>NC_137824.1:43940749-44398249 GCF_963921795.1 Nannobrachium achirus
AAGTCTTGACGGTTAATCTGACAACACAAGTTGACATGAAAACACACACACGCCTCGGCGCGTGCGTGCGCACTAGCGTGCACGCACGCACGCACGCACGCACGCACGCAACGCACGCACGCACGCACGCACGACACACACACACACACACACACACACACACACACACACACACACACACACACAAAGTTTAGAATATGGAGATAGGAGGTTTCTGGCCAACAGCGAAGGTATAGATAGAGTATAGCGCCAGAGAGAACACCAGCCTTCTCAATAAGGCAACTGACAGAGAGAGGAGAATGTGGTGAAAAGGGGGAGAACAAGCAAAGAAAAAGCAGAAAGAAAAGCAGAGTGATTCAGCAGGGAGAGAGAGAGAGAGAGAGAGAGAGAGAGAGAGGAGAGGAGAGAGAGAGAGAGAGAGAGAGAGAGAAGAGAGAGAGAGAGAGGAGAGAGAGAGAGAGAGAGAGGTAGTGTAACAAGACAGAGAGAAGGGAGCGAGAGAGAGAATCTCTCTCTGCTCTCTCTCCAACATTTGAGTGGCTGCAAGTGGGGCTACTTAGGGAAGAACCGCAGGACTTGCATAATCCCTCTGAGATATGACAGGGGAGAGAGAGAGAGAGAGAGAGAGAGGATGGAGAGATGAGAGAGAGAGAGAGAGAGGAGGGAGGGGAGGGGGATAGAGAGAGAGAGAGAGAGAGAGAGAGAGAGAGAGAGAGAGAGCGAAAGTGGAGAGGAGGAGGAGGGAGATGAAAAAAGACAACATAAAGTTCAGTGCTGAAAAGTAACAAAGTACATTGACTCACGGACGACTACATCCATGTTTAAGCTATGTCTTCATGTAAATGGTCCTCATAGCCATTAATTATAACTCTTGTAGAGTGATTTTATTTTGAAGTCGTGAGCGGGGGAATCACTTTACATAACGCTGCTGCCAGGTTACTCACTAGGTCAAAAAGGTCATGTCACATCACTCCCATCTCTGCACCGGTACACTACAGGATCCATTTCAAAGTCCTCACTTTAGCTTTTAGAGAATCCATGGCCAAGCACCCTATCTACATCTCAGAAATCATCCGTCCCAACCACTCGCTCACTTAGATCCGCAGGATAAGCACCTCCTTGAGGTCCCTTGGACCAATTTAGTAACCAAGGGCGACCGAGCCTTTGAGGCGATAGCCCCAAAGCTCTGGAACGCCCTCCCCCTGGACCTAAAAACGTCCCCCTCAGAGGCTTCCTTTAAGAGGCATCTGAAAACATACATGTTCAGACAGGCCTTTCGTCACTTGCAGGCATCCCTGATTTTACTGTTCTTTTGTTCTTGTGTATTCTCCGTTACTGTTGGGTGTTTTTTAATTTATTCTCTTTTATTGATAGGTGTTTTCTCTGCAAACTATAGAGTTTATTTTTGATTGTGTATCTTGTATCTCTGCAACTGTAGAGCTTATGTTTTTTATTGTGTATCTGTAAAGCACTCTGTGCATTCGTGCTGTGAAGGGTGCTATATAAATAGAGTTCATTCATTCATTCATCTACGCGGAATCTCATTGCTTTTCCTTACACAATGTTGGGTGAAAATGGCTGCATATCCCATGATGAGAAGCGGCTTCGCGCTGCTATCGACTGTAATGCTTCATTCACATCCACTAAAATGGCTGTTTCTCTGTTGTTTTTCTCACCGATGCTCGTCTGGTCAGAGCAGCGTCATGTTCTGTGGGCTATGGGCTATACATACATAGTCGCGTGTGGATTTTTTCTTCTCCACGTGAAAGACGATGAAGATGTGCAGCGGCTATGAACGGCAGCGGTCGCGCACACAATGTATGTGCACAGCGTGCACAATGTATGTGCACAGCGCGCACAATGTATGTGCACAGCGCGCACAAAGTGATCGAAAAGCAGGTAAATACTATAGATTTAATGTTGGCAGTTTAAAAAAAACAAAACAAAAAAAAAAGAGTTGTGAGCTTGTAGATTGGCTATTTTCAACATGCAACCAAGCCAGTCAGACTCTGCATCCAGATCCTTTCAATACATTCTGACCAAACTTTCTCTCTCTCTTTTTCACCCTAACCCTAACCCTAAAGAAGTGCATTTTTTAAACAGCCAGTTATTTGCCGAGTAAACGTCACACGAGTCCCACTCGGTTGTACTTTGGTACACAGGTGGCCTTCGCTGATGCCGCACCAGGACAACACTCTGTCCCAAAATATAAGTTTCAGGCCGCGACCCCTCAAAATAATCATATTTGAACTGGGGACTGTCATATTTGCCTCTGGGATACAGTGGAGTAGAATGTATGGAATGTTGAAAAATGCCAAATGGACACTCAAGTAAAGTAGCTCAAGGTTGTAACCAGTGGTGTGATATGGATTTTTGAAGTGGTGGCCCTCTAAATTCATGATGTCACATGCACGTCATGTGTGCACACATGCCTGCCGCTCAGTGCTAATACTGTATAACACAACATTTTTAATCGAATTATATTTCTTATTATTTAGTTACATTGTTAATTTGTTGTTTTTATTTTAGTTTCAATTAATGTATTTTCCTTTAGGTTTTATATAAAATAACTTTACATAGACTTTATAGACTCACCCACACACAGTAAAGTCTGATAGCTCCATTCGGAACCTCTCCCGAGTCCCTTCGCTATGCTAGCCTGGCTGGGCCATACGTCATACTGCGTTCACTCACTCATTCCTTCCCCAGTATAACGTCTGGCCTTCCCGGCATAGGCAGCGAGTATCCTGATTATTTTCTGATCGGGGCACAACAAACGTAGTCTTCCTGACAACAAGTGAAAAGCTTTCCCTGATTGGTCCATGTGTAGACGGTGACGTAGATGCATGCTGCAGCATTTTCAAACACAACAATGGCTGCCCTCGCGATGCAACAAGTGTAACAGTTAACGCTATAACGATAAAACAAGCAATAAGTGCAGTTATTTCAGAGTTGGAATCAATTACAACAATTAAAAAGGACCACGGGGGATGCGCTAGCGGAGTTCATCGGCTGAAAAGACGTGTTTGTTTGGCGTTCTTCGACTGGCTGAGAGATGTTTTGCTACACTGATTGGTAAGAGGAGTCTGTCTGTCAAGGCAAGTACTCTCGCCCACTTTTCAAGCTGCCAATAGGCTGAAGGCCAGACGTTATACTGGGGAAGGAATGAGTGAGTGAACACAGTATGATGTCGGGCCCCGCCAGGCTACCGCTATGCAGCTCTGACGAAATGAGTGATTTAAACTCATGACATGAAGAGTGAGGAGCTGCATAGTGGAGGGAGAGGTTACGAAAGGAGCTAAAAGTCTGCAAAGAATGCTAGGCGAACGTATATGCTGGCCGCATATAAGTGTAAATGAGTCTGCCTACCATTGTTATGCAAAGCAGACAGGTAGGGAATTGAAGTGTTGACCAAGCCGTCGAGCCGTCACACAACTTGACGACGTGCGTGCATGCGCATGTGCATCTTGATAAGTGTGGGCTCGCCGAGCCCAACCGAGCTCACGGCATCTCACCCCTGGTTGTAACTGAGTATAGGCTACAGTAGTTGAGTAAAACGTAGTAATATAAAGTTGACTTGCGAACTAAGTTGCGTTATCTCGGAGGAAGTTGGGTTGGTGTTTGCACGCTGGAGGACATGGGAGCGCGGGGCAGGACAGATTAAATCAAGCGAAGACGTGTGATTGGCCACAGAGAAAGATGATTTCAGCGGATTAGGAAGTTTGATTGTCAAAGCAAAACAGATTAGCCCCAGCCGCCGTCTCTGAGGCTGTTCTGCAATCTCTTTTTTTTCTTTCAAGATGTGCTTTATGTTAAAATAGGACAATCCAACTGCCTGCTCTCTCTCTCACACACGCACGCACGCAAGCGTGCACGCACGCACACAAACGCTAGCGCACGCACACGCACACACATGCAGACAGGGTCTCTCTCTCAGATTTTTCTCGGACAGGATTTATCCTCGATTGCACCCACTTGAATTCTTCTTACCTCTTACCCTCTTCACTTTTTTTTTGTCTCATGATGCGGTCGTGCTCATGTTTTCCCCGTAGCTATACCTCCTCTTCTCCCTGAAGTCTCTCTTAGCTCACATTGAGATCTCGGCTCTTACACTTAACTTGAGCTTGGGGGATCGTACGTGAATCTAGAGGGATGTGCTCATCACTCACTGTTAAAGTTGTTATGCAAATAGCCATTTGAGTAGAGTATAGGCTATGGCGCATCGTCACTCGTCGAATCTACGGGGGCCTGTTCGTTGCATGTACACTAGGGCATTAACGACTTGTGATTTTTGCAAGTCGACTCGACTCAGTAAAAAGTTGAAGTCGACTTTATCATTTGATGACGTCATCACATCAGACACGACCCCCCAATTATTTTGGGGGGTCCCCAGATGGTTAACTTAATGTGAAACATTGTTGTCTCACTCAACTTTAAACAAACCACATAAAGTTTAAGTTTACAGAGGGTATCTTCACATTTCTAAAGTGCCAATTTAAGGACTTTTTAATACCTCTAAAATGGCAAATTAAACATTGTCCAAATTGTCAAATATATAGAGGCAGAAATTGTGAAAATAGACAATCTACATGCTCACAACGCTTCGCATCGCAAGGCGTTGTGAGCATGTAGATCTGCTATTTTCACTATAGAAAGTGAAAAGTTTTTCGCTAATGCCCTAATGTACACGCGCCTGCACCGTTCCGTGCCGTTCTTGCGCGTCCACGTGAAGAAAAAAAGATTCGGTGCAGATTCGGCCACACACGGTCAGCGACCAAGACGCCCCTGGTCCTTCCAGAGAGTTGTAAAAGGCTTCCGCACCCTATGCAATGTGAGAGCTCAGCCATTATGCACGACTGGGTTTACTGGGGTGTTGGACAGCTATAGTGACAGCTGCAGTATAGTGGCAGTTTTGACAGAAAGATATGATAAAGATCAGTTGTCCATCACAGGACAACTATGAACAATCCCCTCGTCTGTACGTTTTTAAGTTGTATCCTGAAGGGCAGATTCAGTGCCCTACCCTGCAGATCTACACTATAATGGCCTGTGTGAGCGTGAGTGCGTGCGTGCGTGCGTGAGTGAGTCAATTTAGTGGCCATATTGGAAAGAAATTCCTCTCACGGAGCCATGAGGGTCCCTGGACCCCAAATCTGATAGGAGAGTGTTCCCAGTTAGCCGACATGTGCAAAATATCGGCGCCCTGACTCCTTTTGACCAGAATGGAACAGAGCCTTTCGTTAGCATCATTGGTAACACCTGTGAAGGAAGGAAAGCTTCCTTGCCTGGACTTGACAAGATGGATGCGGAGGGACAGGCGCCACGGACGGCGGACTCACGCGGTGTCTGCATAGCATCTAAATTAGACCAAGGGAACAAGGTTCAGTGGGCCAAGGTAACGCTGCATGGGTAGCTAGCAGGGCCCTTGTTCTAATGAGGAGGCATTTATAGAATGCTTATGTTGCAGCTGACCCGACGGTACCGCAGTCTGCGGAATAAACAGAACATGTGCTGTGCCTGTGTGTGTGTGTGTGTGTGTGTGTGTGTGTGTGCGCGCGCACGCGTGCGCTTTTTGTATTAGGTTGCTATACTTGTGAGGACCAAATGTTCTCGTTTAGGCCTATACTGACAAATAGACCATACTTTGAGATGAATTATTTTATGCTTTAACCATTGAAAAATAGCAGATACAAGCTCACACCGAGTGCCGCGCTGCGAGCTTGTAGATCTGCTATTTTTGCAAATCTTTGGATAGGCCTATATATTTTTCGAGGCAAACTATTGTAACTCAAATTGCTGTTTCTGGGGGGTCCCTGGAACAACATATTTTGTATTTTGAGATGGGGGTCTGCAAACCCAAAAGCCAGTTGTGGGTCAGGCACCAAAATGGTTTGCAGCGGCCCTGGCAGTGGGTACTGCTCTGAGAGCTTGTACATCTGCTATTTTTTTATAGTAACAAGAACATATTACTTTGCTGTATAGTTTGTCTATTGCGTCCAAAAATGTAATTTGATTGATTGATTGATTGAATTATTATTTTATTAGACAAAAATGGAGAACAGTACAAGTATAGTCAATACAATAGAAATGTAATAACTAGTACAGTAAAAGTACAGTTAAACACCCTGCCTAAAAGGAACATCCCAAATAACACTGTTTATGGTCTGTTTTACGTTGGAAGTCCTTGGTATTTAATTCATGGACATAACAAATAGCAAGCAAAGAAAACATTCAATAATATCGCAGATATAAAAACATTATATGTACAGGATAGGGGAAACTAGGGGGTGGGGATGCTCACTTCTCGCCTGTCTATGGGAGAAGTGATAACTACCTCCTTATCTGGCCTCCTCACAAGTAATGCAAACGCGCTTGCATGCTACGTAAGAATTTAAGACTCTAAACACTTTAACAAGTTGTGCAATCTCTAGATTAATAACCTCACTGTTTTAAATCAGGCCAGGTGCGGGCGGCCACCTCTGTCAGAGGTTCCCTTAATGAGACGTCTTAAAGGAAGGAAGATACACTCTTATCAGGAGATGAGAAGATAAGCTACGCTACTGTCTGTCTCTGTCTCTGTCTCTGTCTCTCTGTCTCTGTCTCTCTCTCTCTCTCTCTCTCTCTCTCTCTCTCTCTCTCTCTCTCTCTCTCTCTCTCTCTCCCCTCATGGGGGCAGTGGTGGAAAATGTACTCACATGCTGTACTTAAGTAAAAGTACAGATGTGCCATTTCAAAACTTCACACGTGCTGCCATTGGCAAGATAGAATTTCAGGGGTTTTGCAGAACATTGAGCTTGTAGATCAGCTACATTTGCTATTTTGATTACCTACTCAGAAGTTTAAGTCTACCTATGAAGGTAGATTCTGCTTTTCAATGGGAATGGAGTGGTTTCTTGCCATTTGTGAGTTTCTGCAAAAATAGGCTCCATTTTCCATAAAAGATTGAAAGGCAAAACAGGGAAAAACATGACGGAAAAATGCATTTTCAGGACATTTTCAGGAAAAGAGCAGTACAACACCAAAGAGTTGAAACGGCACATCTGTATCAATACTGCAATGTGGAAATATTCTGTTACAAGTAAAAGTCCGGAATTCAACATGTACTTGAGTTAAAGTATGAAAGTGTTGCCATCAAAATGTCCTTAAAGTACCAAAAGTAAAAGTTCAAGATGTTTGAAAATAGCAGAGCTTATTGTCTCTTTTCAAATAGCCACAGTATAGGGCTAAAGTGGTTTAAGTACAATATTTGGATCTGAGACGTAGTGGATTTGAAGAAAAAGTATTGGAAATGGGAACTACACAAGTAAAGTACAAATACCTCAACATTTTACACAAGTACAGTACTGGTAAATATAGTTATCTACTTTACACCACTGTGTTTCATTTGATTGTTGAGTGTCCCGAGCTATGCAGGGTGTTAGACTTTGCGGGTGCTTGTTATTGTTATGACATGCATTGCTCGGAAGTTGCCTTCGCCTGGCTCTTCCCATTACTAACCCTGTCTCTTACCCTAATCCTAACCGCACGCAGAGTCTCAGAATAATCACAGGACATAATTTGCAAGATGACCTGGAAGAATTATTTTGCAAGCAAGGAATTTCCAGGAAGAAGGATGGCGAAAACAAGATTATTTTCATAGTGCTTTCACAGGGAAGACACAACCTTCCTCTGTGAAGCAGTATTTGAACTGAACTCAAACACACACACACACACACACACACACACACACACACACACACACACACACACACAGAAAAAGAGCTGTTGTAATACAATACATCTGTGTATGGGTCTGTTGAGTTGGCCATCTGGGATACCAGGAGGAATAAAGTGATGGCAAAGGGAATAATGGCAGCTCGTATCAATCAAAGTAGAACTACTGCTACAGCCTGGTGGGGGACATTGAACTACTAATACAGCCTGGTGGGGGACATTGAAATACAGCCTGGTGGGGACATTGAACTACTAATACAGCCTGGTGGGGACATTGAACTACTAATACAGCCTGGTGGGGACATTGAACTACTGATACAGCCTGGTGGGGACATTGAACTACTAATACAGCCTGGTGGGGGACATTGAACTACTGCTACAGCCTGGTGGGGGACATTGAACGACTAATACAGCCTGGTGGGGACATTGAACCACTAATGCAGCCTGGTGGGGGACATTGAACCACTAATACAGCCTGGTGGGGGACATTGAACTACTGATACAGCCTGGTGGGGGACATTGAACTACTAATGCAGCCTGGTGGGGGACATTGAACTACTAATACAGCCTGGTGGGGACATTGAACCACTAATGCAGCCTGGTGGGGGACATTGAACCACTAATACAGCCTGGTGGGGGACATTGAACTACTGCTACAGCCTGGCGGGGGACATTGAACTACTAATATAGCCTGGTGGGGACATTGAACTACTAATGCAGCCTGGTGGGGGACATTGAACCACTAATGCAGCCTGGTGGGGGACATTGAACCACTAATACAGCCTGGTGGGGACATTGAACCACTAATGCAGCCTGGTGGGGGACATTGAACCACTAATGCAGCCTGGTGGGGGACATTGAACCACTAATACAGCCTGGTGGGGGACATTGAACTACTGCTACAGCCTGGCGGGGGACATTGAACTACTAATATAGCCTGGTGGGGACATTGAACTACTAATACAGCCTGGTGGGGACATTGAACTACTAATACAGCCTGGTGGGGGACATTGAACTACTGCTACAGCCTGGTGGGGACATTGAACTACTGCTACAGCCTGGTGGGGACATTGAACTACTGCTACAGCCTGGTGGGGGACATTGAACTACTAATACAGCCTGGTGGGGACATTGAACTACTAATACAGCCTGGTGGGGGACATTGTGGGGTTTGTGTGGCGTGCAGGTGAGGCACAGTCACAGAAGTTTTTCTTATTTTTTTAAGACAAAATGTTTTTCTTGTACTGCAAAAAGTGGTTTTGGAAAAGAAAATCTTAAAAATGTAAATAGACTCTCTTAGTGTGTGTGTGTGTGTGTGTGTGTGTGTGTGTGTGTGTGTGTGTGTGTGTGTGTGTGTGTGTGTGTGTGTGTGTGTGTGTGTGTGTGTCTCTCTCTCTCTCTCTCTCTCTCTCTCTCTCTCTCTCATGTGTTCTTTCTGTTATTGATTTGTCATTTCTTATCTTGTGGTCATTGGTCATCAGACCACTGCCGTCCAGAGAAAAATAAATAAATATAAAATAAACTTTTAATAATCCCAGAGCAATTTACGGCCAGACTCTGTCTCCGACTTGCCCCTTTCACACCGAGTCCAATAACCTTCCTATTCCCACCAGTTCACCTATCGATCTGTAAACGCAAGGTGCTCAAACAGGGGGAGAGGAAGTCATCTTTGTCAACCCGTGTTGACACTTTCTGTATGTTGTACACAATTAATTCCGCAACGATCAATGACAGCAGGGCAATCGTCGCCTATAAGCTGCGCCCGCATCAGTGTTGGGAAAAGTACTCGCTTGTTTTACTTAAGTAAAAGTATCAATACTGCATGTATGTAGAATGTAGAAACACAGTAGAAAGCATTGGTTTTCAAAATGTAGGCTACTTAACATACAAAAAAGTGTATAGAAAGTACATTTCACAACTGAGAAAAAAAAGGTATTGGTATAAAGATCTTTTGAAAATAACCGATCCACAAGCTTGTAGATTGTCTATTTTCAAATTGCCGAAAAGTTAATGGGGCTGTCATTTGGCTAAAATGGCTATAATTGTTTGGCTAATTTCCGTCTATGAATATAAATTGTGCATCGTTTTGAGACCGTGGTAATATTTGGCGTTCATTCAATGATTGCACCCAACTCTTGTAACAAAAGTTGTAATTTGCGTCGGTGTGTGAATTCGCGCCGAGGCCAATTAACTCTGCCAAGCTGGTCGCTCGAGAGACACTCGTATAGCCTCAACGACCAATTAGTCAGGCCTCGATCAATTAAAAAGTAAAAGGTATTTGCCATGAATATTAATATGTACCCTGATCAATTTAATACATTGCCTGGGGTTCATTATAAGTTGTATGAGCGCTGCAAACGTGTTTACAGATCAATCAGACCCCCCCCCCCCCCCTTTACCCATTAAAACCTGGAAAGCTTCTATGTGATTTCAGATTTTTGCTCTGGGTAAACATAGCACATGTACAAAGTCACGTTGTGCTGTGAGCCTGTACATCTGCTCAAGATCACAAAGAAACTAAAGCAACTGACTTTTGTATCTCTTCTTTAAAAATGCTTTGCAGTTGAGTGGAGCCTGCTTTTGCCCGTTTAATGGAAGTCGGGAAGTTTAATTCATTCAACTTAAAGGAGTCATCCAGACCAAAACACATATAGGGTTAAATCTGCCTTTTATCATACCCCTTTATACCTGCTTTAGTCCATTTTTTTCATAGCTGCCCCTGTTGCTAGATTTCGGCTGCCCCTGTTGCTAGATTTTGCGGGCCCTCTCATAACTAACAGAGTAGATAGACTTTATACTAGTGCGGTTATTTCTTCAGCTTCAAAGTTAGTATTGTTTTATTGGATTGTGTTTACACAACGTCCTGAGACAGACCAAACCGCTGTTTTGACCTCACAGGCACCCTTACTTGTCAAACGGCTTCTGCTCTGCACCAGAGCAGGGAGAGGAGAGGCTAGAAAGGGAGGGGAGGGAGGGGTTGGTTTGACAAGTAAGGGTGCCTGTGAGGTCAAAACAGCGGTGTGGTTGGTCTCAGGACGTTGTGTAAACACAATCCAATAAAACAATACTAACTTTGAAGCTGAAGAAATAACCGCACTAGTATAAAGTCTATCTACTCTGTTAGTTATGAGAGAGCCCGCGAAATCTAGCAACAGGGGCAGCCGAAATCTAGCAACAGGGGCAGCTATGAAAAAAATGGACTAAAGCAGGTATAAAGGGGTATGATAAAAGGCAGATTTAACCCTATATGTGTTTTGGTCTGGATGACTCCTTTAAATGAAATGCATGAATCAAGATGTTCAGTGGCTGTGCTTTGTGGAGGAAACATATATGATGGAGAGATTCACACACAGACTTAGGATACAAGAGGAACTGTTTCTTGAGAAATGGACTGAATTCATAACCATAATCGAAAGACCCTCGTGACGATTTTGAACTCTCTCTGTGTCTGTCTGTCTATTCAGAGGCACTCCTGGACGTGCGTCGCGGCACCCTTGGGTGCCACGGGACCTACTTTGAGAAACCCTGATTTAGAGAACCAACGAGGCAGATACTGTCACAGCCCGGGTGAAAGGTTTAATTCCATTGTAAATGTCTGCGGCGTAGCGCGACGCGGTGCTTCAGCTAAACGCACTCATCATCCTGTTCATCATTTCCTCAAGGAATGGCCTTTGAATGGCGCCCCGGCCCAATCGCTACAGTCGCGGCGTGCTATTTATGATCCCACCCAATCAATTAAATGACTCCAGCCATCAAAAAGGGTTCATCTGGTGCAGATAAAAGGGAGAGGAAAAAAAAAAAAAAAAAAGAAAGAAGAAAAAAAAAGGACTCCTTTGGCTTTCAAACAGGCCTATGACTTTATGACAAAATTAATGGTCCTGGTTCATCTTGGGATAGGATTCCAATCTTCTTCTGCTTCTGAATTATTACTTACACCTGGATACGGCTGTCCCTTTCATCATTATACAGAGAGAGAGAGAGAGAGAGAGAGAGAGAGAGAGAGAGAGAGAGAGAGAGACCCTTCAGAAAAATGTGATTATGCAATCACATAATCGGTCAAATGGCGCAGATTATGCAGGGGTCTTTTTTTTTTTTTTTGCATCACAAGTAGCAGATCTACAAGCCTTGAGTTTGTGGACCTGCTGCTTTTGCTATTATGCTGAACAGTTTTGGTTTCCACCCGACAGAGATTACCGGTATATCCTTAACCACTCGGACCCTATAGTCAACATTCTGCGCTCGGTGCCACGCTATGAGCTTGTAGCTCAAAGAAAAATCAAAGACATTCCATAACATCATTGTCGGGTGGAAACCTTGTGTGTCCAAAACCGTTTTGTATTTATCACTTTAAAAATGATTGAAACTAGAGAAAATAGCCGATCTACGAGCACACAACGCCTCGCACCGCGAGGCGTTGGGTGCTTGTAGATCTGCTATTTTCATTAGTTATGCGCAATAGTCTCTAGAGATGAAGCAGGGCTTTACTTTGCGAAAAAACATACACATTTGAAAGTTGGAGGTTTCTGCCCGACAGTGACGATAAATTAGAAAAAAAAAGTTTAAGAAGTATAAAATAGATGATCTACAAGCTCGCACCGCGGCACGAAGCGACACCTTGTGTGCTTGCGTAGATCTGCTTTTTCCACTCGTTTAGGTCCCGCGGGCGAACATCTAATCTCTCTTTTGGGTCTCGACCTGAAAAGTCTGGGAACCACTGGACCGGAGGGTCCCCCCCGAGAGACGTGGTTTCAGCTCCCGCTTTTGAGCGCTGCGAACAGAAAGAGACGCGGGCCGGGCGGTCGCCCGGGGTCAACCGTTATCTCCATCCAGGCAGGTGGAAGCCACTTCTCTTCTTCCCCTCTCTCTTTTTTCTTTTTTTAATATCATTTTGCCTTCATTCTCTTCAGAGAAAAGCCACAGAGCTTTTAGAGAAAAGTGGTGCACTATCATTCCCCCCTCACACACTCACATGCATGCACGCACGCACGCACGCACACACACATTCTCTCTCACCTCTTCCGGTGATTTCTTCTCTCTCTTTTCTTTTTTACAATACTTTCCACTCCAGTTCTCTGAATTGGCTCTACACAAAAAAGGAAGAAAAAGAAGCTGCCACCCATTGTCTAACAATGAAAATGAGAGAGAGAGAGAGAGAGAGAGAGAGAGAGAGAGAGAGAGAGAGAGAGAGAGAGAGAGAGAGAGAGAGAGAGAGAGAGAATTTACATATGAAAGGATGTGTTGGACATGTTCGTGTCATCCAAGGCGTTGAACATTCTCTGTAGCAGATCCACCACAACGCATTGCAACGTGACACATTGTGAGCTGGCACATCTGCTATTATTGTCAAATATATGTTGTGCATAAGGAGATGGAGGGGGCCCTATAGGACAGAGAGCCTATATGCAACGCATCGCAGCGCGATGCGTTTTGAGCTTGTAGATCGGCTATTTTTGCTTCTTTTGAATTGGAATCCTGATTTTTTTTTTGTTATTTCTTAATTGCAATCTTGAAATGTAACATTTTGATTTAATTTCAAACACATTTAGTTATAACTCATGTTAACTTTATGAACCTAAATACAAATACGTTGGACATAAAAAAAAAAAAAACATTTTAATACTACTATACTATAGTCATTAAGCTACTAATATAGACTGACGGAATTAAAGCAGGTCATGTTAGGAATTGTTAACAGCTGAAATCAGTAATATATTCAGTATTCCGATATTAACCTGCGGGCCGCATTAAGTAAAGGTGGGGGCCGCATGTGGCCCCCGGGCCGCCAGTTGCCCATGTATGATCTAGAAACTCGCTGTTGCACACTATTTAATGTGTGGATGACATATTTATGTATTTCAGAGCACTGAGCAGCAGAGCTGAGCAGTGACCAGGCTGCAACATACACACCGTATAGCCTACAGTCGTCCCCTCTAACTGGAATCGCGACCACGCGCGCCAGCCAGGTGCTAAGCTCGACTGAAACCGGGGGGTCCGAGTGCGACCAGCGTTGGAGGACTGTCGTCAACTACCAGGCTATATTAAGGTCTACAACGACGAGGAACTGACGGAGTACCCGACAGTACCTATTTGTACCGATGCCACCAATGTAGCCTCGGCCGGGAGGCGAACCCGGGACCCCGATATCCGATGCCGTGTGCGTTACCACTCAACTAAAGAGCCAGGCTCGTTAGCTGAGCTGCAACGCTCACACTGTGTAGCCTACAGAAGTCACCATCCTAAAGTGTTGGCGTCCTCCCAAGTGTAGTATACAAGTGTCCGTGCGTGCCTGCCTGCCTGCCTGCCCATGGCATAACATGGCGGATGAGAAAGTGGGGACATAAAAGTGATTGTAATTTACAATTACAATTCACGTGTGTTGTGTGAGTGTGTAAAAGTGAGTGTGTAAAGGTGTGTGTGTGCGTGCGTGTGCATGCGCGCGTGTGTAAGTGCACATAATTTACGTGTGTTGGGTGAGTGTGGCTGGCCTCAGCTTGTTCCCACAGGAAACGGATAGAGCGCTGAAATCGTAAAGTTTATAGCAGAGCTGTGTTTGCTAAGATAGAAGCCTGACTGAGTGCCAGTGGAGGGAAATAATTACGTTTACTTAAAGCTATACTGTGTAAGTTGCTCAACTTTTGGTCAGTATAGCTCTATAGCAAACCGCGGTCGCGTCCGCGTCTTTCGTCCGTTTTTCGCCGCGGACCGGGCCTCACACCCCCGCGTCTGCCTCCACCTCGCCGAGATCTATCTTTAGAGTGGTCCCTGGTTCCTGTGCGTTCAGGCATTCCGGAGAAACGGACTCCTTCACCCATGCTTCACCCGAGTATAGAGGCGAGAGACACACGGGCGCCTACAAATATGGCCGCCCTATTGTGATAGCGACCCCACTTCAAGATGCGCTGTGATTGGCCGGCAGTGTATAACCCTCGCTGTGATTGGCCGGTAGTGTATGATGACGTAATTTTTCCGCGAAAACCGGGGCCCGGTCAGGATCATAGAAGACATATAAAGAGAAGGCTTTAGAAGCTGAAAATAACGGAGTGGGTGTTCAAAACTTTAGCGATTTAACAGTTAGGACAATTTTAAGATTTGTTTTATAAAAAAGTTACATGGTATAACTTTAAGTACTATACAACTATGATTTATTTATTTATTTTTAAACTTTACTGAAGTATTTCCAATACTTTTACTCCTACGTCTCAGAAGCGCACATTGTACTGTACAAGCCACCGCAATTGTTTCAAAACGTTTGTGATCTTGCGGAAAACAGACCAAATGGTCAGTTGTTGCCAAAAGATAAATTAGATGTTTGCCTTGGACCCAGGACAAGTGAAAGTATACAGCGCTACCAGCTCTTATGCTTGTTTTTATTTATGTTATCCATTAAAAACGTTTGAATGCATGACATAGTGTAATGCCTCTGACATGTTATAGTGAAACAGAAATATAAAGCATTGAAAAATGGATGCACTCGAGTACAGTAAAAGTTTGCCTGACTGCGAGCGCCAGACATCTCACACTACGTTTCACTTCGGGAGAGAGTCTGAGATTACGGACGGAGATTCTACTTCGGCGTGGGTGGGCTAAAGCCTATTGACGTCACACACACACACACACACACATACACACACACACACACGCGACGGCGACGTGGCGTGACATTGCAAAAATACGTTATTTCTCATAACATATTATATGTCTGCATGTTTACGTTAGTGCAAAATGGTATTAAAACGTGATGAAACGGCACTATTTCATAGTTTATTAAAATAATACGAGTCGAGTCTGACTCCGCCATGACAGTTTTCACGGACCAATCAGAGTCCACTAGACTCTCATGTGGGCAGAGGACACCAATCAGAGTCCACGAGCGAGTCTCACGTGAGCTCAAGAGCTCTGTTTGGAGGGGGCTGGGACCGGAGCAGCCAAACCACGTGCCCCAAGCATACAACCCTGATTGGCCCATTCAATGCGCCCGCTCTTCAGGCGCGCTCGAAATAAAATAAAATATGTGCAGCTTCAGTCCACACTACAAACCACCCACCAACAGGGAGGGGGTGGTGATGTGCGGACTGAAGTATCAGGCTAAGTAAAAGTAGCCTACCTGTACTCGTACTTTAGCACAGTACTTTAGCACAGTACTTGCATGTACTTACTTACGAGTACAGTAAAAGTAGCCTACCTGTACTTGTACTTTAGCACAGCACTTTAGCACAGTACTTGCATGTACTTACTTTACACCAATGTTCAGTAATTTTACTTCTACGACTACACCTCAGAGGCAAATAGGGTACTTTTACTCCACTATAATTATTCAAGGCTACAGAAGTGTTAAAATTATGTTTTTATGTAGCCGCACCCACCTGTTAAGTATACCTGGTGGGTGGTCACCCAGCTGAGGTTAGCCACACCCACAGCTAGTGCTGAACGGTAAAAAGAGGAGGGGTTTATTTATTATATCAGTTTATTTCAATTGGGCCTTTTGACTCAGAGGCTTTCAGCTTTCAGCTTTCAGGAAGAAACCAAAAATACACAGGGAAGACATATTTGCATTATTATTACCACACCTGGGGGTCTAATAGAGTAATATTAACTCCATAGACTTTTGTACAGAACTATGGCAGCACCTCTTTAATGATTATTACAAAACATACATTAACCATTTTTTAACACATTTTATACATTTGAAAACGTGTGAAATGGGATATTCTCTTTAATGATTACTTTTTACTTTTGGTACATTAAGTACATTTTGACGCTTTTTGCATTTTACTCAAGTCAGTTTTGAATTCTGGACATTTACTTGTAAATGTATTTTTACATTGAAGTATTGATACTTTTGCCTGAGTAAGAAAGAAACGTGAGTACTTTTTTCCACAACTGGTTTTTATGGCGGAGCTGTGCGTGGCAGATAGCAGAGTGGCTGAGTGCTTCACTTTGAACAGAAATATATAGTGGCATGAATCACCTGCCCACTACCACCGGAACACTGTACACTACGCTGCACACGTACAAAACATAAAATGAAAATAAACTGCACACGTAAACTGCATAGCCGGCATGTTTCCACATATGCCAGCACGCACACACACAGACACGCACGCACGCACGCACGCCCGCACGCACACACACGAATGCCGCACAAGAGATCACCACAGTCCACTTAGTTTTATATTGAAACCGATTAAAACCCTTTTAACTTTTTGACAAAACATTATGTTTCCCAAATGTATTCCTCCGCAGCACACACCTTTCTGTGTGAGTATTGAGTATTATTGTGTTACTTATATAATCTCACTGAATATCAAATAACATATTTTACATTTTTCTGGGCCATTAAAATGTGATTATTTGCTTACTAACCAGGGAGAGATTTTGTATTTTGTTGTAGCGATGAATGCATGAATGAATTTATGAATGCATGCATGCATGCATGCATGAATGAATGAATGAATGAATGAATGAATGAATGAATGAATGAATTGATGCATTTTAATTGTATAGCACTTTCCAAACATAAGTACTATACAGGCAAAAACAATCCTTAGGAAAAACACTTTATACAAAGATGAGATGTGCTTTCAAAAGCGACTTTAACCCTTGGATGCATGACCTACCAATACCTACACTCTTCCATGAGTGGGGTCAAAAATGACTCCAATTAAAATCAATGCGTTTTTGCAATAAACTACTTTGCTCTCACACATAACTCTGGCATACTTTTGCGTAGCAGCGTGATTTCAACTTTAAAACGCTCACACAACTTGGCACTTTTTCCGGCCAATAGGAACAAGCTGTAATTGTTGAAGCCCTGCCCCTCTGTCTTCCTATTGGCTGGGCTTTAAACAGCCATAACTCCAGTTTGCAGCATGGTACCATATCAAAACTTGGTGTCTGGACTTAGACCACCATAGAGATGAGCTGTAATTGCTGAAGCCCCGCCCCCTCTTACAAGTCTGTTGTTTCCGCCCGCCCTGACGGTCGCTTCTCGCCCTTAGGGCGTCAAGTGGTAATAGTAGTAATAGTTGTAGTAATAATATAGTAATAGTAACTAGAAGAAGTGCTCTTCCGAGCACAGGTCTCCACCAGCCACGCGTCCTGGTGGTGCTATAATAGGCCAATGTAAAAAGGGTGGCATGTGTTCTTCACCAATCTTAGACCTTTAATGGCGCCACCATGAGGCTGATTTGAACATTTTGTAGTGTAATTTCTTCCTTGGCCATTTGCGATTGTATGTGCACAATTTCATTACAATTGCACGCTGTCTTTGATTTGAGGCATTTTGTTCGAAACGGATCAATCCTGCAAAGTTTGGAGGCCAATCTTAGCCAATCAGGATTGAATATTTAATACGGGACAGATCCGTCTTGATCATTTGACTGTAGAGATACTGTGTACAGATTTGTGTTAATTTTGGGTAAAATATTTAGGAGTAATATCCAAAATTGTGTCTTACATAAGTCGGCCTCCTGGTGGCGCTATAAAAGGCTGATGTGAAAAATACAAGGAAAGGGTTTTTCCTTGGCCTATAGGGAGTGCGCTTACAAAGTTTGAAACTGATCGGTGGAGTTATAGGTAAACCCACGAATAGTTATAGTGCCACCATGAGGCTGATTTAAAAAAAAATTAAGTGGCATTTCTTCCTCGGCCTAGTGGGAAACGTGTGTGCACGATTTCATGTTAATTCCACTCTGCATTTGTGATTTGAGGCATTTTGTCCAAAATGGACCAATCTTACAAACTTTGAAAGCCAATATCAGCCAATCAGGATGGAATATGGACAATCAGACAGATCCGTGTCGATCACATGACGGTAGAGACACTGTCTACCGATTTGCGTGATTTTTTGACAAAATCTGTGGGAGTAGTGTACAGAAATGTGTTTTGCAAACATCGGCCTCATGGTGGCGCTAAAACAGGGCCATTTGAAAAATGTGGGGCAGAGGTTCTGAATTGGCATCCAGGGAGTGCGCTTACAAAGTTTGAAACTGATCGGTGGAGTTAAAGGTAAAACCACAAATCGGCCTGTTATAGCGCCACCATGAGGCTGATTTCAAAAATTTGAAGTGGAATTTCTTCCTCGGCCTAGTGGGAATGTGTGTGTGCGATTTCATGTTAATTGCACTCTGCATTTGTGATTTGAGGCATTTTGTCCAAAATGGACCAATCTTACAAACTTTGCAAGCCAATATCAGCCAATCAGGATGGAATATGGACAATCAGACAGATCCGTGTCGATCACATGACTGTAGAGACACTGTCTATCGATTTGCGTGATTTTTGGTCAAAATCTGTAGGAGTAGTATACAGAAATGTGTTTTGCAAACATCGGCCTCAAGGTGGCGTTAGAACAGGGCCATTTGAATTGGATGCCAATTCAGGGTTCTGAATTGGCATCCAGGGAGTCTGTGTGCTCATTTTGGCAGTGACCGGGCCAACAGCGCCGGAGATTAGCTGTACACAAACTCGGAGGACGGACGGACGGACGGACGGACGGACGGACGGACGGACGGACGGACGGACGGACGGACGCACTGATGCACGGACGCACGGACGCACGGACGGACGGACGGACGGACGGACGGACGGACGCACGGACAGGGGCGAAAACATACTCTCCCCCTGCCTTCGGCTGGTGGAGACAATAATAGTTGCGACCATATCCAGATATGGAGTCCATGAGGTCAGATGCTGTCGTCTCCGTGTATGGATATCCAGGGTTTGATGAGGTTCAGTGTCGTTATCATCATAATCTCTATGGAGATCCAGGCGATGATAATGAATTCTGTCATGGCCATATATGGAGCGTCCATATATGGGTTAGGGTTAGGGTTCATTGCCAAATATGGGCATTCCCATATATGCACTTAATATTGATGACATCGGGACAGGCATCTCCATATATGAGCATAAAGTGACAAACACAGAATGAATTTGCAAGTCATGTTGTGTCAACTACACTAGACTGACTGACTGACAATATGTCCATATAAGGACATTCCCAGATATGGGCTGGCTGTCCCAGATTGAGTGTCTGTGTTTATGCCATAGGCCTGTAGCCAATCAGAGAGGGGCAAAGGGTGACATTGAGGCATATATAAGGGCCACGAGAGGGGCCGTCTATGCCGTAGCATAGCATATGCCAGATGGGCATAAACAGGCATATTTCCGATAAGCCTGAGCCTTTACTTTCGGTTTTGGTCATCAACTTGATTCAATGATTCAACTAAATTCACTCAATGATTCAACTAAATTCACAGATGGATGAATTGCAACTGTCAGATGTGCAAATCGGTGTTACTAGGAATGATGTCAATGGTTTGTGTTGTGTGACGTCAGACCAGAGCTCTGGTCGACCTGAATAACATGTGACGCAGTTTATAAACGCCACATTCAGACTGAGTACGACCATTTTGCCTTTGCAAACATAGTGTACAGTGAGAGTCAGAGAGTCAGCCACAACAACATCTACCGTCAAATGATGGACAACGGACAGCTGCCCTCATCTTCCTGTCGAGCAATCACCAGCTGTGTAACCGGCCAGCCACAAGGAGACACAGACAAACCGAGATCTTGCGATGGCTTCAACGCAGCCAGGAGAAGTAAAGAAACATTTGATGACCTTCACATGAAAGAGAACCTTTTATGTAATAAGAGTTTCATTGTGGTATCGACACAGCATTTCCAGCATGTCCACACCAAAGAAAAACCTTTCCAGCGTAAACAGTGTGACAAGGGTTTCAGTCAGTTAGGTCACCTGAAGAGGCATCAGTCTGTCCATACTGGAGAAAAACCCTTTGTGTGTAAACAATGTGACAAGGGTTTCAGTGAGTTAGGGAGTCTGAGGAGACACCAGCGTATCCACAATGGAGAAAAACCCTTTGTGTGTAAACAGTGTGACAAGGGTTTCAGTTTGTCAGGGACTCTGAAGACACACCAGCGTGTCCATATGGAGAAAAACCCTTTGTGTGTAAACAGTGTGACAAGGGTTTCAGTGAGTTGGGTCACCTGAAAACACATCAGCGTGTCCATACTGGAGAAAAACCCTTCATCTGTAAACAGTGTGACAAGAGTTTCAGTGAGTTAGGTAACCTGAAGACACATCAGCGTGTTCACACTGGAGAAAAACCCTTCGTCTGTAAACAGTGTGACAAGAGTTTCAGTTTGTCAGGGACTCTGAAGAGGCACCAGCGTATCCACAATGGAGAGAAACCCTTTGTGTGTAAACAGTGTGGCAAGAGTTTCAGTCAGTTATGTGACCTGAAGAGGCACCAGCCTGTCCACAGTGGTGAAAAACCCTTCATCTGTAAACAATGTGACAAGGGTTTCAGTGAGTTAGCAGGTCTGAAGATACACCAGCGTGTTCATACTGGAGAAAAACCCTTCATCTGTAAACAGTGTGACAAGGGTTTCAGTGTGTTGGGGGCTCTGATGATGCACCAGCGTATTCACACTGGAGAAAAAACCTTTGTGTGTAAACAGTGTGACAAGGGTTTCAGTGAGTTGGCGACTCTGAAGAGGCACCAGCGTATCCACAATGGAGAAAATCCCTTCATATGTAACCAGTGTGAGAAAGGTTTCAGTAGGTTAGACCACCTGAAGAAACATCGGTGTGTCCATACTGAAGAGAAATAATGCAGAACTCGATGTCAAAGTACATGCAGGTACAAATAGGAAGACTTTACTAAAGTTAAACACAGTTAACACAAGCATACACCGAACTCATATACAGAAGTACAATCATAGGCTGACTGAGGAACGGACAGCAAAACAATGATCCAGCACAGAGAGAAAACACTGACAGTCAATCATATTAAGACTCAGATCATGCATTTTAGACAAACCAGAGTAAAAAGAAGTGATGTTCAGTTCTATTTAGGAGAACAAAGATTACAGTATGTTGAAAACTACAAATACCTAGGTCTTAATCTGGATGAACATTGTCTCCTTTCCGACATGTCTCCATTCCAACACTAACCCCATCTCTTGCCCTAACCCTAACCCTAACCTCTATGCAAGTGTTGCCACTCCGACAATAAGAAGTCAATCTCGTAATGGAGACATGTCAGAATGGAGACATGTCCCAGTGATGTGGAATATGCAGCTTACTCCAAACTATTTCACACATGTGTTTGCCCTGTCATGGATGGACTATCTTGGTTGTGTTTGTTATTGTATTGTTTTGTTGTTCTGACCGCAATGTTGTACTAATCTGCCTGCCTTAACCAAGTTGTGTCTGTTAGTGGTGTTAAGTGTCAGCCCCTTGGGCTGGTGTACTCTAAGGAGAAACACCCAATAAAATACTAATCACAAAAAACTGTACATACATATTCACTTTCATGGATAAACACTGTAGAAAGCAAACTTTATGCATTTAGATCAAGAATTTTGCATGAAATACCATAAAACTCAATTTTGGGTGGATTTATAGTGGTTTGGGCATTAACACATCGGGTGCCCACGTGGTGTCTACACGCCAATCTCTTTGATGTCTCTGGACGCCCAGCCCCAGTGCCCACGACGCGTTTGACGCGTTTTACAATACTGTAGTTACTGTACATTGCTACCGCAATGAAGGCTCTACCACGGTGATCAAACGCCAACAATATGGGAAAAACACTACATTTCCCAAAATGCAGCGCGGTACATGTGACCAGGATGTGCAGTCTCCCTGCAGCCAATCACAAGCTTCTGTTCCTATCCTGCACTGCACTCTATCGTCCTCCCCTCGCAGGCTAGCACGACTCCTATGTATCATGGATACTAGTATTTTCCCAGTAACGGAGTCTCGGCGGAGATACACGTAACATGGCGGATTCTTCTCCTAGTCTAGCTTTTTCAATCACCATGTTCAATGCGCGGTCCTTTCTACCTACCGTGACACAAACGCTGTGGCCCAGGTTTGATAAAAAGATGTCCTGACTGAAAGAAAACTTTATCGTAAAAATAAACAGGACATCCGTGGATTACATTTACTCGTATCATGGATACTATTTTCCCAGTGACGCTGCGGAGGTAACGTAACATGGCGGATTCCTCTCCTGGTCTAGCTTTTTCAATCACCATGTTCAAAACGCGACCCTTTCTAACGCCCGTGATACACACGCTGTGGCCTAAGATTGGTAAAAAGCTGTCCTGACTGAAAGAAAAGATCATCGTGAAAATAAACTGGACAT
The DNA here is from genome assembly GCF_963921795.1 of Nannobrachium achirus. NCBI lineage: Eukaryota > Metazoa > Chordata > Actinopteri > Myctophiformes > Myctophidae > Nannobrachium > Nannobrachium achirus. Next base: position 43,963,639 of record NC_137824.1, read on the forward strand.
ACTTGGATTACATTTACTCAACGTATTACGGATACTTTTTCCACGAAGCGAAGGTACGTAAATGACGTGTTGCCATGGAGACGATGGGCCCCTGTGAGGGTAAACCCTGAATTAACGTGGGCATCCGATGTGTTAACAACACGCGGGTGACTGAGAGGTCATTTTGACCGAATTTGAGATGGCAAAGTGCAATAACTCTCCCCGTGAAGGTCTCAGAAATTTCCCCTTCCATGACTTTTTCCTAAATACTCAAGACATAATGTCTTTATGTTCTCATTTTTTTCCCCTTCTGAAACGTTTCCTAAGTATGAAATAATATACCATTATACCACTCTGACTGCCCCCCCCCCCAAAAAAAATAATAATAATAATAAAAATGCATTGATTTTAATTGGGGTCATTTTTTACGTCACTCATGGAAGAGTGGGGTAGTGATACAAAAACTGCAATTTCTCAAAACGAATGAAAGAATAAATAAAAATGCAAATGGCCTCATGTCACAAACATGTTTTTTGAAGAATACCTGGAATATGAAAATATTAATACTTTTACTTTTAAAGATATTGAAGAATAACAACCCCTGGGGTAATCTTTTACCCCACTTATGCATCTAAGGGTTAAAAGAGGACACTAACTCTGCTCGCATAAGAACCATGGGCAGGGTGTTCCAGAGCAAAGGTGCCCCGGGCTGCAAAAGCCCAGTCCCACCTGAGTGACGAGGTTAGTTTTTGGAGGATTCAGGAGGGCCATATCCCATTGCCCTTGGTCTGGCCCTGCTCAGTTATTCAAATATTTCACGGCTCGCAAGTCGTGAGGAACCAACCAGGGCCCCAGACCCCCAGTATGCAAATGTAGGGCGGGCTTTAGGTCATGAGAAACCAACCAGAGCCCATATGCAAATGTTGGGCGGGTGTAACACCTTTGCGCTATACTCTGATTGGTTAGGTCTATCCAATCTGGTCTATTCAGTCTGTTTGAATCTTTTCGAAACTGCCCCTTGGAAAAAGAAACAACACTGAGAAGAACCAGGCTAATATCCACACGCTGGGGGCACTGGGGGCGTGTTCTCTCCTCCGCGCCATCGGTGCCCATACCCGAGGTGGGGTTGGCAAAAGGGTCTTTCTGTGTGGAGTTTGCATGTTCTCCCCGTGTCTCCTAGGTTGGTACCCTCACAAAAAACGCAGTAAAATGCAGTAATCCTGGTCTCTATACTGCCTCCCCCTGGCCAGCCGGGGTGCCTGATGGAGGGGAAAGGAACTTTTGGAATAATGTGTTGCATCCAAGCGCTACGTCCAACCGGATAAGCTCCCCCCTGTTAGGTACAGAGTGCCGAGCTGTGAGCTTGTATATCTGTTTTTTTTCAATAGCTAAATATAATTTATCGTCGTTGTCGGGTGGAAACCTCGTATCTCCAAGCTTCATCGTACAAGGCCGTCGCACAAAAGTAGTGAAAACAGCAGATCTATAAGCACACAACGCCTCGCGGTGCGAGGCGTTGTGTGCTTATAGATCGGCTGTTTTCACTAGTTTGAATTTTTAAAATGACAAAAATGCAAAACGAACGGTTTGGGACATACAAGGTTTTCACCCGACAACGACGATATATAATTCAAGGTCTTACTGGGTAAATGGGTTCAAAGACTTATGGCGGTTATGAAGGAGGTTTGATGGCTGGTAGTGGGGCATTCCACATTTTGGTGACATAATAGTAATTCTGTCCATCGGGACAACCATGGAGAACATCAAATGACTTTTTTTTTTATTGTATTATGTTTTATTTTGTTGGGAATCAAAAGAGAATAATTCAGTGTTCCTCTCTCTCTCTCTGCTTTGATTTGTGGGAACAGTGGGAGGAAGTGGGGGCACCAAACCGGCCGCACCATCAGCAACGCAACCTCTCCTATTCTCTCACATGAGTCTAATGAGGTGGCTGTTGTACAGGCCTGTTCGCTCACTGTTATACTAGGGTACGTCCAAAGATGTCTTTAATTATGGGCTCGCTGAAAGGCGAGACCAGTATGTTATACCAAATCTCTATTGGTGAAGTTTATTCTTCGCAAACAAAAAAAACAAAAAATACCGACAGTACAAAGGCAGAGTCCTTGGCCAATGAGGAGCTGCGTTCTAGGTGACATCATCACCAACAAGTGCGACTTGATATAAATAACAACAACACAAACCGACAAACCGACAGTACAAAGGCCCTTAGCCAATGAGGAGCAGCCAAAGGGTAGATCTTTGTGCACATACACATTGTTCCATGCGAGCCCACACTGTTTCGTAGGAACAGTATTTCTAGTTATTATTATCATTAATAATGTGATTATTATGATGTTAATATGATATGTTATTAGTATTGTGACCGCGCATGTTGCATTTAGCATGAAAACCTGCAGATCATGACTTTCCGTCCGTCCGTCCGTCCGTGCGTGCGTGCGTGCTTGCCTCATGTCACGCTCCATATGGCCAAGACATCTCCATATATATATATATGTGTGTGTGTGTGTGTGTGTGTGTGTGTGTGTGTGCGTACGTGCGTGTGCGTGTGCGTGTGCGTGTGCGAGTGCGAGTGCGAGTGCGAGTGTGTGTGTGTGTGTGTGTGTGTGTGTGTGTGTGTGTGTCCAACCCACACCCTGAAAAAAAGCATTTGGTGACAGTGGCAGGGAAAATGTCACTGCTCCAGCAGCATCGAGCACAACCGGGCGAGTGTGGGCGGCCATCTGCCTCGACCACAGAGAGAGAGAGAGAGAGAGAGAGAGAGACAGAGAGAGAGAGAGAGAGAGAGAGAGAGAGAGAGCACCATACAGTGCAAAACAGCTATAGTAACAACTTAACGACGACAATAACAACAACATGCAGCTATGGGTGAGGATGTCCGTGGAAAAAGTCCCTGTGTTTTTATTTATTCATGTTTTGTCACCATTTGTGTCACCGCGTTGCGCTCGCTTGTCTTCACCCAGTAGCCATTAGCCCACTTTGAGCAGAACCCCCCCTCACCCCCCTTCCCCCGGCACGCACGCATGCAGATCTGTTCACAGAAAACAGGGACATTTTTTGGGGAAGAGAAATAAGGAACCAGTGGTGGAAAAAGTACTCAAATGTTTTACTAAATAAAAGTATCAATACTGTAATATAGAAATACTCTGTTACAAGTGAAAGTCCAGAATTCAAAATGTACTTGAGTAAAAGTACGAAAGTATTGGCATCAAAATGTACTTAAAGTAACAAAAGTAAAAGTACAAAATGTTTGAAAATAGCAGATCTACAAGCTAGAACAAGCAAGAGCTACAACGCGTCGCGATGCGACACGTTGTGAGCTTGTAGATCGGCTATTTTCAAATAGCCTTGGCCAAAGTGGATTAATGTATGTTTTGTAATATAATCATTTATGACTGCAAAGTAAACTAGTAAGTAAAGTTCTCAAATAATTGTAGTGGAGTAAAAGTACAATATTTTAGTACTGAAAACTGGAAATACTCAAGTAAAGTACAAATACCTCAAAACTGTACTTAAGTACATTACTTAAGTGAATGTTAGTTACTTTACACCACTGGTTGACTTAAACTTATGCTAAGTAAAAAGTAAAATTTTCTTTAATTTTTGTTTTTTTTCTTCTTTGCTTGTAACTCTGAGGACACTGTATCCGCACCTTCTGTTGAAGAACCCACAACATTTGCCTCGGCCCTGATTTCTTTACTGTCGGCCATTAACGGCGAGCGGTGCCGGGGGGAGATAAAGCGCGGGCGAGCCTTTGTTATTTGATTATCAGCGAGCGGACAATGCTTTAGCCAGACAATGATTACTTTTCAGTTCGGACTCTCCCGTTGTCCTTCCCTTTCTGTTTCATCCGATCAGACTTAATTAACGGGAGGGTAGGAGAGGACGAGTGTCCTTCGCGCCGAATAATGGCTTCTGTTGTGTTTACCCGCGGGATTAATCATTACCGTCTCTGTCGGCAGGAAACCTTGCATGTCCCAAATACATTCATTTTTTAGTTCTTTTTTATTATCATTTTAAAAAGCATTAGAAATATAGTGAAAATAGACAATCTGCAAGGGTTATACATGTTATACATAGGCCTACATGTGCCTGCGTCTGTCTGTCTGTCTGTCTGTCTGTCTGTCTGTCTGTCTGTCTGTCTGTCTGTCTGTCATGTCTTTCTGTCAACAAATGGCACTATCAAAGTACCAATTATATTTATAAGGGTCATCAATGATGTCCATACAGGGAAGAATCTATGTCTTGTTTGTGGCACCACGTGACACGTTGCATGTGAGCTTAGACCGGCTATCAACAACCGAGCACAACAACCGAGCACAACCAAACATAAAATGACTTCTCTTTTAGTTCTACTGGATCCCCCCCCCCCCACACCCCCCCCCCACACACACACACACACACACATTTAGTCTAGCTTTATAATTATTATTATATTACTACTATTTGTTGACAAAATTGTCAATATTAGTTTTAGCTTAGTTTTTCTTTATCTTTTCAGTGAAAAGACACTATTAAGACCTGAAATTATTTTGTTATTATTAAAAAGTAGCAGATATACTGTACAAGCACAGAGGGCCGCGCTGCGAGCTTGTAGATCTCCTATTTTTGAAAAATCGGGAAAATGTGTGACTCAAATCTTTGCTACTGGGGGTCTCTGGAACAACATTTTGAGACAGGGGTCCACGGCCAAATACCTAATTTTAATATAATATTATAAAACATACATTAACCACTTTAGCCCTTGAAAATAGCCGCAAGCTCACCATGCGTCGTGAGCTTGTAGATCTGCTATTTTTAAACGTTTTTGTACTTTTACTTTTGGTATTTTAAGTATTATTTTGATGCCAATACTTTGGTACTTTTACTCAAGTACATCTTTGAATTCCAGACTTATACTTGTAACGGAGCATTTCCATATTGCAGTATTGATACTTTTACTTAAAGGACAACTTTAGTTTTTTTACAACAAGGGTTCATATAAAGATGAGTGTTAAATTGATTTAATTTACTTCTTTCTATTGTTTTAGAGATTCTTATTTCAGTGGTTGGGGGCATGCGTACAAGTGGCTAAATATGTCATTTTACACAGAATAAGCCCATTCCCAAGATACAACGCAACCTTTCATGGTTGGATGTGACTTATGGGGGCTAGAAGTGTTACAGTAAATAGCAATAAAGAAACTGCTGGCTTATTGTGTGTAAAAATACACATTTTAGCCACTTGTAACTTCTAATCACAATCTAAAATATGAACCCTTGTTGTAAAAGAAAAAAGTTGTCCTTTAAGTAAAACATCTGAGTACTTTATCCACCACTGGTGGCGTGCATGCGTGGCGTGCGTGGCGTGGCGTGCATGGCGTGCGTGCGTGCGTGCGTGCGTGCGTGCGTGCGTACGTGCGTGCGTGCGCTCACCCACATGGCCCGCAGGCCCTCGCAGCTCTGCACACACACACGCAAGCACATACACACACACGCGTTTGGAACACTGTAATTCTGAGGACACCGCCAATTTAAGAAGAGGCCGATTAATACAAAATCGTTTTGGGGGTGTCCTTGGCATGAAGAAATACATTTAAATAAAAACACTGATTTAGAAGGCATTTTGTAGAACATAATTGAGACCGTTCACATTGTGAGTTACAATTCACAATTTAGGCATTTGGCAGACGCTTTTAATCCAAAGTGACTTACAATAAGCAGGTAATAGGCCTACATCAATATAATAAGCAGGATATTATGTCAGTACATCAACAACAATACAAAAATGCATAGGAAGATCAATCTAGAAAAAAAAAAACATAGATAGACCACGCACCTAATCAGTAAAAAAAAAAAAAAAAAAAAAAACTTTTCTAACTTCGACCATATACATAGAAAGATAGACGAGATGTATTGGAGTGGAAGTAAAAGTATCGAAAATTGGAAATACCTCCAACTTGTACTTACTGTAAGTACAGTACTTGCACAGTTACTTTACACCACTGCTAAGCGGCAGAGTGCGGTTGTGCTCTCCATGCCTGACGTCCACCATGAGGCGGAGGTGACAGAAGCAGTTACACAGACGGTACAGTGGCAGGTGGAAGCTGTAATTTAACAGATGGCAAGGTCTGCTGGGGTCCCCATAAGGGCGAGAGAGCACTGTGGTGGTGGCGCAGAGAGAGAGAGAGGGAGGGAGGGAGAGAGAGAGAGAGAGGAGAGAGAGAGAGAGAGAGAGAGAGAGGGAGAGAGAGAGAGAGAGAGAGAGAGAGAGAGAGAGAGAGAGAGAGAGAGAGATTGGTCCTGGACCTGATTGGTCCAGGCCCTGACCGTGCTCGCTGGGGTAGAACTAAAAGTCAATAAAGCTGATTGAGATTCAGATTCTATAGGGCGCTAAGTTACGAAAGAACACAACAAAACACACACAAATATATCGTCACTGTCGGGCAGAAACCTCGTATCTCCAAGTTTCCGAGTTGTACGACGAAGCCCTGCTTCGTCATGCAAGGCCGTCGCACAGAAGTATAGTGAAAACAGATGATCTGCGTTGTGTGCTTGTAGATCGGCTGTTTTCACTAGTTTAAAGGTGTATTCAATGATAATGAAAGTGGCCGGGGGTCATCTTGTCCCTTACTGGCCTTACAGCGTGGAAATGTTTAGTTTTTTATAGATTTTTTACACCATTTTAATGTTCTCGTTTTGATCATTAGACCCAATCACTGAATATCGGTGGGCCTACATCTCCAGCTTCAGGATATGTATGATACTGATTTAGTACGAGACTGTGGCATTTTATGAGTTCAGTAGTTTACGATCTAGGCATTTAACAGACGTTCTTAATTCAGAGCGACTGTGGTTCTCAAAGCTTTTATTTTGACCATCATAACTAAACATCATAACATAACTACGGCCATACTCTACCCTGATTGGTCGAGGACTGGCTGGCCACCTCTGAAAACCGAATCTAGCTATGCTCGTAACACGGGCCATGGTGGAAGTCCTTATATGGTCAGCACACATTCTAGTGAGGAGAATGAATGGAAAATATACCAATTATATCTTTATTTGAATGAAATACAATCACTGAATATACCTTTAAGTCATTTTTAATGATCAATGCAAAATGAACGGTTTTGGACATACGATGTAGGCTACGTGGAGATGAGAGGTTTCTGCCTGACAGCAACGATAGTAGTATTCCAGAGAGTCAGAACTGAGCTGAAGGTGGGGGGGAGGGGGGGGCTCACAGCTAGAGGAAGTGAGGCTTTAGTGAGCCAGCCGGGGGTCAGAGAGACTCTATCAATCACGGCCAGGCAGCTCAGCGAGGCACAGAGTGGGGTATAAAAGAGCCTGCAGTGGCCGGCGGGGGGAAAAGTAACCGAGTATGTCTACTCGAGTACTCCCCTTATACGGTAGCACACTTTTCATATATCGTCGCTGTCGGGTGGAAACCCTCTATGTTCAAAAGCGCTCGATTTGCATTTATCGTTTACACAATCGTTTACACTATCGTTTACACAACGCCTCGCGGTGCGAGGCGTTGTGTGCTTGTAGATCTGTTCTCACTAGTTTTGTGCGATGGCCTTGTATGATGAAGCAGGGCTTTGCTTTGCAAAAAAAATTACAAATTTGTTTCTGCCCGACAGTGACGGTATCGTCGCGGCATGTCGTGGCAGACAACTCTTATCTCTATGTTCTACCTTATTGAGTTTTTGTATTATTATTATTATTATTATTTTTATCCCACGATTTTGTAACCTATTTTTCACCCAGTGCTAATGGCCTAAGCTTTCATTCTGGGCGCTACCCTCCCTCTGCCAACCTGGGGAGAGCAACAAACTGCGCTCACGCTTCCTTCAATGCATTGAGGAGTGAGCAGGCCGCTTCTTCATCACCTGACAGGGGGGGGGGGGGGGGGGGAGTTTCTCTGCTAGGATGTACTGTAGCACGTGGAAGGAACACGTTATAACAATCACAGTTCCTCAGCTCCATCAGGCGCCAGTACCACGGCTGACCAGGGGGAAGCAGTATAGAGAAGAGGATTACTCCATGTGAGGGTACCTACAGTACCCTAGGGCAGTGGTTCTCAACCTTTTCTGGCCCTGACTCCCAAAATGATCATATTTTAACCAGGGACCCTACCCCCACCCTACGAGCACTAAGAGTTGAGGCATTATTTTGGCGATCGGAAGAAAAATAAGCCTGGGCGATTGCGTTAAAATCACTGTTGGAGGAAGTGTAGAGTTTCCCTAACCAATCAGAGTGCAAAGGTGCGTCGCACCGAATTTGTTGACGTCATGACGCAGCAGCGTTCTCTGCGCTGAGCAGAGGAGCAGAGGGGGGTGGGGGGAGGAGAACACATGCTATTGGCCGGAGACTCCCGGAGAGATTCGCCGGGTCCGCCCAGCATAAACTGTCCGCGTTAGCTCAGAGTACATTTTGTATAACGTGGTTCTATTGTGAAAATTGCAGATCTACATGGCGTTATGAGCATGTAGATTGGCTATTTTCACAATTTCTGACTCTAATATTTAGCAATTTCACCATTGTTTAGTTTGTCATTTTAGAGGTATTAAAAAGGCCTTAAATTGTCACTTTGGAAATGTGCAGATACCCCCAATACACATAAACTTTATGTTTTGCATCATATGAGTCATCATGCTGCATCATATGATGCAAAATGCACCATCATTCATGCTGAAATACTAAAATATCTCAAAACACAGATTGAACACAAATAATAACTCAGGATTGTGTTGATCGTGTCCCAAACAACAATAAAATAAGATCTGGTTGCCCCAGAGGTGAACCGGCCCTTTAAGTGAGAAACTAACGTTGCACATTAAGTTAATCATCTGGGGACCCCCCAAAATAATTTGTGGACCCACAGATTGAGAACAATGCCCTAGGGGTCACATGGGGAGAAACTGCAAACTCCACACAGAAAGGAACTTTTGCCAACCCCACCTAGGGTATGGGCACTGATGACGTGGAGACGAGGAAACGCACCCAGCGGTAATCGAACCCAGGACCTTCTAGCTGTGAGGCGACAGACAGCACTACCTACTGCACCACCCTTTCACTTATCTAACTTTTATTTCTGCACTTTAAGTATATGTTGATGTCAATACTATGATACTTTTACTCGACTTCTTGTAACAACTTCATGTTGCCGTAGTATTTCTAAATTGTGGTGTTGATACTTTTACTTATGTAGAGAGAGAGAGAGAGAGAGAGAGAGAGAGAGAGAGAGAGAGAGAGAGAGAGAGAGAGAGAGAGAGGTGAGTACTCTTCTACCACTGGCACAAAGCGGCAACACTGTTTACTGTTGTGTACACCCCCAGGGACACACTTGGTTCAAAGGTTTCAAAGGCTGCTTTTAGGTCATTCGTTTTAATCGATTGAGAGAGAAACTTTATTTTGTCGAGGTTAAGGTTAAGGTTTTTTTTTTTTTTTTTTTCCTTATTTTTCTTCTCAGTCGAACGTAAACAGAGAGACTGTGAGGGTTTGTTTAAATCAGTGGTTCTCAAAGCTGGGTCACAGGGTTCCTTGGGAAGGTCCCAGGGGGGCCCCAGCAAAAGTGGGTAACATAGCATCACAATCATTTTAACATGAACTTCATCCATTTATTTGTTGGCTCTTCCAAAATATACCGTACAAGCTGATGCTCATATACAACATATACAAGCTGATAATATAGAAGCTCACAGCACTTTTTACATAGGAAACAAAAAAACAAAAAAATCTTCTCTTCTGGTGGTCCCTGGCTCCAAACATTTTCAGATGGGGTCCACGGCAACATCAATTTGGGGGTCCTTGACACACACACAAAAAAAAAGACTTGAAGGACAACTGGTTTAAATGCTTGACGTTTGTGCGTGTGTGCGTGCGTGTGTGCGTGCGTGCGTGCGTGCGTGCGTGCGTGCGTGCGTGTATGTACATTTCAAGGCTTCTCAACAGCACCTCTCTGGTCCCCTAGCGGTATTGCAGGCCAGGCTCCAGGCTACAGACACACACGCATAGACGGACACATAGACGCATAGCTACACACACGGTCACGCTAAGGAGACGGTGTGACCACTAGAGCTGGGATACCCGACCGAAAACCCGTGGGGCCCGACGGGCTCGGGCTGGGGCCGGACGCATTTTCATAATTAATTGTCGGACGTCGATTCGGGTCGGACATAATTGTTGATATAGCCTCTGCCTAACCATGACATGCATCATGCACTCTCTCTGATGATGCAGGCAGCGTACAACTCCAGTGTGTGTGTGGCACTGTCACTGTGTGTGTGTGTGTGTGTGTGTGTGTGTGTGTGTGTGTGTGCTGCTCGCGCTAATGCTGCAGCCTCGGAGACATAACTGAGCACGGAGAAAAGTCCCACGCTGAGGTAAACGCGTTGTTGTAGTTTGATTGGAAGTGGCGTGCCGCTGAATGGAGCTCTGTGTTCCCACTACTGTGCCTTGCATTGGATGTTTATTTTTCGGCGCTGTTGTGTGCAGTCGCAGTGCACTGTGGCAGCCTCGTCCGTCCGTCCGTCCAAAACACATCACATCACTCAAATAAATCCTGGCTTTTATACTTCTTCATCGCGGTGTGTTCTGTGACAAAAGCGTCTGATCTACAAGCTCACAACACCTCGCATCCGTGACACGTTGTGAGCTTGTAGATCTGCTATTTTCCAGGAGCAGAAACCTGCAGCGAGTCACTGTGTCAGACGTCCTGCGCAGCGCACGTTATTATTTGTATTATTTAATAATCAACGTAGCCTACTATTTAAACACTTTCACAAGCCACAGTGTGGATTAATATTCATATTAAAGCCGGCCATACATTACACAATAATCGGGCCCGACTGAACCGGGTAGAATTAAACACTACAGGATCATTTTTTCAGACAGTCGGACGCTCCGCACGCTACAGGATTCTATCCCGATTGAGTCGTGCTCGAACACAGCAATAATAAATAATATAATTGATACAAAATGCCACGGGGGCTGTTCTGAGCGCTGAGCTTTGCAACACGCACGCACACGCACATACAAACACATTACGTTATCCACTCACTCAACACACAACACCGCCTCACGCAACGAAAAAAAAAAAGCTTCAATATGGAAGTTGTGTCCTATTTTGATGATAATATGAGTTAACTTGGACACGTTTCATGTCCATCCAACTCTGACATCCCCTCTCTCATCCCCTCTCTCTCAAGTGCTGCTCCTTCTCACGGTGCCTGATTTATGATTAGTCGTATGACGGTGTAGCGCACACAGAACATTAGATCTCCAAGACCAAACTGTGTCCCTTCCGTGCCACGTTGTAGGCTTGTAGATCAGGGGAGAACCCCCGTAGATCAGGATAGGCGTGTACTTCTTTGATGTGATGTGCTGACTGACTGACTGACTGCAGACAGTGTCAGTGGCTGGTAGCGTTATTTCTTCTGTTTGTTTGTTTTTTTGGATCGCGTTACCGTTGAGTTTTAATTTAAATCCCAATCATTCATGATACAACCTAATGGACGGACGGACGCTATGAAAAGTGTGTCTGAGTGCGCGCGTGTGTGTGTGTGAGTGACTGAGTGAGAGGCAGAGGGAGAGGTGGAGAGAAAAAAAGAGATGGATCTGTCACTCAGTCAGATGTATGCTCAGAGACTTGCGTCTATCAGCGGCTGCTGTACCTATTTTCTCTCAGTCCCCTGCTGCTGTTCCAGTCTTCCAGACCAGTACTGATCCAGGAAAATATCAAACATTTTTGAAAAGAGTCGGGCTACCCCACTCGGCTGGGCTCCGAGTGGATCTGTGAGACCTCACGCTAGACGACATTCATGCCCGATTGTCGGGCCCGTTTCAGACGGAGGCAGCCCGATTGTCGGGAGGGTAATTAAATAGCCCGATTATCGGTTAGTGTAGGGCCGCCTTAAGGGTAACAAGCGGGCACGCTGAATGCGCTGCACATTAGAACAAGTTTGCTAGTGAGTGTAAATCAGTGGCTTCCTCAAAGAAAAAGAAATGAGGTGAAAAAGCGTTGGAAACATAAGGTTCGGGCCTCTGCGCGGGTCGGACGAATTTTAATGATTAATGCTCGGACGTCGATTCGGGTCGTACACGGGTTCGGAACGGACAGAAAAAATGGGCCCGATCCCAGCTCTAGTGACCACCACTGAAAAGAGTCATGTTTTTGGGTGAACTATTCATTTAATATCTACAGCAGGATGAAACACAGGCTTTTTGCCAAGAAGCATGGTTGCAACAGAGAGATAATCCACCGCAACAGAAATGTCCAAACTTATTGAGCTACGTTAAAATTTCACTAGCCTATATCCTCACAACATAATCAGAATGGGGTAGTGTGTATGTCTGTATGCACATCTGCAACTCCACGTTCAGCAGTTGTTCAATTGTCTAAAAAACACAATACAAAATTCAATAACGCATATTCCTTGCTGACCATCAACTTTCCCACCTTCAAATGCGTCTCTACTTTTCATAATCACAGAATGTTTACAATTTTTTACCAGCTTTTGGCCTGTAGGCGGCGCAGGGCCAGGCTAGGGCACCAAACAGTATAGGCACTGCTGGGCCTGACTGGGCCACCACACAGTATAGGCAGTGCAGGGCCACACTGGGCCACCACACAGTAGGGCCATACACACACACACACACACACACACACACACACACACACACACACACACACACACACACACACAGTAAGGTACAGTACTGTACCGTAGAGTACAGTAAAGTACTTTAGAGTACAGTAAAGTACAGTACAGTAACATACAGTAGAGTACAGTAAAGTACAGTACAGTAAGGTACAGTAGCACGCACACGCACACAGATCTAGAACACAGAATGTAAAAATATAGAACACAGATCAAAAACATATATCTAGAACACATAGAATATGTACAGTACAGTAAGGTACAGTAGAGTACTGTAAAGTACAGTAAGGTACAGTACAGTAAGGTACAGTACTATACAGTAGAGTACAGTAAAGTACAGTAAGGTACAGTAGAGTACAGCACAGTAAGATATAGTAGAGTACAGTAGAGTACAGTAAAGTACAGTACAGTAAGGTACAGTACAGTACAGTAAGGTACAGTACAGTACAGTAAGGTACAGTAGAGTACAGTATAGTACAGTAAGGTGCAGTAAAGTAAGGTACAGTAGTATACAGTAAGGTACAGTAGAGAACAGCAAAGTACAGTACAGTAAGGTACAGTAGAGTACAGCAAAGTACAGTACAGTAAGGTACAATAGAGTACAGTAAAGTACAGTAAGGTACAGTAGTGTACAGTACAGTAAGGCACAGTAGTGTACAGTAAAGTACAGCACAGTACAGTAAGGTACAGTAAGTTACTGTAAAGTACAGTAAGGTACAGCACAGTAAGGTACAGTAAGGTACAGTAAGGTAAAGTAAGGTAAAGTACAGTACAGTACAGTACAGTACAGTACAGTACAGTACAGTACAGTACACAGGGTATAGCTGCACAGATTCACCGCTCCACTTCGAACCGGCTGGACTGGGACCCCCAGTTGGTGGTGCAGGGCCAGACTGGCGGTGCAGGGCCGCACTGGGGCACCACACAGTAGGAGTTGCAGGGCTGGGCCCCCACACAGTAGGTGTTGCAGGGCTGGAATGGGCCCCCACACAGTAGGCGGTGCAGGGCCGGACTGGGGCACCACACAGTAGGCGTTGCAGGGCCGGACTGGGCCCCCACACAGTAGGCGGTGCAGGGCCAGACTGTGCCACCACACAGTAGGCGTTGCAGGGCTGACTAGGCCACCACACATTAGGCGGTGTAGGGACGGACAGAGCCCCCACACAGTAGGCAGTGCAGGGCCAGACTGGGCCCCCACGCAGTAGGCGCTGCAGGGCCGTATCAGTTGCTGCAACGTAGCTGTGAGCGCCTGCAAGCAGGCGCGAACTTCTAGTTATATGTAATTCTTTTCCATGTCTTTTTCCACTGATAATCCAATAGTAGTTTTATGTTGCCATGACAACTCCTGGCATAGCCTCCAGATGAGTTGTTCATGTCCTGCAGTGGATCATATGCTATACTCACTAGGTCAGTGGTTCTCAACCCAGGGGGTCCCCAAATTATTTTTGGGGGTCCCCAGATGATTAACTTATATGAAATAAGCTTTGTCTTAACTGAGTTTCCTTTTAGTTGACCTTGTATCAGTGAACCGTACCGCACCGCAAGACGTTGTGTGCTTGTAAAGATCGGCTATTTTCACTAGTTTTGTGCGACAGTCTTGTATAACGAAACAGGGCTTCACTTTACAAAATAACGTACAAATGTGAAACTTGTAGATACAAGGTTTCTGCCCGAAAGTGTCCAAAAGGTCAGTGGTGCCTTTCTCTTTTTCTTTTCTTTTTCATTTCAAGGACCCCGAGATTCATATGATTTAGATCAGTGGTCTAATATTATTTATTGTTCGATCATTAAAACATTTTAGTTCCCAGTTTTGGGAATGTAATGAGTAGAAAGTACAAATACTTGAGTTAAAATGTAACAGGTAAAAGTAAAAAGTACTTTTAAAAGTACTGAACAATAAATACTGAGTAAAGTACAGATACCTGAAAAAAGTACTTACTATTAGTACAGTAAACTTTGTTACTTCTCATCTCTGGTCAGCAACATTAAGAACATCACATATTATTGTTTGGGTGAAATTCATCTAACGTTTAGTATTCTAGAGTGAAAATAACTCACTCTGACCGTTGTAACTTCTCAGAGACACAAATCAGGAGAAGATCTACTTTGCAATCAACATTTATCTTCTATCCCAGCAACACACTCTTGCACAAGATCTAGAACAAGTAAACATCAGACCTGTATTTATTTACTTACTTACTTACTTACTTACTTGCTTACTTACTTATTTACTTACTACTTACTTAATTACTTACTTACTTACTTACTTACTTACTTACTTACTTAATTCCTCCCCACAAACAACATGTCTTTTCGGGACTTCTGCTCTCCAGGAATGTGTGAGTCTAAAAAGAGTCATTTTGGGGGTGAGACAGCGTTGCCCTGATCTACATTTAGTAGCGCTGTTTTCATGGGGTGAAAATTATATCTGATTTTTTTTCAGCAACCTTTATTGCCATGCTTAAGATGTGATGCCCTCACGAGCAGTACATGTACTTAAGTAGCCTATACTGTATGTAAGTATACTTTTGAGGATAGTTTTACTTTACTGAAGTGTTTCTAATTTTCAATACTTTTTACTTATAGTCCACTACACCTCAAAGGCAAATAGTACGGAATTTGAGTAAGGGAGACCGGGGACAAAATGAACAGGTGTCAAATGTATTACACTCAATATTACACGATCAAAAGCAAGCTAGAGAGATGAGACTTCTTCTGCACATGCTCAGTTAGACATGGGTTCATTTGTAGTCCTACACTGTCCATGTTGAGGACCAACACAGGTGTTCCAATGAGCCAGTCGCTATGCCCCTCCTAAACCCGTCCTTGTCCAATACCACGTTAGCAACAGGTTACTAAGGCAGGTGACTTGGCGGCGTGCATCGGTGTGTACCGAGTCTGGCTGCAAGAAGCTATGGAGTTGGTAACCCAAATACATGGGAAAACATAACACGATCGGATAAAAAGGCTTTTTATTAAAGAACGCAATGCCGGCCAGGATTTCTACATTGCCGGCCAAGGTAAGCGGTTTTGACTTTATTAAACACTTTGTTTGTGAAATTTGAACGTTTGTGTAATTTGTGTGCAAACCGAGATAAAGGTTCACCCAGGACGGTCGTATGTCAGATTATCAACGAGTCGACCGTCCTGGTTCAGGGCTAGATCAGCTCGAGTACACAGCGTTATCAAGGCTAGGAGAACTAACGCATTGGACCAGAGCTGATGATGTATCATGTGCACCCGTTAAACAATGGTTTCTTAACTCAAATGAAATGAGGCTTTGCCACTTGGCCTACTGTGCAAGTTAACTTACCCTGGTGCGTACCCCCCCCCCCCCCCCCTTACCGTTTCCCAGTTTAGTGACAGTCGATAGGTCTTCGTTTGGGGATGTGCCATTCTTGTGGCAAACTAGTACATGATCTATGATCTTACTGGGCTTTCCACTTGGTCCATCATCACATCCAGTGTGTTTAGTAAACCCACGATGTGGGAACAATATCCCGGGGCGCTATAAACAAATGGAAACAGGATGATTTACCAATAAGGGGCTAAAACACATTAGATAGCGAAAACCTTAGAAAGTCATGACTGAACCTTAACTTAAAATAAAATAATATAATTACTTACCCTGCAATGCAAGAACATTGTTGTTTGCATTGCGACCGGTGAGCTTTCGCCTCGATTTTAAATACTTTGTCATTGTCATTACTCCGGTGACAGATAATAGTGTGTATGTATTTTTCAAATGCATATTGCAATCCTTTCTGCCTTGTTCCCTCGGATATTTCCGAACCACTACTCCAGAAATGTGCTATGATTTCTTTGGGTATGTCTTGAACTGTTACCAACTCCATAGCTTCTAGCAGCCAGACTCGGTACACACCGATGCTCGCCGCCATGGCAGCTTGCCAAGTCACCTGCCTTAGTAACCTGTTTGATAACGTGGCATTGGACAAGGACGGGTTTAGGAGGGGCATAGCGACTGGTCAATTGTCTGGCATAAAACTAACGTTCTACGCCAAGCAGAACATCTGTGTTGGTCCTCAACATGGCTGCTACTACAAATGCAACCCATGAATGTGGTAGGGTGGAATGATTGTTTCATTTCAGCAGAAGTTATAAAACAAAAACTGAGGGGTTAATTGTAACACTGACTTATTGCATTAAAAGTAATATAGGCCTATTAGTCTTGTCCTTACTAGTGAAAGCTTGGGAATGGTGTTATTGATTAGGGCACATATACATGTTTCATTTAGCAAAAACTTGTAAGTAGTCTGTGAATTATGAAGGAAAAGGTGTTACTTTTAGCCCGGTCTCCCCTACTTCTTTTACCACTATACTCACATACAAACCTGTGAGTGTGTGCGCACGCTTATGTGAGTGTGCGTCTGTGCGTTTGTGCATGCGTGCGTGCGCGCACATGTGTGTGTGTGTGTGTGTGTGTGTGTGTGTGTGTGTGTGTGTGTGTGTGTGTGTGTGTGTGTGTGTGTGTGTGTGTGTGTGTGTGTGTGTGTGTGTGTGTGTTATGTAAGCATGCTGGCCCGGTGCACCACATCATCTCTATATATGGAAGCTTTAGATTGTTCAGTAGAGGATACTTTCTTTTTGAAGGTTGTTCAGGAGGTTGGGGCTGTACAGGTCCACTGAAGAGGCAACGGAGGACGCTTTGTGCAAACGGCTGGTTTTGAAGCTCTATGTTTGCTCTTTTTCTTTTTTTTTACTCATTTAGACACCTGTGTTCCAGCAGCTTCTAATTGCTTTTTGGTGGTTCCAGGAATACTCTTGATCATCCTGACCAATTTTCTCTCAGCAGTACAGAAGTGCCATTTCAAAACCTCACACGCCCTGCCATTGGCAAGACAGACATTTTCAGGGGATTTGCAGAACATTGAGCTTTGTAGATCATACCTTCTCTGACTGCGAACAAAGTTTAAATCTACATATGAAGGTGGATTCTGCTTTTCAAAGGGAATAGAGTGGTTTCTTGTAAGGCTGGGCAATATATAGAAAATGTACCTTCATCGAGGTATGAACCACCTGCGAGGTATACATACCGATGAAGGCGGCTTGAAATTAGTTATTGGTGTATGTGTCAAATGTATTAACAGACACACTATGCATGCATATAGCACATGCAAAAAAGCAGTCCATCTGTAACCAGGTGTGGTTATTTCAATAAAACCATTTGTTGGTTGGAAAATGAAATAAGGCATTTTAATGTATCGTATTGTGCACTGTGCAATGTGCATGCATGGATATGCTATTCATTGTCTGGGTTCACTGTAAAGCAGAAAAAACATTAAAAAACGAAATGCATTATCTTGAGTAATATCGATATGGAGGTATTCAACAACATTATCAAATATCGAAGGTTTTTCCTAATATCACCCAGCCTTGCCTTAGTTTCTTGCCATTTGTGAGTTTCTGCAACAATACGATCCGTTTTCCATAGAAGTTAGAAAGGCAAAACGGGAAAAAAATGCATTTTCCATCCGTCTGTCCCTTACATGAAGCCTGTTTAGCAAGCGTGTGCATGCCGCCATCTGTCTACATCCTGTCCTGAAAATAGAAATGGTTCCATAATTCTATTGGTTGGGACACAGCGTGGCTGGGTCAATACATGCTATTTGGTTGGGAGCTTGTCAATCAAGCATACACAATTGTATAATTAATTTTAAAATACTCAGAAACACATATATACTTACCATGTTGATTGAAAGACTTTAAACTAGCGACTGGAACCATAAAGTATTTATGACAATGTTTATTAACGTAATAAAATAATGTAGTGTAAAGTGTAAAGT
This sequence comes from Nannobrachium achirus, assembly GCF_963921795.1. NCBI lineage: Eukaryota > Metazoa > Chordata > Actinopteri > Myctophiformes > Myctophidae > Nannobrachium > Nannobrachium achirus. The sequence goes on from NC_137824.1 coordinate 43,982,087, forward strand.
TCGGCAAAAGTCCATGCGGTTGAATGAAGCACATAATCCTTTTGCAGGGGGGAAACAGCAAAACTAGCGGCCATTCGTTTGAACTTGTTCTTCCATTCCCCCCCCCCCATCTTAATTCTGCGGAACTAGCCCCCTGATAAATGGGCAACCACACTTGCAATTTCCCAGAATTGCACATTGCTCTGCTGGCAAAACCCAGAGAGAGGGAGACACCAGGGTGCGTTTAAAGCATGGTGACACAAGGAAATGTGTCCGAGAACAAATGGAAGCCATGCGAGACTCTGCAGACTGTATATAATCATATGTTTTCCCAAGCCGCTTGGGTTTATTCTTTTGAATAGAAAAAATATTTGAAAAGAACAACAAATTATTTCCTCTGGAGTTTCGGCCATTCAAGCTTCCCGGGAGGAGTGAGCGCTTATAATGAAGGCGCTGCAAATTACTTATAAGTGAAGCACGGTCGAAAAATAAAGGAAGACAAAATTGTGTGTGTACCAAAATGGTGAAATACTAACTTGCGCCGCCAAGGAAATTGCTTTGTAGCTCACACAACTAGCCTTCCAGAGGGAGGACACTGCATGTGTGCTTTTGCACAATGGAGCGTTCAAAATGTGATACAATTGCTTAATTTGTTTGCTTTAATCCAGAAAATGCTATGCATGCTCTATCGCAGTGCTGAGTTTCACAGCACTGGTGTCAACAGTGTGCCCTGGCTGTGCTTCAACATCCACTCTATTACATGTCCATTCATCAAATAGTTCAGATGTTTTCATTTAGCAGATATAGGGATTTTGAGTTTATTGGATAAATAAATAAAATAATATCTCTATTTTCTTGCAATTATAATTTTGATTTCGGCCATATGGCTGCCAAGAAACAGTGTTCATATTCAGTTGTGAGGTAGAAGGAAGCTTCTGGCCAATTCCAAAGTTCCAAATTTGAATTCTGCATCATAAACAAAATCCAAAAATAAATGCTGATTTGACACCGAGATCACCCATATCAGACAGTCATACAAGTGATGGCTGCCATCTGGAATATTCAATGACAATTTGAAATGATCCAAAAGACATTTACCAAGTACAAAGTATGATAAATAATTCTGAAATATCTCTATCACTCATAATGGCGCAATGTTGATCCAATTATTTTTGGAATGCCTCTTTGTCTTTGGCTACAATTTGTACCAAATGTCATACTTTTATCACAAACTGAACTAGACTTTGGCGTTTGAAACTAGCAGACATACATTAGAAGCTCACAATGTGTCGCATCGAAAAAGATACGATTTCTTTACCTGACTTTTACTTGTAACAGTAGTGTCTACATTGCTGTATTGATACTTTTACCTAAGTAAAGAAATGCAAGTACGTTTTTCCACCACTGCGTGCGTGTGTGCGTGCGTGTGTGCGTGACTGTTTGTCCATGGGAGACTTTGCCACAGTTGGTTTGTGCTGCTGCTCATCACATGGGAGAGGCTGTGCCAGCTCGCTGTCCAGTCTGGGCTCTCAGCCGGTGATTCTGTCTCTCTCAATCTGTCTCACTCTCTATCTCTCTCTCTCTCTCTCTCTCTCTCTCTCTCTCTCTCCTCTCTCTCTCTCTCTCTCTCTCTCTCTCACACACACACACACACACACACACACACACACACACACACACACACACACACACACACACACACACACACACACACACACACACCTCTAGATGACCTTCCTCGTGTATCCCCAGAGTTCACTTGATGGGGGGCCAGGTCTTCTATATACACATATTGGCGTATAGTGACAAAGCAGTGCTAACCGGAAGTTTACAGAATGCATTGGAGGGAAAAAGTGACATTTCGAGTAACATGAACCACGTGACCGCCACTGTTTCTGATCCTACATTGGCAGAACCTTCTCTAATACAAGGCTCTGGTGTACCCTACCCTATACACATCTCAACCTTTTCTCAGCCTCGCTCTCTTACTTCGAATCTTGTGGTGACAGGATGGGTATTTAAAACATAAAAGAAAGGCCATAGTACATGTTTCTATTGTGAACCTATGTATCAACACAGCTTTGAACGCATTGATACACATCATCAATATACACATAGCCTAAAGCTATATTCACTGAGGGGAAAAAAAAACTATCTCCACTAGTAATTTCTTGAGATACAGTACTTGTTCAAGCCAGTTCTGAAAGAAACCAGCGATTAATGCATGATGCCAGCCAGGGCTTTCCACTTTATTGTGACCGTGTTTAAAACGAGAATCTTCCCATGCTTGGGCTAAATCTAGGCGGTACCAGATCCTATAGGCGCTCCCTCCGGTGTTGACATGTCTGAGGTTGTTGAGGCCACTGATATTTCCTTAACGCTAGAACACTATAACATGTTAGTGTTTTTCACCCCACACAATTATAGTCATGCGATTTTCATTGTGTTGCTGGTGTCCGAGTTCTTGGGTCGTTTCACTTTTGATGACATGACGGGTGAATCTTGTCTTGCAAGACTTCAGGAAGTACAAACACTGTGGACAGTATGTAGTCATTATGAACAACATTCTCTATACATTCTCTATATCTACACTCTACATATTAGGGACTTTAAACTCCGACGGCTACGACAGACTGCCACGGCAACTGGAAATGGATCAGCGCTCGATAGATAAGCCTGCTCGCCATCGTAGCCGTCCCTAGCAAAGGCAGAAGCTCCCTTTCCACGTAGTGGCTACAACGTCTGCTGCATAGACGCGTCGCCATGGGGACCAAAGAGTTCGGTAAAAGGGGCGGGACCCTGTTTGCGTAACGATTTTGACTGCCGCGGCGATTGCATCATAGCAGCCGTACTCCACCTGGCTTTGCTGTCCTGAAAATTATAATATATATATATTATAATAACATCAGATTAACCCATTTAGGACGGGAACCCCTTTTGGGTTTATACCTTTCCAGACGGGAACCCCTTTGGGGGTTCTTGTTGCCTATGTACAACTGTTGTATCTTCAGGGGTGTGAAGTCCTGGACGCAGAGGCTTTGACAAAGTTTGAAACAGTTAATTGAAGAAAGTGGCGAATGGAGGGATAAAGGAAGGAGATATAGGACTGGGAGACAAATGGATAAGAGAAGAAGGAAAGGGCGAGAGGGGGGGTGGCTCTGAGGGTTGCTTTGTTCAGTTTATTAGACACAGACAAACTGAGCACAGCGATTCCTGGATCATTGGACACCCGGCGAGCTTGTCGGCTCTCCGGTGGGACACATACACAAACATACATGTTCGGTGTAGCTTATATTAGCCATTCTGTCAATTATTGCAGGGCTTATCTTTAACCCAAAACTTGAAAAGAGCCACAAATAGGGTGTGAGTGACCCCAGCTGTCACTTATGTGAAAATATGCTGGCTCAGCTTAATTTAATATTAGGAATATGTAGTTCTTGTGTAGAATACTACCCTAGTACTTTTTGTTTACGTAAAAATAATAAATAGTAGTAGTAGTAGTAACTAGAAGCAGTGCTCTTCCGAGCACAGGTCTCCACCAGGCAAACTTTGGAAGCTAATATTAGCCAATCAGGATGGCATATGAAATATCAGACGGATCGGACTTGATCACATGACTATAGAGATACTGTGTACCGATTTGCGTGATTTTTGGATAAAATCTCAAGAATGTGCAAAAATGTGTTTTACATAAGTCGGCCCAAAGGTGGCGCTATAAAAGGCTTATGTGAAAAATGCAGGGCAAAGGTTTATCCTTAGCTTCTAGGGAGTGTGCTTGCAAAGTTTGAAACTGATCGGTGGAGTTATAGGTAAAACCACAAATCGGCCTGTTATAGCGCCACCATGAGGCTGATTTAAAAAAAAATAAGTGGCATTTCTTCCTCGGCCTAGTGGGAACGTGTGTGCGCGATTTCATGATAATCGCACTTTGCGTTTGTGATTTGAGGCATTTTGTTCCAAACGGCTCGATCCTACAAACTTTGGAAGCCAATCTTAGCCAATCAGGATGGAATATGCAAAATCGGACAGATCCGTGTCGATCACATGACTGTCGAGATACTGCCTACCGATTTGTATGATTTTTGGACAAAATCTGTTAGAGTAGTGCACAGAAATGTGTTTTGCGAGCATCGGCCACTAGGTGGCGCTAGAAAAGGCCCATTTAAAAAATTTAGGGCAGAGGTTCTAGATTGGCATCCAGGGAATGTGTGTGCTCACTTTGGCAGCGATCGGGCCAACGGCGACTGAGATTAGGCGCTCACAAACTGCGAGGACGCACGGACGGACGCACGGACGGACGGACGGACGCACGGACGCACGGACGGAGGGGAAAACATACTCTCCCTCAGCCTTCGGCTGGTGGAGACAATAATGCAGGCCTGCATGCCCCCTTCCCTGACCTCATATCTTCTTCCAAATTCGATCCAAACGGAATTGAAATATTCCGAGTTATCGTTGTGACAGACAGACAGACAGACAGACAGACAGACAGACAGACAGACAGACAGACAGTGCATCTGCAACTGTGATTACTTATGAGCTCTGGGAGGCTTGCTGCCAGAAAACTGACCCCCCCCCCCCCCCCCCCCCCTCCTCCCCGTTACATTTGTACGCCTTTTAATCCCATCTGGGGACGAGATTTTAACGAGCAAAATCAATTATTCTTGTGTAGTGGTGTCAAGCACGAGCCAGTGCTGATAGCACAAACAAGGCAGAAGCATATGTTCCAAAAGGCCCCAAGTGAAATTGACCCTGAAGTTTGAACTTCAGATTGAGAAGTGTTGACTCAGTCTAATGCCTTATTTAGCCCATTAATTCCAGGAAAGCATCCATATCATTCTAGATTTTAGCTACCGGTATGTAATGTTGCTGTCAGGCAGAAACCTCTCATCCCTGGATTTTAACGTTTTTTCTTTTTTTATCTTCTTTTTTTTTTTGTGGCCTACTTGATCATACTACAGCGTCACACAAAAGGGGCCTTTTAGTTACCCCATATGGGGAGTTTGACCTCCTCTTCATCCTGGACTGTGTGCTCAGGGAGGCCATCAGTGGACGAGAGCAGGATCTTGGCTTCACTTATAACAGTGGTTCTCAACCTTTTCAGGCCGCGACCCCCAAAATAATCATATTTTAACTGGGGACCCCCACCCTGACGAGCACTAAGAGTTGAGGCATAACATTTTGTATAACACGGTTCTATTGTGAAAATAGCAGATCTACATGCTCACAACGCCTCGCAACGCAAGGCGTTGTGATCATGTAGATTGGCTATTTTTACTATTTCTGCAACTAATATTTGACAATTTGGCCAGGTTTAATTTGTAATTTTAGAGGTATTAAAAAGTAATTAAATTGTCACTTTAGAAACGTGAAGATACCCTCTATAAACTCAAACAATATGTTGATTTGTTTACTGCTGAGTGAGAAAACCACTCAACAGAAAATGTTGATTTGTTTACTGCTGAGTGAGACAACCATGTTGCACATTAAGATATTCATCTGGGGACCCCCCAAAATAATTTGGGGACCCCCCTGGGGGTCCCGGCCCACAGGTTGAGAACCACTGCACTATAACACCAAGGAGGTCTCGAGACGACACCCCCCACCAGGCGACTTCAGCCGGATCTCCGACCACGTGGAACCAGCACAGGAGCTCCTGAACAGAGTGGAGCTAGAGTGTGCCAAGGTTTGGCCTTTGGCTGAACGTCAAGAAAACCGAAGCCAACACCTATAACATCCTATCGGAACTTTCACCTCTGACAGGAGGCATTGCTCTGAAGGAAGTCAAGTACCTGGGCTCATGGGTCAATTCCCTCGACAAATCAAACTCTTCTATGCAAAGATAGAGTATGTTCTCCTGTTATGGCAGAGAATGCTGGACCCTGAAACCAACCCTGCAGAAGTCTCTGGAGAGGTGCTACACCAGATTGTTGCATGTTAACATCAGCAAAAGTGAACATCAATGTACAGGCTCGGTGTGGGAGGAATTTTCAGCCCTGGGATTTGCATCAGACCGGCCCTATGCGAGCGCGCGTAGCGCGCGAGCAAAAAAATTTTGAGCATTATTTATTAATTAATTGTCAAAATTGAGCATTATTTATTAATTAATTGTCAATTTTTCACTTGAGCACCCCCTCCTCAAAATGAACGGTTCCAACGCCACACTAAAAACGGACCCCAAAAGACTGTGAAAATTGATGACTCATCACTAAACCATCATTTTGAGTGGCCATTTCTTGCCCAATGAATGTTTTTCGTGCAAAACAAATGCTTGCAATGGATTCCGAATAATTAAAAACCCCTAGTTTGATCCCTCACATCCCACTTAAAGCAGATTTTTTTGGGAGTCATTTTTCCTTTATATTATAGTGTATAGTAAGTGAAGGTAGGTAGGTCGTTTTCAAAACTTTGCCCTGATGGGATTCCTTGGGACTTTTTTTCTCTCACTAAGGATATAATGAGGATACAGAATCAGTTGAGTTTGCTACTATTGCAATTTGTTTTAGGTTTAGCCTAATTTTGGCCTAAAATTACTGGACTATAAGCATTATGTTTTGGATTGAACTGTTTGAACATAATGCATAGGCTATCCACAAATGTAGGGCCAACTTGCACAAATACTGTACATTAATTACTGTAGGCTACCCACATTACCATTTGCGCATTGGCGTGACATGTTAAGGTAATAAATTAGGATACTCACAAGTTATATTGTGGATACAATACAAGCAGTGGATGCTGTCCCAGCGTCTGGTTTAATAAGACAGGACAGCCTTTTGGGGAAGTTGACATAATTGCTCCTCAGATATATTCCATTCAAGGTAACGTTTTAACGTGTCCAGCTGTCCACATGACATGTTTCATCTGACTGGATGCGACCATAGGATGCGACAGACCAGTGTTGCGTCCATGTTTGTTGTTGCCATCTTAAAATGAGCGTGCATTCTTGTTAATTAGTGGTTTTACTCACAAATGCTCTCTCGTTTGAAAGGCTCTGTGATGTATTCTAACTAATAACAACTTGTTTTGATAGTCCATCCAACAACTAAACCGCGCGCCTAGCTCGTATTACAAAGTGAAGCCAATCGGTGTGCAGCGTCACAGGCACAGCGACAGCGTGATAGAGGGGGCCCATTGAGGGGGGCTTCCGATAGAGTGTCATTCACATATGAGCGTCATTTATTTGGACTGAGATTTACTGGCAGTCGGAGTCCCCCCTGGCAACAGGACATAGGCAGAACTAACACGTTACAGAAAGGGGCCGCAATGGGGGTTTCTGATGGACGACGATCATTCGCATTGACGGCCGAGGCCCGTTTCAATTGAAACACTGCAGTGACCTGCAGCGGCCCGCTCGCCGGACTCCCCCTAGCGGCCCAGCGGGGAAATCCCCGGTTTCCCAGACGCTCACGCCGACGGTGTCAATGTACAGTATGAGACCTGGCACCTGGGTACTTAGGAAGGAAAACGCTATTGCTAGGGATATAATGAACCTGCTTTATAGTCAATACAACCTTTTACCATCAGCACGACAGTATACAGCACCTTCGTTGCAGGTTTGGGCTTTGAGATCATCAAATGATCTCCGATACTTGTGGGGACAAATGTTGTACCCACAAGTATGAATAAAAGCCCCATCTCAGTTCTGCACATTCCAAATGTGTAATATGTGATATGCGATGGCTCTCGAACTATAGCCTATCCTATATCATTGTGTGATCTGTATACATATTGATTGTGTGTTGTGATTTTGTGTCCTGTTGGCTGCTTGGTGCAAAAAAAAAGTATTTCCGGAAGGACAAATAAAGCATCTATCTATCTAATGTATCCATGTTACCAACAAGAATCTGTATGGGGGAATACCAAGGGTAAGCGTTAAAATAGCAGCCAGGAGAATGAGAATAGCATGCAGGACACCGCCAAAGACATCAAGAGCTGCCAGCCAGCAAACTGGTGCTGTGGGAACCAACAGCATCATGTGGGAACCGGTCACGAGGACGTCCCACATTAACACACGTGGACGTACAGTAGAGAAAGTTGCAGGAGTTCAAAGCACCAACGAGCTGGCCATATGTATGGAGAGAGAGGGAGGGAGAGAGAGAGAGAGAGGGAGAGGGAGAGGGAGAGGGAGAGAGAGAGAGAGAGAGAGAGAGAGAGAGAGAGAGAGGGAGAGTTGCCAGGCCAAACGGGCGAAGCCTGCAGTTTATGAGCATTATTTTCGTTAATGCTATAACTATTTTGTCTTTTTTTTACTATTTAAAATAAACAAATATCTACATCTTTTTTTATATTTCAAATAGCTGACAAGCTCACAACGTTTGATGTAGATCGACTATTTGAAGTATTTTAAAATGTTTTTCATAATAGTAAAAAAAAAAGGCAAAGAAGTTTAGGGATAATTAAGGGGTAAGACAAGGATGAAAATATTGCTATTTTTTCCCCCAGTCTGTGTGTCCGTGTGTCTGTGAACAACTAATCTTCCGTTGGACCGATAAACGTGGAACTTTGCACGCACAATCCCTGGAGACTTGAGCAGAACCTGGGCCAATGTTTGATCTACTTTGTGGTGGTGCTATAACAGGCCAATTCACGTGTTGGCCTGTAAAAGCGAAGGTCATACAAACCCCTTGGATCATTATGTAACTACCCAAGTCGGTCCCAACCATGTCCACCTAACTAGATTTTCGGCCATGTTGCTTTTTGTTTTGTTTTGCAAAACACACTGTTTTCTGTCTGTCATATTCATATTTTGGAGCAGCTGTGCGCGTTCGTGTGTGCGCGTGCGTGTGAGCACTCGAAGCACGCAAACACTAGGATGGGGCCGGCTAAGCCGGACAAACTTCTAGTTACTAACATTGTTCCACAACTGGTGCCAAATACTGTGGGTGCAAAAAGGTGGCGAGGCATGTCATTAAGGCTCTGAAGGGACTCCACCCGCTCGCCATGTTCTTTCTATTTAGGAGTGGAAATCCCTGAACGAGGGCAGCCCAGATACAATGAGCCACAGCATGTGTTCACCGCTTAAACCACGCTATTCTTAGTAAAATGGACCTGAGTTACAACCAGTGTGCATTTTGTCGACTTGACGAAAGATGTTCAGCGACTAAATGTTTTCACTGACAAACACTAAATAAAAACAAAATAAAAGCTAAGCTATGGTGACTAAATAAACAGACAACTAACACATTACAAACAACTGGACTAAAATGTTATGGGGAGGGATTAGTGGAGTGGAGAAGTAAAAGACGAGTCATGTTGTGCTTGGTTGTTCGCAAAAACAGCTGACATATTTAGCTTACTGCATGTCTGTGACGCATTGTGAGCTTGTAGATCATCTATGTTCGCCACATGGCATAAATCAGGCATTATGACGCTATCAAAGCACGCTGAAATACATTTTAGTCGACTAAATCAACTTTAGATTTAGATGACTAAAATGATATAATAACGTCACGTCACGTCACATCACGTCACATTTTTGGCCCTATTCTTATCTCCGGAACCGTTGCCCCTATCGATGCCAAACTTTGCACACACACCTCCTAACACATGCTAAACACATTTTTGGACAATGCTCCAACAGATTTTGGCCTAAAATCATGCAAAGCGGTACACGGTATCTCTAAAGTCATGTCATCAACATGGATCTGTTCCATTTCCCATATTCCCCCTGATTGGCTACAATTGCCTTCTAAAGTTTGTGTATCTCCTGATTAGGGAGTCTTAAGGTGGCCGGCTGGCCGCACACTACGCGACAATCGGAGCATTTAATTACCCTCCAGACTATCGGGCTGCCTGCGACTGAATCGGGCCCGAGAATCGGGCCCGACTATCGGGCATAGTTTTCGTCTAGTGTGAGGGCTCACAGATTCAATCTGAGCCCAGCCGAGTGGCTCGGAGGACAATCGGGGCCAGCCCGACTCTTTTCAAAAATGTTAGATATTTTCTGGATCACTGATGGTCTGGAAGACTGGAACAGCAGCGGCGGACCGAGAGAAAACTTGGACGCAAGTCTGAGCATGGTATCTGAGCGATCGCTCTCTTTTTCTCTCTCCATCTCTCCCTCTCTCTCTCACTCACTGACACACAAGAACACACACACACACACACACACACACACACACACACACACACACACACACACACACACACACACACACACACACACACACACTTTTCATACCGTCCATTAGGTTGTATCATGATTGGGACGATGGGAATTAAAACTCAACGGTAGTGGGTTTGTTTTAGGACGCTATATAAAACACAAACAGCAGAAATAACCGCTACCAGTCACACCTGCCGACGCTGGTGAAAACGAGCGCTCTATACCGTATTATCATCAAAATGGGACACAACTTCCATATTGAAGCTTGTTTTTTTCTTTGAGTGAGGCGATGGTGTGTTGAGTGGATAACATTAATGTGTTTGTTTGCGTGTGCGTGCGTGTTGCAAGGCGAAAGCTCAGAACAGCCAGGTGGCATTTTGTATTCATTATAGCCTATTATTTATTATTGCTGTGTTCAGGCCCGACTCAATCTGGATAGAATCCTGTAGCGTGCGGAGTCCCCGACTTTTCAAAGCGGCCAGTGTGAGCGTGTTTAGATTATCTGGTCAGATAATCGTAAACAATTATCCTGTAGTGTTTAATGCTACCCGATTTAATCGCGCCCGATTATCTGCTAATGTAAGGCCAGCTTAACTGGTAATTACATTGGATGCTTTGGAACACATGTCTCTTTTTTTTTACCCCATTTCCTGAAACGTAGCAATATTGGACATACAAGGTTTCCACCTGGCAACGGTGACATGACTACGCTCAGGCTGACAGATGACAACAACAAATGCTGCTCATTGATTTATTTATGAATGGCCTCACCCTTGTGACTAAGCATATGCTTTGTTCACCAAACATAAATAATGTAGCCTGTGTGTGTGTGTGTGTGTGTGTGTGTGTGTGTGTGTGTGTGTGTGTGTGTGTGTGTGTGTGTGTGTGTGTGTGTGTGTGTGTGTGTGTGTGTGTCCACCCGATATGGATGTTGTCACCCTGTGCGCGTCTGAGCTGGGCCGGTTTGCACACAGGAGGGGCGGGGGTCACTCATCACAGCCCCCCTCCCCCCAGGCACCCCCCCCCCCCCCCCCCCCCCCCCACTTAACACGCTCGCTTTGTTGTCGGCCGGCAAGAGAACTACAAAGCCGTTTATCTCTGCCTCCAACGCATGGGAAACCTTGTATGTCCAAAACTGGTACTTGTTAGATCAGGGGCGTCAATTGGGTATGGCAGAGGCATATGCAGCTGCCATCGCCTGGGTCCAGGGGGGAAAATAAAAGTAACTTTAAAATATAAATCCATGAATGTCTATCTGTTCTAGTTATTATGTTGTTAAATTACAGTAAAATAACTACAAATGCAAAATTTTACAAAATGTTCACGTTTACTAACATGCCATAACTGCACTTGAACAACCATTCCAGGCTGCCACATCCAGCCCAAGAAACTGAAGAAACTGGGGGAAAATAGAATGTACTTCTTAAAAGTGGAGTCTTGGTGTCTTGCACACGCGCCTTCGCGCGCGTGCAAGACACCAGTCATGTTGCCATACCTTAGCTCTTTCTGAACTGACGCCACTGTGTTAGATTCATATCGTTCAGCCAATGCTTTTGGCAGTTTAATGCATGGGGTATTCAACATTTATTTTAATTTTATTTGTATTATTTCTTTATTTTATTCAGGCCAAAGGACCTCTTAGCTGAGAGAGACATTGCGACCTATATGTTGCAAGGTAAAACATTTTCATAGAGTTGTTTGACAAGATGTCGTACTGGTATCAAAATGTACTGGATGTCAACGTTTTTCAGCAACTTGTTATTTTTTCTTTTCTTTCTTTTTTTATGACAATCTATACACTTTTGTAATGCAGCACCGTAGCCAATAATAAAGGTGGCATGCTTCCAGGCATCCTTTCAGTGGTAATAAAAAGAAAAAGAAAAAGTACCTTAGTACAAAAAATAATGCCTATGACAAGAGACTGCTCATAATATGAGTTACATTCAATGTAAAAATGTTAGAGGACAAGAAATACAATCCGAGGGGTTATATATATATATATATATATATATATATATATATATATATATATATATATATATATATATATATATAATTACTATAATTATATAATTATTACAAATCACTTAAGCCTATTAATACATTTCAGCCATTTGAAAATAGCCGATAGAGATGGGTATCGTTCACCTTTGAATCGATACGATACCTTTTTCGATACCTGGGAATTGATACGATACCCTTTTCGATACCATTTTCGATACTTTTTATTTAAGTTTAACTGCTCTACCGAGCAGAGGTGATGATGATGATCACACAGTGTGGCGGAGAGCATAGACGTTGGATAAGTATCATAAACATTATAGGCTATTGTCGGCTATTTTCCACATTAACAAGTGTAGCCTATTAAAGCAGTCATTAAACTCTCAGTAGCCCAACTGTTACAGATGCGACCGGCCAGGCGTGCGTTCCAGAGTATCGAAATGAGGTATCGTTCGTTTTTACGTGAACCGATACCCGATAGTATCGACGTCATGCAATCGATACCATTAAAAGTATCGTAGACGATACCCATCCCTACTCTCAATGTGTCGTGATGTGACACATTGTGAGCTTGTGGTGAGCACACTGGCACACAAGTAGGTCATGTATGGCCTACTTGTGCACAAGATGCAAGTTGGCACCTCGACAGAGTGCACTTCTAGTTTTTAACAGGAATCCTGAATAATGATTTGCTATTTTTGAATTCTGAATCCTGAAAAGTAACATTTTTATTTGATTTCAAATGCATTTAGTTATACTTATGTTAACTTAGACAATAATATATCAGTAGTAGTAGTGGGGGCCGCATGTGGCCACCAGTTGCCCATGTATGCTATAGGCTAGGCTAGGACATAGCAGTGTTTTTCTTTTTCTTTATTTTTGTGCCACAAAAAAGTCTTCCATACAAAAAAATGTTTAAGCCCAGAATCAAGCCATTCAAGATGCTGGTGAATCATGACCATGAAATTGATTTGATGAATACTGATGTAAAAAATGTGTGTGTGTGTGTGTGTGTGTGTGTGTGTGTGTGTGTGTGTGTGTGTGTGTGTGTGTGTGTGTGTGTGTGTGTGTGTGTGTGTGTGTGTGTGTGCGTGCGCGTGTGCGCGTGTGTGCGTGTGTGTGTGTGCGTGTGTGTGTGTATACAGAGACAATATAGGCCTACACAGATTTACAAATGAAAGACATCTTCATTTTAAGGTCACTTCGCAGCCGACAGAATCCAGTGTACATTATAGTACAGTACTACAGTACAGGAAAATCCGAAAAAAAATATAGAAATGGTATGAATTCATTTCATTGGCTTACGGCTTATGCCATTCCCAGTGTTACATTATCAATCATATTAGTTAATCAGATGATTACCCACTTTTCTTTTGCATGTCATAAGCACTTTACCACCACCGCTCACGTGGTACTCTTATCTGTGAGCTCACTGAAGGCATTGGTGGAAAAAAGTAGGCTATACTCTTTTTTTTTTTTTTTTAAATGTATTTTCTTTTTCTCTTTTTAGTAGTTGATTATTATCAATACTGCAGTGTAGCAATACTCACAAGTAAACGTCCTGAAAAAAAAAAGTACAAAAGTATTGGTATCAAAAGTAGGCCTACTTAAAGAACCGTGACTTATAATGCAGAATGTCCCATTTCACAAGTTTCCAAATGTATAAACATCTTTTGAAAATAGCAGATCTACACAACACATTGTAAGCTTGTAGATCTGCTATTCTTTTTTAATGTCCTAAATGTATACAGAGCTGAAGTGGTTATTTTTGGTGTATTTTGTAGTAATAATCCAAATCTATAAAGTAACAACTAAAGTCTTACAAAAATTGTAGCGGAGTAAAAGTATATTATTTGCCTCTGGGAAGCTAGTGGAGTAGAAGTAAACGTACTGGAAATTGGAAATACTCCTTTAGGGTAAAACTACCTCAAAAGTGTACTCAAGTACTTGTACTTGAGTGAATGCATTGGTGGAAAAGTACTCAAGTACAAGTATCAATACTGCACTGTAGAAATACTTAAAAGTCCAGAATTCAATATTTACTTGAGTAAAAGTACCAAATCAAAATGTACTTAAAACACCAAAAGTAATATACAAAATGTGTGAAAATAGCAGATCTACAAACTCACAGTGCGTTGTGATTTAGAGAACCGAAGTTTTCAAATAAATGTAGAAAAAATTTAATACAAAAATGAGATGTGACCCCTGCTTCATCTCTCTCTCAGCTAGGGGGTCCTTGGCCTGAAACAATTATGAAGACCCCTGGACTTGACACGCGTCTGATTGTCGCTGACATTACTGTGACTCACTTAAACAGCTCGTTACAGGGTCTTGGTCCCGGTCGGCTGTAAAAAAAAAAAAAAAAAAAAAAAGAAAGAAAAAAGAAAAGTTGTGGAAATGCCATGAGAGACTCTAACGTCCCGGAGACTAAATTGATTTCTCTGGCGAGGTCCCGACTCCATTAAAATGTGAAGGAGAAAAGGCCTTTCAAATGACTCGCGGGGAATGATGGACGAGGCGATAATAACTAGCTAATCTTGGTCTTTATGAATTGCCCTTTTTTTCCGGGAGGCCGTCCACAGGTGCCCGGGACCAATGGGAGACCATTTGTCAGGTCGGGCAGTTACGGAACATGTATGTATTACTCTAACTGGGGACCCCCTGGAACACCCTCCCCTCTCCAAGGACCCCTGGGGGTCTCCGGAACCCACTTTGAGAACCAGTAGTCTAAAACAAGTCATGAGTGGAGCTAATAGACATGGACATGAGAACTGGCTCAGTGAACAGCCACATTGTTCATCTTCAAAATCAATAACAGTCATTGTTTTATTACTGGAATACAGTATGACCTGCCAAGCACCACTCAACATCACTGAAACATTATGGATGAACACATGAACAGAGTTGGGTATCGTTACATTTTGAAGTAACTTGTTAGTTTACTTTAGTTACTGACTTGAAAAACGAATCCGTTACGTTACTCCGCTACCCAATGACAATTGTAACTTAACGAGCTACCCGTTACCGTTACCGACCATTAAAACCCACTGTGAGAAAGTTTGGTAAAAAGAGTGCAGCCTACCGGATTGTTGTGGCTGTCAGCTGTGTGCGTGGCTGTCTGCGTACAGCTTCAATGTGGATAATGTAATGACGTTGATCTATCCTTTATTCCTTAATCCTTTCACCAAGTAAATCCAAAAATAGTGTGAATCCTTCCCTGCCATGTAAATTAAAGTAAACAAGACATGCACAAAGTTCTTCTTGACTCGCTAATAGTTAGATGACCGCAAGTAACCCCAAATTACACCAAATTTCGTAGCCGGTCGTAACCTGTAGAATGACTACGCAACCACCACAGGCTGGCAACACATTTCTGGTCGGTCACATTTTTCCGTGTAACAATGCGGACCATGATGCGTGCATGCATGCCTCAGGCTCCGTCTAAGAGCTCATTCAGGAAACAGCGCAAATGTGTCAGATGGATTTATTTTTCCTTTGTGGCAACAGAAAAAAACAGGGAATTATAGGTCTTAAATACCTAATTAACGCCGCAATTTTTTGGGAAATGTAACTGATACTAAATTTGGGAGGACCAACAGAATTATGTCCCGATCTGTCACATTAATTAAAAAAAGTCTTATTTACATGCAGAGTTAAGCTCTGGCGTTTAAGTGAAATGTAGCCTGATATTTATGACATGCTTTTGTGGCTTTATCACATTTTAGAAAAGAAAAAAAAAAGTAATTTCAGCTGTGGTCTAAAGTAGTGGCTTCCAAAATGACTGCCCCAGTGTCATACTCAGTCACATATGTATTTGTGCTACTGCCATCAAAGTAGCTTAAAAGTAGCTTACCTTTACATATTGTTATAGATCCATGCATTATTTCCAAACTTTTTTTTTTTTTTTTTTTTTTAAATACACATGCATAGATGTAATCGAGCCAAACTGACTGCAGGGGGAAGCCACATGCAGTGAATGAGGCTGCAAATGTCCCTCGCTTCCCCTCGTAGCTCAGCGCATAGAAATGCATATTCTAGATCCAGTCCATAGAAAACGGCCAGGAAGTGATTTCGCCTCCATTGTTTATGTGTGGTCAAGATTTGAGAGCAGGGTTAGGGGAGCTGTTTCTACTGCACCCCTCATCTGCTTTCAGTGCTCAAACAAGGTAAAGAACGAACGAATGGCCGCTTGTTTGGCAATAGTAACACGCCTGAATGGGGCGAGCGTTAACGTACATAGCGGTGAAAGAGTTAAATTAATAAATTTGAGCAATGAGCATGGCAAGTGGGTTGAATACAGGTCTGTTCGCCCTCCTGGCCATTCACCTCGGGCGTCTATCCGGCGTATTTCTACATGAGGTATTGATACTTTTACTTAAGTAGGAACTGTAGGCCTAGTACTTTTCCCGCTGGGTTCATCTGTGTGCTGTCCAGAGAGACAGAGAGAGACGGAGAGACAGGCAGGACGAAGAGGAAGGAGGCTTGACAGTGAGATAGTGCATAAGGAAATTGGAAAGAACGCATGCAGGGTCAGAGAGATATGTCCGCTGAGATCAGCATGAGAGTGATAAGATATCGAAAGAGAAGAGAGGAGAGGAGAGGAGAGGAGAGGAGAGGAGAGGAGAGGAGAGGAGAGGAGAGGAGAGGAGAGGAGAGTGAGGGTTGAAGGCAAAGCATGGTGATTAGTTCTAATGTAACCAGACACAATCTCGCTCATCACTTGGATCTCTCTCTCTCTCTCTCTGTCTCTCTCTCTCTCTCTCTCTCTCTCTCTCTCTCTCTCTCTCTCTCTCTCTCTCTCTCTCTCTCTCTGTGCACACGCACGCACACACGTGCACGCACACACACAATACTGTAGTGGAACGGCTGCATATCGACATTGCTGGGTGAAAACCTTGTATGTCCAAAACCTTCCTTTTTTCATTTATCATTTTAAAAATGATTTAAACTAGTGAAAACAGCCGATCTACAAGCACACAATGCCTCGCACCGCGAGGAGTTGTGAGCTTGTAGATCTGCTGTTTTCACTACTTTTGTGCGATGGCCTTGTATGATAAAGCAGGGCTTTACTTTGCGGAAAAAAACGTACAAATTTGAAACTTGGAGATACGAGGTTTCCACCCGACAACGACGATATCTTCGTGCTATTGACATGGTTGGCAACGTTTTTTTAAGGAATGCTAAGTGACATTTCTTTGTGAGAACGAGAGTTAAATTGCTCCTCATGGTGATACTGTAGGCCTAACTGATCAACAGTAAAGTTGATTGTAAATTGCTGTAGCTGCAGGTTGCAGTTTTGTTTGGCTTGTTTATTTCTTTTTTCTCTCTTAACCCTTAAGTTCTGTTTGGGTCATTTTGACACGTTTTACATTTTCATTTGAAAGAAAATGGTAGAAGTTTAACATTTTTCCACCTGAAACTTCCTGGTGCTGATGTCAGCTTTGAAGGGTAAACTAACACAGAAATCACTGGACTTAAAGCCAACAAATTTGTGCCTTTTACTATAGCATATTGTGTTCTTGATCATGCTAGCCATAATTTATACTTTACTATTCGGAAATTGCATTAAATTTGCGATTTCTGTGTTAACTCTATATGGGCTTGTAGCTGGGTTCAACCTTCAAAGCGTCACTTCAGCACCAGGAAGTTGCTCAGTGGGCGGGGCGTGAATAGGGCTAATTTGGTTTAAAAAAACAATAATAATATACATTTTAACTTAACAAATCATCATCATACAGTGACTCTGTCTCAATTCCAAACAATCCAAATGATAGAAATGGTAAAATAAACAGTGAACTTAGAGTTGAAGCATCTGACAAGAGAAAACGCTGTTCAGTGTGTCCTACAACAGCAGACAGGAAAGCAGACTGCTTGCAGGAGGTGCAAGAAGCTCATATGTGCCTCAAATGCAGTCCGTGTTTGTGAAGAAGGTGCCTCCTAGTGTATATGCACAAGTGTACATTATATGCGACATTAATGTGTGTTCCCATGTTCACATGTGTTTTCAGCACTTATTTTACATGAATTTCAGCTATCAGTAAAAACGCCTAGCTCTTTCAGTGTTTAATGTGATATAGCAAAGCATAAATGTATCTATCTATCTAATCGCAAAGAAACGGTATATCACTGAAAACACTGACAAAATATTTATGCAAGCTTCATCTTCCACAGCCGCAGCAGCAGCATCTCTCCGGGGGTCTCAAGTCAACAAGCTTGTAGATCATTTCAATTTCTAGATATGACAAACGCTATTGATGCCATCGCTGGATTGTGATGGATGGCTCAACAATGTGTGCCAGTGCGTGCGTCTGTCTGTCTGTCTGTCTGTGTGTGTGTGTGTGTGTGTGTGTGTGTGTGTGTGTGTGTGTGTGTGTGTGTGTGTGTGTGTGTGTGTGTGTGTGTGTGTGTGTGCGTGCGTGCGTGCGTGCGTGCGTGCGTGCGTGCGTGCGTGCGTGTGTGTGTGTACTTGCATTACTATACTTGCAATATGTTACCATAAGTGAACTGAGAGACAGACGTTGTGAAGACCATTGACCAGAGGTGTAAAAAGTACTCAGATTATAAGTATCAATGCTGCAATATATAAATAGCAGGATACGGCCACACCAAACTACCTGTGAGAGTGAATTCCCGATTCCGGTAATGCATTTCAATGAGCGTTATTTTGCAGAAATCCTCTGGTGGCAGGAAAACACTCCATTCCCATTGAAATACATTGGTGGAATTGGGAATCCACTATCATAGGTAGTTTGGCGTGACCGTACCCATACTCTGGAGAAGCCCTCATATGGCCGCCAGATTTCTTTGCCTTCCGGACACACCGCGAGGCCCCAAATACTAACTGATGAGCGGCCAGGAATGGACCGGCCGTTCGGGAGTTGTCCCGCTTTTCCCAATGGCCAGCACGTCCCTGTCAGTTTCCATTAGAACAGATTGAAAATATATATATATGTTTTACACTTGACGTTTAACCAGAAGGAAAAATAACTCATCAAGTACAACGCAAATCAGGTCTGCCATGGGTCTGGTTTAGAGAGTAGAGATAGAGTTCTGCCTGATTTACACTCACATAGTCGCGCTGGAGTCTTCAAGCTGACAACGTGTCGCAGAGTGACGCATTGTCAGCCCATAGATCAGCTATTTTTTGGCCTTAGTCTTCTGGTAAAAATGCCAATGTTCTGTGTGTGCGAGGGCATGTGCTTGCGCGGGTAACTGTGTGTGCGGCCATGCGTGTGTGTGTGTGTGTGTGTGTGTGTGTGTGTGTGTGTGTGTGTGTGTGTGTGTGTGTGTGTGTGTGTGTGAGAGAGAGAGAGAACTTGTGAACCCTGTGAGGGACCATCGTCGTTGTCGCAGCCCGTGCAAATGGCAGATCTGCAAGCTCACACTGCACCGTCGCAGCCTGACGCTCTGTGAGCTAAAGCATAGGAGCTCGTGTCGTCCGGTTATTTTCAGCTTCAGGGTTATATAGGGTCAGAGACGCAGTATAGCAAAAGAAAAGAAGAAAGAAAAATTGAATTCATAGAACCGCTGTCCTGAAATGTTGTGAGGTCCTCACAAGGATAGTTTTACAAACTGCGCGTGTGCGTGTGCGTGCAAGGGAATCTTGTCATTGCTCTCACTTCCTGCAAGGTTAAAACGAGACAGATGCATGGAGATCAGCGGGAGCTGAACGACTGACAAGGCATAACGAGAGAGAGAGAGAGAGAGAGAGAGAGAGAGAGAGAGAGAGAGAGAGAGAGAGGGAGAGAGAGAGATGGAGGGGGTGAAGGTGGATGGAGAGCAACGGGAGGGAGTAAATTGGTTTGATAGAGTGAGAAAATGTGAGAAACTAGAAGCAAAGGAGTTAGGGAGCAAAATAGAAAGCTTAACCACTTAAACCTCCATTGGCATGACAACCATCTCAGCATCATTCACACTCATTACTCTTTCATTACTCTTCTCCACACAATTGTACATTCACATAGGCAACAACAATAACCACAACCAAAACCCGGAACCGGAATTAACTCGCTAGTTTAACCCCCAGCTCTTAAATGCACAAAACCTCGTCGGTGAATGTCTCTCCAGTCTCTCGATGTGCACAGGCCCCCCCAGAATTCACCCAAAACAAAACAGCCTAGAGCAGCATAACACTCATTGAACATTCCAACAGAACAGTCAATTAGTGAACAAACTAAAAATAAATCAACGTAGCGGGGGGTGGACCAAAGGGCCGAAACGGCCGTTCCCCAGGTGCTCAGCGACCGCAGTCCAAAGCTCCGAGGTGAACTGGGGGCCACAGTCGCTTGTGGTGTCACTTGGCGTGCCAAAACCCAGCACCCGATGAATGCCACCTCTGCTGCCATGGTGGAGGACAGGGGAACAGCCTCCGGCCACCTGGTGGTCCTGTCCACCAGGGTGAGGAGGTAAATAATGGTAAATGGTGCATTTATATAGCGTCTTTATCGAAAGCGCTTTACAGAGATTGTGCATTACATTCCCCAATTCACACACATTCATACACCAATGGCGGAGGAAACCTTGCAAGGCACCAACCTGCTCACCGGGAGCACTAGTGGTTCAGAGTCTTGCTCAAGGACTCTTCGACACTAACTCTGGGGGAGCCCAGGATCGAACTGGGAACCCTTCGGGAACGCTCCGTGTTCTAATAATGGTTTCTCTACCCCTGAGCCACTGCCGCCCCAAGGTAAGTATATCCGTGGGAGGGGGGCCGGGAGCCCACCAGGTCCACATTTATGTGGTCGAAGCGCCTCTCTGGCACTAGAAACGGTGCCCTTGGTGCGCTGACACGCCACGCCACGCCCAAGCCACGCACAAGCCTGCCCAGGCTCTAACGTCCTTCCGGAGGCCAGACCAAACAAACCTGACTCCCGCCAGCTTAACCCAGGTCCTGCATACCTGGGTGGGACAGGCTTGAAACGCGCCGCTTCGCGCCACGTTTCGCGCCACGTTTCGCGCCACGTTTCGAGCTCGCGGATCTGCTACTTCCGATGCTTTTGCAAGGCTGCACTATGATGATGATGATGATAAATAAATATCACTAAATGTTTGAATATGGAGATAAGAGGCTTCTGCCTGACACACCGACAACAATACTTGGTCTACTGGTGTCCGGTTGACATCACACAATGCGGCATGGCAGCGATCTAAGGAGGTCGTCAGTACACGCAGATGGCTGGGTTAAGAGTCTACGAGGCCTTTGACGTCAACAGCTGCTCTCCCTCTAAGTGGCTTCGCAGTGGCAGCTTGGGCCCGATCTGTGCACGATTAGCCATCACAGACCAGCCTCGCATAGCCGCATCTGACTACAGCGAAATATAAAGTCCAAAGCAAATGCTAGAACAAGGGTTCACAAATGTTTCAGTGCCGCAAAACCCTGCAAAAGAATCATATCCCTCCCAACGCACCCTGATAAGCATTTGGAATTGAAGGCATTACATTTAGTTTGACTCGACTCCAGATAAATATTGTGAAAATAGCCGAACTAACAAGCTCACAACGCAGCTTTCTTGCGTAATAATAGACAATTTGGCCAATTAGAAGTCATGAAATTGTTTTAGAAATGTGCAGATTGGTATGAACTTACCCCCCCCGGCTCCACCAGGCGCGCTGAGCGTCGCGTCAACGTTAACGCTGGGAACACTCCCATTTTAATTAATGAAGGGTGCTCCACTGCTGACGTCAACGTCAACGACGCCGTCTTTTTGGTGGAGCCCTAGCCTTTTACTACATGTTGGTTTGTTTACTGTGGAGTGAGAAAACAATGTTGCACACTAAGCTACCGGCAATCATCTGGGGACTCCTCCCTAAACCGTGGGGGTCAAGACCCACAGTTTGGGAACCACTGAACAGCACTTCCCAAACAATGGCACAGTACATGTACTTGAGCGCTGTACTTGAATATATGTTTTGAGTATCCATAAATGAGTATGCATTTCAAAGACAGAATTTGTGCATTTTTAGAAAGGGAAGAATGATGAATAAACCACTCAAAAGAGTAGTGGTAATGGAACATATTCTTTAATATAGTTAACTGCCACTAGGGGGCATAGTTCTTCCATTTATTTTAAGATTAGTATCTCCCTGTCTGCAAGGGGCGCAGTTTATGTTGTTCTGCTGCAGCTAATATATACTTTAGGAAGTACCTGACTGGTACTTCCTTCTCCACCTGTAAGCAACACAAGAACCAGCATGTCTGACTCTACATGTTATGTGAAGTTTCATCCAAAGCCATCTGTTGGTTTCTAGCGCATTCAAATCAAAATAAGTAAGTCGAAATGTTATCTATCATTCGCTGCGTTTACATGGGCATGTATATTCCACTTGTATTCAGAATGACTGTTCAGAATTAAAATGCTCATGTAAACCAAGCCCCCAGAACCCTGGGGGCGCTTTGAAGCAAAAAGTACATGGTGGCCGTTTGAGGTACTGCAGTTGGGGCGACTATTCAAACAGTTAGTTCAGTTGAGGCAGATAGCCCCCCGCTACCCCCGCCTCCCCGTTTCTCGCTCCCTGACCGTCGCGATTGGCTCAGAAGCCAAATAGTCGCCCCACTAAGTCACGTTTCAGAGGCGTTTCAAACGCGGAAGTAAGCTTCATGCGCTGGGTGAGCAACTCAATGCAAGTGGACGGGCGGGGATATCAGTTGCCCTCTCTATTCTTATTATAACTCTATGATGTAAACACCTTCCATTCCAATCCATTCCAAACTAGAAGCAGTGCTCTTCCGAGCACATCTCCACCAGGTTAGGTATGTTATTGTGGCCTCCTGGTGGCTATAATAGGCCACACAAGCTACAAGCTTGTAGATCGTCTATTTTCAAATGGCTGAAATATCTATAGGGCTGGAGTGATTAGGCTGTTTTGTAATAAAAGAATCAAATCAAAATCTGCAAAGTAACTAGTAAATAATGTTTTAAAATATGTATTTTTTTTAGTAAAAGTACAATATTTGAATTGTGTAGTAGAAGTAAAAGTACTGAAAACTGGAAATACTCCAGTAATTTACAGTAGAAGTACCTCAACATTGTACTTAAGTACAGTACTTAAGTAAAAATTTGCCATAGATACTAACATAGCTAGTCAGATACTCTACAGTGCTGTACAATAATTAGATCAGGAAAAATATAGGTTATGTGTGAATCTCCCGAGATGAGATCTTGAATTAAAGCCGGTTTATCCTTCAAGGAATAAACAATGCTTTATCTGCATTTCCAACTTCAATAATTAAAATCATTCCACGCAGACGAAACAGTGACTCATGAGCTGCCAAGTGAATAAGTGTGTGTGTGTGTGTGTGTGTGTGTGTGTGTGTGTGTGTGTGTGTGTGTGTGTGTGTGTGTGTGTGTGTGTGTGTGTGTGTGCGCGCGTGCGTGCGTGCGTGCGTGCGTGCGTGCGTGTGTGTGTGCGTGCGTGTGTATTGTATTTTGATCATTGTGAGGAGACATATACGTCCACACAGAAATGGTGGTTTTATGTTTGAGAAGATGTTTGGACTTACAATTAGGAAGAGGTTCAGGTGAGGGTCAGACAAAAAAATATATATACAGACAATAATCATATCGAGAAGCTTTAATGTATCATGAAATTATCTATAATTGGTAAAACGGACCTGGAAATAACGTACTTGATAACGTATTCTTTTTTTTTTCACTCTTTAACAAACTTTGCAAAAGAATGAATGAAAAATAGACGATCAACAAGCTCAAGCTTCTGTTGTAGATCTGCTATTTTTTGGGGGGAAATGTTCCGTCCCAGGATAATGGATGTTGGGGATATTTTGATCATCGCTATAATATTGTAAATCGCAATTCCTTTGGTCACAATAATCATGACAAGAAATGTTCATATTGTCCCAGCATCCCTCAGTACCATTTCTGATTTATACCTAGCTGCATGCTGGTGTCATGCACTGAACAATGGACAATTCAAACATTTTGGTGTGTAGATGGTCCTTTTTTGGTTTTATGCTCCACTACATCTCAAAGGCAAATATTGTACTTATACTCCACTATACAATTATTTGAAAACTTTACTACTAGTTACTTTGTAGATTTGGATTCTTATTACAAAACATACATAACCCACTTGAGCCATATAATGCATTTCGGACACAAGCTCACAATTTGATACAAAGTGTTTTGACACAAAGCGACACATTGTGAGCTTGTAGATCTGCTATTTTCAAAAGATTCGGTATACTGTATACATTTTGTACTTTGAAAACTTGTGAAAAGGGACATTCTGCATAATGAACATTTTCTACATTTGCTATTTTGTTATACCAATACTTGTGTACTTTTACTCAAGTAAATGTTCCAGACTTGTATTATTTCTATTAATTGCAATATTGATACTTTTACACAATGTGAGTGCTTTTTCAACCTCTGACTGCAGACGATTTTCCCTTGGCTCCTCTATAAATGTATGTGTATTTGTTGATGGCATGTAATACGTTTATATATTGTATGCTCTGTTGATGTACTGAATACTATGTTCATACTTATATAGGCTATGACACATTTTTGGGTCGGTCAATCAATCAATCAATCAATCAATCAATCAATCAATCAATCAATCAGTCAGTCAAAGCAGAAAACTGAACACATTCTGAGAGTACTTCTTCCCCCGGGAGTCCCTCTTTTGCAGGTATTTCAGTCCGAGTGTATCAAAAAAGCACCTCAGTTAAGGTGGAGACGACCTCCCGTTCATCCGACCAGGTTAACATTCACCAGGTTAGTATTAACCAGTGTCGGCAGGTTAGCATTTCACCAGGTTAGCATTCACCAGCATAGTTTTACTGAGGGTTAAGGTTAGGTTTAGATGGTGGGACCAACAGGAGGTCGAACCTAAATAGTAAATCTTCGTCCCCCGACTTTCGGCGCAGCCAATCACAAGCTTCCGCTGCCTTAACCGAGGTGCTTTTATGATACACTCAGAGTGAAAGACCTGCAAAAAAGGGAGTCCCTTCTTCCACCACTGAATGTCTGCCATATTTGGGCAAGACTGACCTGGAAACCCCATACGCGGGGCTGGCTGACATTGCCATGACATAACAGTGATGACGCAAGCATATACGCAGGTATATTAAAACCAGCCTACTCAGCGAGTACGGAACCAGTATTGAGCCGATTCGGAACTGAAAAGATAAGACTTTGCCTCGAAGACCCCATCGATCCACTAGAGTTCAGATCTGACGAACTGTTCGTAAGGAAGTTAAAGTTTCTATAAGAAAGGAATCTCCACAAGGACTGTTTGTTAAGGAGTCAAAGTGTCCAATTAGAACCGTTAAGAAGGCACGTTTCCATTAGGAACTGTTTGCTAAGACGTCAAAGGTCTCAATAACAACTGTCCGTTAAGAATGTCCGAACAACGCTGGCTACCGCTGGAGGCTAACCCAGAGGTCATCAACCAGTTCCTCGGTCAGATGGGCGTGCTTCCGAGCTGGCAGTTCGGGGACGTGTACGGCCTGGACGAAGATGACCTGAGCGCCGTGCCGAGGCCGGTGTGCGCCGTCCTCCTGCTCTTCCCCATCACAGAGGCGTACAATGCCTTCAAGCTCCAGGAGGAAGAGAAGATCGACACGCAGGGGCAGGAGGAGGTGTCCGCAGACGTCTACTTCATGAAGCAGACCATCGGGAACGCCTGCGGAACCGTGGGTCTGCTGCACGCCGTAGCCAACAACCGGGAGCGTCTGGAGTTCAAGCCCGACTCCCCGCTGAAGGCCTTCCTCGACACGTCATCAGAGATGAGCCCCGAGGAGAGGGCCGCCCTCCTGGAGAAGGACGAGGGCATCCGCGGCGCGCACGCGTCCAGCGCGCAGGAGGGGCAGAGCGAGGCGCCGAGTGCCGACGAGAAACAGGACAAGCACTTCATAGCGCTGGTGAACGTCGGGGGGGTCTTGTACGAGATGGACGGCCGCAAGCCCTTCCCTGTTGTCCACGGGAAGACCTCCGAGGAGAGGTTCCTCGAGGACGCCGTGGGGGTGTGCAAGACCTTCATGGCGCGGGACCCGGAGGACCTGCGCTTCACAGTCGTGGTGCTCTCCAAAGCGTCGCCATGAAAACCATCGGTCCAGTTGGACATTCCCGGCTCTTGAGTGTGTGCACAAATGAGGTCACCCTCCTCTCCCTTGAGTTAGGTTAAACCTGAGGATGTCAGGGTGCATTTGTTTTGTTTTCATATAAGGACCCGCTAATTTGATATGCTTTAGGCCACAGACCCCCCTTTTGATATATATTTTGTTTATAATATTTTTTTTGTACAGTGCTCTTAGAAGGATCTAAACTCCAACATCTGACTTTGTCTGGGACAGATTGTCCATGGATCACATGATCGATCACAACTCTTGTATGTCCAAAGCCTTTTTATTTTATTTTGTATTATTATTTAAAAATTATGAATATTAAACAGTGGAACAATCTACAGGCACGTAGCATCTTAAGCATTTCCACAACTTCAGGTCAACACTCTTGTATGATTAAGTCGGTCGTTTAGGGAAGGAACATAACGAATACAAATATCAAAAGAAATATGAAGAGGTCAGACAGCGGTGGATGTGATGACGGCTGTCTACTATGACTCAGTCTTCTTTCAGAAGCCAAGAGGAGCTCTATAAAAGGAAACGAACCAGGCGGTCGAACCATCCTATAGTAATATGGCCAAATATGGAGTCATTATGTTGTAGATTACTGATTATGTCATTATAGTCTGACCACATGAAGTCTGAGATAACACATGAAGCCATGCTTGTATTGGTCCCATCTTTTTTTTTTTCTTTAGCGGTGCTAACCGCTCCTATGTCTGGCTTTGTGTGTAGGTCCATATGAGCACGAGACTAACATCACACAAGAGTAACGTCATAGAAAATACGCAGACAGACAGGTACGGCCCATACAAGGAGATATGCACGTGTGTCGTGTTTGATGCCATGCAAAGTGAGCACCGTGCGTAAGGTTAATAATGTATTTATTTATTAAGCAATTAAAGCCCAGCATCCGTATTGTCGCATTGTGAGCTTGTCAGCTATTTTCAGTGAAAGCCTTCCCCACAATGACAGGAAACTGAAAACTAGACTACACTCTATCAACTTGCGTCTTGCGCACATGTGGCCATGTACTACTAGGATTGATTGATAGTCCCCAGACCTGATGTTGAGAACCAATGCATTAAGTGACATCACATGACACCTTTTATAGGGTGAGCAGCACTATATATTTGCTGTGACCTTCCTCTGTCGAAAAGAAGGCTCGACGTTAAACCAGACTGACCTTCCATACGACAACAAATGATGGCGACCGCTACAAGGATTGTTCGGTGGCTCCGAGACACACTGTCCGGACGCGACCTTCAAGCAAAACTTCAGCTGCGATACGGAGAGGTGTCCAAGAGGACCCAGTTCGCGGCCGCGCCGCCAGAGGGCCCGAGCCACAAGGACACGGATAACTACTATTGTAGCCGAGATGGACGCAGGGAGTGTGTTCCAGCCACAGTCATCGTGCCCGCTAAGAGGGCCCTCGCTGCTGGACACCAGGCCCTCGGTGGGGGTCCCTCAAAGCCGCCGTCGACTCCTGCTCCCGTCTGTAAGGAGCCGCCCCTCTCCGCTGACCAGCCGTACCTCTGAACGGCAAAACACTCATCGCCCGTCCAGTGGTGGAAAGTAGTACAGCACAATATATTGTTATCGTATCACGGTCGCAATATGACCATGCGCAATTTGAGTATCGCCAAAATAGCGCCCTGGGCGAAATATTGATCTGTGATATTGCCATGACTTTGACTTAACATGTTCCTGTCAAGTCAAACGAGAGTAGACACTTTGAAATAAGAGCATGTGTCCTAGGAAAGTATGTGTTTTCCTTTTGGTCAGAAACAATCTAAATAAAGGCCCATTCCCACTGGGCCAGATAAGAGATAAAAAACTCTCTTTCTCCAGATTTCTGCATATCTGTTATCTGGCCCAGTGGGAATGGGCCTTAAGATTGAAACTGATATTCTGCTATTTCGTTTCTATCTTTCGTTTTATAAAGAATGCTTAGTGTTCACTTTTTCTACACTTGGAATATCAAATAACAAGTTTGGGAAACCAATAGCACGTAAACTCAAGAGTGATTAATAACAGCATATTAACATGTTAATATGCAGTTTTTTGAATAATTCTTAGTTTTCACTTAAAATGCTGAATGTACGATAATATCGCATATCGTATCAATATCGAAATATTTGGCATAAATACTGAGACCTGAAATTTTGTCCATATCGTGCAGCCCTAGTGGAAAGTAACCAAGAACATTTTCTCTCAATTACACAGTCCTTGTATAACCAGCTCAGTGGTCTTGTGGTCCCCAGATGGGTAATAACAAAGACTCTGAAAAATGGGACCCAGTGCCTCCCTGCTTGGCACTCAGCATCAAGTTTGGGGGTTACTCCCTGTGTCATACTAGCGTCGTGTCCAGGAGATGGGCTCCTGCCCTATGGGCCTCATGGCTTGGCAAGGCTTACTTACACATGCTATGAAACATTTAATTTGTGGATTTATTTATAACTTGTAGATCTGCCATTATCAAAATATTTTTGAGTGGCGCTAGCCGATCCAATACGTGATGTGTGTTGTGTATATCCATGTGTATAATAGTGAATTGCATTTTTATAGCGCTTTTCCAAGTGCTCAAAGCACTTTACATGGTTCATTCATACATTGGGAGGTGACTAGGCTAATCACATTCACACACCAATGGTGGCAAGCTGACACCGACCAACACATTAATTGGAGGCAATGTGGGGATCAGTGTCTTGCCCAAGGACACTTCGACATGTGGACATGTGTTTAACTAGAAAGATGCAATTTTGGAAATTACAAGTGTGAGTCACATTTGCAAATGAATTCTGTAATCATTAGAATTTCTCTCATTTAAGATGCTGGGGAGAATTAATTCAATAGCATGACATCAGTGGTCGCCTTGCTCAATAAATGTATTTATTCTTTTTCACCTGGAATGCCTCAGTAGTTTTTATCCCTGCCGTCTGCCTCAACAAAATCTGAACTTTCTATATACCTACAGTATATTATGTTCCTGAAGGGCACTTGTTTTGAGCCACTGTGATTGAACCCAGGTATAGCATTTCCTTTTGAGCGGTGCAAACCGCTCCTATAAGTGGCTGTGCGTGTGTCTGTAGCCTTTTTCCTCAGCGTTTTGCCATAGCAAAATGTGTGTACGTAGCATCATGTTTGTCTAGTGATGTCATATGTCGTATGTCTGTAGCCTTTTCCCTCAGCGTTTTGCCATAGCAAAACGTGTGTGTGTAGCATAGCCTGTACATCCTAGACTCAAATCCTAGTCTGAAGACGTTATGCAAGCACGACCACCGCTGGTGGTCACTAGACAAACATGATGCTACATACACACATTTTACTATGGCAAAACGCTGAGGAAAAAGGCTACAGACACGCGCACAGCCACTCTTAGGAGCGGTTTACCACCACTCAAAAATGTAACTTTTCCCAAAATTATGGAGACATCATAGATGTCTGACATATATACATATGACATATATATATATATATATATATATATATATATATATATATATATATATATATATATATATACCACATGAGACTGACACAGTATGCCCATATATGGGTATTCCAAGATATGGGCTTAATATTGATGACATCAGGATCTCCATATATGGGCATAAAAGGCACAAGGACTGACAGAGATATCCATATATGGCAATTTATTTATTAGTGAATTAATTTTCCCAATTTATTAAATTGGGGAAATTCAAATGGTAAGATGGAATTTATTTGCAAGTGTGACTCGCGTCACAGCAACCACACTTGCAATTTCCAATTGCATCTTTCTAGTTTTCCTTCACAAGCGCTGTGGTTGCACACAGAAAGCAAGGGTGGGAAGTAACGATGTCTGGACCCGTAAACTTTGAAGGCGCGAACAAGGTGTTGTTGGATCGTCAGGCCGCAGAATACCAGTGCCACAAAGAAAAAGACAGAAGGATGCCACCGGCTCGCCAACTACCTGGAGTGGGTCAGTGGCGTCAGTTCAGAAAAAACTAAAGTATGGCAACATGACTGGTGCTTGTGGGCCATACCTTAGCAACAGGCATGATACATGTATTTAGTGCTCCAGACATGAAAGGGTTAAAAGTCCAAGCTGCCGGCCGCCTGCTCCGTCCACTGCTAGTCTCTTATTTTGAAGGCCGGAAGTAGATCGCGCTCACAATTCCTTACTTGACGATGTTTGAGATTTACCCGGAAGTGTTGTCGTCCAAAGCGTAAACAGTAATGGAGGATCGATGCCTTTCAGCTTGTACTATTTTAGCGAGAATCCAATGCCATCCTTGGCATCAAAAGTGTTTTTTGGAGAAAATGGACATCAAAGATGAGAAAGACCGTTGGCTTCCATGTTAAGGGATCACTATTGTGTGCATGTGGATGTGCGATTTTGAACGGACGGTACGTACGGTATCGCGCGTATACTCGGGATCGGCACCATAAATGTGCGATTTTGAACGGACGGTACGTACGGTATCGCGCGTATACTCGGGATCGGCACTATAAATACTCAAGTATATTCCGCGAGTATACTTGGGATCGGCTACAAATGAGTTAAGAAGTACATTGTATTTGTTCCCCCGTTTCTACGGTTGGTTTCGTCGGTTGAATATCGCAGCCTGGAACGGTTGCAGCTAAACTTGGCATGTTAGTAAACGTGCCACAATTAACAATAATGCATTGCACCATTGCAGCTGACCTGCGGAACCTGGGAATATACCATTTTGTCAAGATGATGGGGAGAATAAAAATGTGAAGAATATATTTATTCTTCACATTATGCAGTAATACCTTGTTAAAGTGACCATTTTGTTAAATTCAGCACAGATAGACAAAGAGACGTTCATGGATTTATATTTATATTTAAAAGTAACTTTTATTTTCCCCCCTGGACCCAGAGTATGGCAGCTGCATACCCCTGCCATACCCAATTGACGCCCTTGTACGAATCGGCGAGATACATTTTTAAAGAATGCTGTGTAAGGAACGAGCACGATATGGACAGAATTTCACATCTCTGTATTTATCTTAACCACGTTTGGTCAACTCCAGGCAGACCAAACCAGTATTTTCAAATGCATTCATCTGACGTTTAAGTGAAATGTGGCTTTAGAACATTTTATATACAAAAACAAAAACAAAAAAAAACGCACCTGTGCCAAGTGAGGGTATCAAACACAACACACGTGCATATCTCCTTGTTTGGGTTGTTTGACGTTAGTTATCTCCATACATGGAGTTCTGTGCTTATACGGAAATTCATAAATAAACACAAAGCCACTTTCTGCTCTGGCGAATAGTTAGAGCCAGCGAAAAGACTGTCCGTCTGTCTTGGGCGGTCACATTGTGTATAATATGTGGTCTAATGCATATTTTTACTTTGTAATTTGTATTTTTGAATAGACAACTTAATGCACTAGTGTGACACAATCTAGAGTAGACATTATGTTTCAGAGGAGGGAGGACTCTGGATCATTCAGAAACATGCTTACCAGGGACATCATGATGTGTAATCCAAGCTAATAGAAACGGCATGCTTTCCAGGAAAGTTTGCGTGCTACAATGGATGCCTTTGTTCTCTCAGTAATTAAAAACAAAGTAATAGTAGTGAGTTAATTGTGGGCTCGCTCCAGCAAGAACACACTAGTTGTCCCCATCACTTTATATTTATTCTGCCACATTATTTGTGCTATATTATATGGGAATATGTGCTAATATTTTTACGATATTTTAGATTTTCTTTTTCTTACAGGGGAATCCACTGGGAAATAAATTCTGTCTTACCATGTATATTACTGCCTGGGTTTGAGCTGAATCGAAAGTTTGTCTGAGTAGAGATGTGTACATTTTCTACTGTACATACTATACTTTGCAGTATATATAGCAGGAACTGCTGTTCTATTATTTTAGCTCAATTTAGCCTCCTGCAAAGCTCGGCCAATGTGACCCTGGGCGTACATACGGACAAAGCCCGATGTTGGAGCTTAGCTCCTTCGAGGAGCAACGCTCAAAAATATTGTTAAAAAAAAGAGAAAGGGAGGGGGAAAAATTATCTTAACAATGATGTATTAATGTCACTGGCTACTGACAGCCTCATCCTTCTATTGAAAATGAATGGAAGCCTGTTTGTGTCTTCATGTCGCCAGCTTCTATTGATGCGATGAGTGCGGTCTAGCCAACACCAACTTGGGACTCCTGAATCACTGCCCTCCACGCCCTCCTGTCTGTTATCAGGGTCTCGAGTTCTTGCAGAGTTCTCCGCACCTCTGTCACGCCACAGTGCATCTACGCAGATGGTGCAAGTCTCGTCTTCTTGCCTTTCCAAGTGGTGCCCTGGTTTGGCTTCCACATGTCAGTCAGTTTCCTTGCGATTAGTACCACGTGCCCAACAGCCAGCCCCTTTATCGAATTTTTAAGACAAAGATTGTGCCTTGCATGGTTTCCTCCGCCACCGGTGTATGAATGTGTGCGTGAATGGGTGAATGTAATGCACAATCTCTGTAAAGCGCTTTGGATAAAAGCGCTATATAAATGCACCATTTACCATTTTCCATTTAATTCCAGGTGGTCTTAAAGTCCTTAAAATCTTTATTTCAGGATATAGACAGTTTTTTAGTTTTGTTTTGTTTTCATCCACATTTTGAACTTTTTTTTCCCAGGTTGATAGAATGCCCAACTGTCCCTTGTTTTGTTGTTATGTCATTTGTGTCCAAGTCAGAACAAGCAATGTCGGTATCAGTCACTCGGCTGGCTCATTCAGTCTTCTCCCGGGCCATGTCCGCTTTGCACCACACACAACAGAGTGGGTGTGAATGGTGATTCGTACATAGATAGGGTGGTTAAGAGAAGCCCTCCCAAAATCAAACCCTGGTTATGAGTGTCACTACTTGCTTAAAACTCATCTTTTTCATAATTATAATTACTATTATTTTCCTGCTCGCCCTCTCCGCTGTCAGGTTGGGAGCCAGCCGCTCCGTCATAAAGCTTGCTAACAATGGGCTGCACCACTTCTTCCAGTTCCTTCCTCTTGGCCTGGAAGTCTTCCAGTTCAGCGTTTTGGTGAGACTCCATCCACTTGAATGTATCCGCCACGGCTTTCTCGATGGCTTCCTTATCCTCGCCAGACAACTTGCTGCCGAGCTTCTCCTTGTCAGCGATCTGGGCGCTCAGAGTGTAGGCGTAGCTCTCCAGGTCATTGCGGGCATCGATGCGGTCCTTCAACTTCTTGTCCTCATCAGCAAAGTGCTCGGCCTCGTCCACCATGCGCTTGATGTCCTCAGGCGTCAGGCGGTTCTCCTCGTTGGTGATGGTGATTTGTTTCTTGTTGCCATTGCCCTTGTCCTCCGCAGAGACACGCAGGATGCCGTTGACGTCAATCTCGAAGGTGACCTCGATCTGGGCGATGCCACGTGGAGCAGGAGGGATGTCGGTTAGACTGAAGCTGCCCAGAAGGTGGTTGTCCTTGGTCAGGGAGCGTTCGCCTTCGTAGACGCTGACCGTGACGACAGCCTGATTGTTAGCGGTGGTCGAGAAGGTCTGGGACTTCTTTGTGGGCACCACAGTGTTCCTGGGGATCAGCTTGGTCATCACTCCTCCGATGGTCTCGATGCCGAGAGTCAGGGGGCAAACGTCGAGAAGGACCACGTCGCCGGTGTCCTCTCCGGACAGCACTCCAGCCTGCACAGCAGCTCCGTAAGCCACTGCCTCGTCGGGGTTGATGCCTCTGGACGGCTCTTTGCCGTCGAAGAACTCCTTCACCAGCTGCTGGATTTTAGGGATCCTGGTGGAGCCTCCAACCAAGACAATCTCGTCAATGTCGGACTTCTCCAGCTTGGCGTCCTTCAACACCTTTTGCACGGGCTTCATCGTGGAGCGAAACAGCTCCATGTTGAGCTCCTCGAACTTGGCACGGGTCAGGGTCTCGGTGAAGTCCTTGCCCTCGAAGAAAGACTCAATCTCCACGCGGGCCTGGTGCTGCGAGGACAGGGTCCTCTTAACCTTCTCGACCTCCCTCCGCAGCTTCTGCACGGCGCGGTTGTCCTTGCTCACGTCCTTGCCAGTCTTCTTCTTGTAGAGCCTGATGAAGTGCTCCATGACGGCCTGGTCGAAGTCTTCACCTCCCAGGTGAGTGTTGCCGCTGGTGGCGACCACTTCGAACACGCCGTTGTCGATGGTGAGGAGGGACACGTCGAAAGTGCCTCCGCCGAGGTCGAACACGATGATGTTCTTCTCTCCTTCCTTCTTGTCGAGGCCGTAAGCGATGGCGGCGGCAGTCGGCTCATTGATGATCCTGATAACGTTCAAGCCTGCAATGACACCGGCATCCTTCGTCGCCTGGCGCTGTGCATCGTTGAAATAGGCAGGGACGGTGACCACAGCATGTGTGACCTTCTTTCCCAGGTAAGCCTCAGCGGTCTCCTTCATCTTAGACAGCACCATAGCAGAGATCTCCTCGGGAGTAAAGGTCTTCTTCTGTCCACTGCTGGTCTCGACCTGAAAATGGGGCTTGGTTTTCTTCTCAAGAACCTTGAAGGGGAGGTACTTGGCGTCCTTCTGCACGGAGGCATCGCCCCAAGCAAGGCCAATGAACCTCTTTGCATCAAAGATCGTGTTCTCCGGGTTAGAGGTCAGCTGGTTCTTGGCGGCGTCGCCGATCAAGCGCTCGCCCTCGGCTGTGAAGGCCACGTACGACGGAGTGATGCGGTTTCCCTGGTCATTGGCTATGATCTCAACACGGCCGTTTTTGAACACTCCGACACATGAGTAGGTGGTCCCAAGGTCAATTCCAACCACTGTCCCCAAATTCTGATTGTCATTACTGGCAGCAAAAGTGGCACTGGCCACCAGCAGAAGGAGTAAGCAGCACCACAGTCTCATCTTCTCTTATCCGACTAATTAAAGATGATCCTTTGTGTTTAATTACTCCCGGTAACTTTAGAATAGGTTCTCCAGCAACTACACTACTTAATTCTGTCAGAAGACAGTTGATATGAATGCCATCTGCACTTTTATACACATTTGCTATGACGTATGCATGATGTTGTCATGATGTCATTGCGTCCATATTTGGAAAGAGCATAGACGGCTTGGTAGTAGAACGAATAAATTGTTTCCTTCTATAGCATTACTATAAATGTATTATTATGCATACCCCACCAGATGCGTACCCGTTGTCAGAGTACCTGTTGTACCTGTCTGCCCATGCGTCCCTTATATGTCCAAAGTATGGAGATTTCTGCATCTGGTCTATCTGTGTCCCCTTTCTTTGAATATAATTATGGAGTTTGGTACAGGCATGCCCAAATATGGGCATGCCCAGATATGGACATAACGGTCTGATCAGCAGTTCTTGACAGCTTGAGCTTAGACATACATTTTGTAATGAAATGCCTATTTATGGGCAAATCAGTCGAATCTGTGGTTCTAGAGTACCGCCAATCCGTCCGACTTGATTCCGGGCACCGCAATCACTCGGTTATTTGGCCAGCACTTGTGTGATGGTCTGTAGAACGGTTCCTGAGATATGTGAACTACAGACACCTACAGACACACACACGCACCAAGCCCTCAGAAGCGCAAAGAATGATTGAAGCCGCAGAAGCCTGATGGCCAAATCTGGTATTGCAGGACTATGACGAATGTCATAATGCTAATTTCCATGCTTCTAGTCTGAAATGCTAGTGCAGCTGATCTATTGGCTCCAACATTGGAGCCATTGATGATATGATGTGATGACATTGTAAATACTTTTTGTACCAAAACGTTTGCTAAATATCTGATCTAAGCTGATTTAAGTAAATCTATATTTTTATATTATATCTAAGTACCAAAAGCCAATGTTTTACAGTATTGTCCCACAGTCAGGTTACTAGAGTTCATTTCAAGGTTCATCCACTCACGCACAGTCCTGTCTCACACGCACGCCAGCATGCACCTAGAGCGTGATCAGCTCATGCTCACCTCATGTCACCAATGATATAGTAGTGCATGCTCTGTGACTCAGCCGCCTTGAAAAAGCTACATTTCTCTGTTATCTTCTGTGAATGATGTTTTGCACCTGTTTTGCACAAGTCAGCCTGTACGTGCAGATACCCGCACCCACGCACTTGCGGGGTCTCAGCCGCCTTGGAAAAGCTACATTTCTCTGTTATCTGCAAAGAGAAACCCAACGATTCCTGGCACAGCCCAGGGGCGGGGGAAGGAGGAGTGAAGATCACGTGGTGATGGGGCGGAGGCAGACAGCCTTGCCCCTTTGAGTGTGTGGCCCAATCATGCCTGCTCAACTGAAGAAACAGCCAATAGAGTCCAGCCCGGGACTCCTCCCACGAACCAATCAGAAAGTCTCACCTCCCCTGCTGAAGACCTGCGAAATACTATAAAGACTCTTGTTACTTTCATTTTGCGTCCGTCTCTACGAGAACACTACAGCTTGCTGTTGTGTGCTTTACTGAACGAACCTCTTGGTACCGGTACTTGGATTATTTTCTCTTTTGTCTCCTTACATAGATTTTACTTAGAACTTAGAATAGCCCATTTGTGCAAACGGTATTGATATAATA
The DNA here is from genome assembly GCF_963921795.1 of Nannobrachium achirus. Taxonomy (NCBI): domain Eukaryota; kingdom Metazoa; phylum Chordata; class Actinopteri; order Myctophiformes; family Myctophidae; genus Nannobrachium; species Nannobrachium achirus. Next base: position 44,018,808 of record NC_137824.1, read on the forward strand.
AAGTTAACTGCTATTATTTTAAATAGAAGTCTCCTGTTTTTAGTATTGATTTCACTGGCACATCCATACTCATTCTTGTTCTACGCATAACCTCACCTTCTGAAGTTTTAGTGCAACTTAGGCGGAGTAGAGAGGCTCGGGCCTCGAGCCTTGTTCTTCTCGTTTGGAGAGAGGTTCTTCCAAAAACCTGGTGACCCCGACGTGATGAGTTTTGTGCCTTTTTAACAATTTTCGAGATTCAAAATTTTCGGAAAAAACGCGTTGTTGCTTTCCCTGAGTGTTCCAGTTCCAACCAGTACAACAGGTGATCACCTACAATATCTAACAAGGTAAGCACAAACCTCTTACACTGAAATTGTGCACATTGGCATAGGTTCTAAATTTAGTTGTGCTGTTGTATGAACTGTCAAACATTCTAGTTCGATAGGAATATTACAGTAAAATCTGTGGGACAAACACTGCTTGGGAGCATAGTATAACTGCATCCTACCGTGAATAGTGTGCGGTATAAATACAGGCATCTACAACACCGGGTCGCGCCTGGGTTGAATGAGTAAAAGGTAACCTAGAGCACTAGTAGGGTAAGTCTCAAGTCCCGAACCTAGAGCACTAGTAGGGTAAGTCTCAAGTCCCGAACCTAGAGCACTAGTAGGGTAAGTCTCAAAGTCCCGAACCTAGAGCACTAGTAGGGTAAGTCTCAAAGTCCCGAACCTAGCGTGAGGGGGGTAACTATAGTAAATCCTAGCCAAGAACGCAGTGTGAGGGGAGTGCATTTACTAAATCCTAGCCCAATAACACAACGGTGTATCCGCCGTATTGTAAATAATAACAGTGTCTCTGGAGTACAAGGGGGGCTGTTACGGTGTCTCCGCCGTGTTGTGAATGTTTAAACAGTGTCTCTGGAGGACAAGAGGGACTGTGAGAGATTGTGAGAGCGAATGGAATAAAGTGAATGATTGATGATTTGAATGAACTCAATGTATAACGGATTGTTTTAAAAATAGTTAAACAATTTTGTAAGCTCTCTAAATAATTTTAGTAGATAGAATACATCCCAGCGTTCCTTCTGAGCATATATATTATATATATTGTCAGCATATAAATCGGGGACTACAGTTTGAGGCATGGGACATGAATATTGTTGTTATTGATATTGGTGGTTCACTGCGAGGGCAGGCATTTAGTGAGTGTGGTTATTGTGAGCGTTGACAATATTGGTTAACAGTTTCAAACAAGCAAGTCAGTTGGTAATGTTATACACATAGCATAAGATGCCAAGTACAAGTCGAGTTTGAGATGTGATTGACCAAAGGTTGTCATTTGAGGTGTTGTAAGTGTTGGTTTGACTATTTGCCCTGTCCTCGCTGACTGCGCCGCGCGATTCCTTCTAAGTGAACATTTTTGAATTAAAACCATTGTTGAACATTTTAGAATAAAAACCAATCTTGACTGTCTCAAAGAGTCCAGAAATTAGAAAGTCTTAAGAAGCTTCCGACCATTAGATGGTTTGGATAAAAATACTTAAACAGTGTTAAATCATTAATTAAACCTAGTATAAGTCTGACAATTCCTGCCTGTGTACTGTTGTAAGACGAACAGCTAAAGTAAGAATATCTTTGTCAATGTGTACTACAGTAACAGCCTATTTTACTAAAGCTGGTGTACTAACAAGTTATAGTTCATCTCCCAGTCTCGATTGGTGTTTTAAAATTGCCGTCAATTATCATAAACATTGGTTCATAGAAATTCAGAAGACACATGGACAAATTAGTGAGACCTAAAAAATCAGGACACAGACTCTCAAAAGGCAAAGACAATCCAATTATGACTCAACCAGTGAGCCAGGGTTGCAAGACATCGAGAAAAATCCCCAAACCACTTAGAGAGCCTTCTGGGTGGACCAGAACTAGTTACACTCTAAAAGAATTGGAAAGTATAAGAAATGATCCCTGGGCTTTTCCCTTTTTCCCCTTTTTGCCAAATGAGTGTTTGGTAGCTGTGATCAGAACCGACAGACCCGGGGAAGAAACTGAAACCATTATTTCTTCCTCCCAAACACAAAATGAAGGGCTAAGGCCCATACACACAGTACTACTCCACTCTAGAAACTCCACCGAGAGGGACTTTCCCCCGACTATAAGTTGGTCTACGACTCATTACAAACATTTTCTAGCAAACTGTAGGCACGTGTCTGACCAGCACCAATCAGGATCTGTGTCTCTGCTGCCCGACAGAGATCCATTCACTTCCGAACCTGAAACTGAAGGGTTCTCTGAACATGTCGCGATTTCGGTGACATACAACCCGAAAAACCCAACTGTAATCTGGAACAACCCAGAAATCCAGAGGTTCTGTGAATTGTCCACTAACTCGGAAGGCAGCAGAGTAATGGTGAAATTAGGATATGGACGGACCCACACTTGGGCGTCCCAAATTACCAAACTCAGAGCAAGACTAATATTGAGTGACTTACAGGCAGGCCGCACTATTCCTAATTGGAAAGACCACAAGTGCACAGGTCGGACTTGTGCTACTCCATTGACTCCACTCCCTAAAGTTGAGCAGGCTAATCCATTCTTGCCCCCAGACGCTGAGCGTCGTTCTCTTAATCAGTCAACTCCTTTCCTATTGTTACTTCCTGCGGCCCCTGTTTCAGTGCCTGATCTGCCTCAGGATCCAGACGTCCCAGCGGTACCTACAGTAGCATCAGCCCCGCCCCAGAGCCCAGACGTCCCATCTGGGGTGCCTGCTGCAGCGCCGGTTCCGCCTCAGGACTTTGTTCCCCCTGCTGACAATCCCAATCCAATCATTGAAGGGCTGATAATCCCTGCATGTTTAATATTGTGAGCTGAACAGTCAAATTTAAGAAGTCCAATTGTCAATGTGTACTACTGCAGCGGCCTACTTTACAAGAGATGGGAAACTTATAGGTTATAGTTCAACTCCCAGCCCTGAATGGTGTTTCGACATAGTCATTGGTTATTGCCATTGTGTGTTTACAGAGATTTTAGAAAATAGGGCACAATTAGGAACAAGGATAATTGAGGTCGAAACCCGTCAGTGCTGTCTCTGTTTCATTAGGAGAGGAGACTGAAGGACAACAGACTCTAATAGTTCTATACATTTCAATAAATTATATTTCAGAACAGACCCATTCCGTCCAATTGCAGAGCCTATTTGTACTCACCACCCGTTAGAATTCTGTTTATATGAACCAAGGTCCTTTTTGGATAGAGAACCTTTGAGATTTTACAATTTGGGAATTTTCAATGTCTGACATCCGTCCACTGGTTTACTGCGCTTCTAACCTTGAAGGTGAACTGTTTAGTTGGAGTGCTACCCTCAGCACGGAGTGGAGTTTTAAAATAGTAATAGGTCCAACTGTTACTTTTACTGAAAAATTAATGAATCACGATCAACTCCTACACCGTATTGCAGAGCTTTTTCAAATTCATTGCCCCATGTGTTTAACTGATAACGGTGAGTGGCAACAAATAGACCAATACAGAGAGAAGTTCTTGAAGTCCACCCCGCTAGACCCCATGCGACGCTGCTACCCTAACTTAGCAACTCTAGGAACACCCATATCACTCGAAACACCCATAGGAGGCTCCCCTGGTCAGGAATCTGAGGATGGGGAAAGGGGAAGAAAGAGTAACAGTAAGAGAAGGGGGAGCAAGAGAGAAGAAGGAAAACCGCAAGTAAAGATAGTGACGGTCCTCCAGCGAGGATGAGAAAACAGGAAAGAAAAGTAAGTTGAAGGGGAGGAGCTCTGACACGAGGCCAAAGAGAAGTGAAAATGCTCACTCCTCTGAGGGCTCAGAGCGAGACAGATTAGATGACGAAAGGGCCAGGGTGAGGGATAGACACCCAGCTGAAGGATTGAGGAGATGAGAAAGCTAGAGTTGGAAAGAGAAAGGTTGTTAGAATGGCAGGACCAGGTTGCAAGAGCAGAAGAGAGGAAAAAGAAAGGATTATGAGGGCCTCCCTCCAAATCAGCGAAGCGACCAGGGGCCGCCTCCGTCACACCAAAATGCACCCACTCACAGTCCATATAACCTGCCCCCCCCCCCTTACACAGCACCCTCTCCCGCAGGGATGGACGGGTACCTCCAAGGTCTCTCTCAGGCCAATACCCACCAGCCCCCACTACAGCCCCACCTGACATACACATAGCCGTACAAGCAGCAATGACTGACTACTTCAGCCAGAACCAAAATTACGCCCAAGACCAAGGTTACTAGGGCTGCCCAAGAAGATTGAGGGTAGCTGCAGCAGAGGAAGCCAATAAGCCATTTATTAGATGTTTCCGAGAAGGACGGCATTTTCAATGTAGTCCTGTATCAGAAACATAAGGGGGATGGTGGGGAACGTAGTGTAATAGCACACTACTCAAAGTGTAATAGCACACTACTCAAAGATTTTGCTCAAATGATAGTAAGTCTGTTAAATGTTGTGCTGTCATGTACTAATGTCTGTTGTTCTATGTCTCCACAGAAATCATCTATTGATAACTGCATGAAACACCACCTCTGACGCCAAAACAGGATAACTGAGAGATCTGGGCGTTTAGATAAGAACCTACACTTACACATAATTTAGAAATTGACTATGCCCAGATTTAAAGAAAGAGTTGAAAACATATAGTAAGTCAGAGAGTGATATTAGGATATATAGGAACACCAAGCCCAGCCGTCTGAAGTATACCATGCTCTTGACTGTACTTACGCTCCTCAAAATATGGATGTTTGTACACTTGATAACTCCTGTCCAAGGTGCAAACCGCATATCCGGAGGGACCAAGCATCAGATTATTATCATCATTACATGTTCTGTACTGAGGGAGTGGATTGTTCCACTCACGTGAAAGGGTACTGGTATACTTACTACGGCACTGGTTATCATGTATACGCATGCTTAGGAAATTGCAAGGACAATTGTCAAATTATTGCAGGATCCCGCCCCTTGTCCAATCGCCATAACGGAGGCTGCAGAGTTGTGTTCCCACGACACCTCCCCAGGCACTGTAGCGTTAGGTATATCTCTGTGCGAACGCAATATCCATCTTAATGACGGTTATTGCACCTCTGTGGCTCTAGATGGCACCCTGCTAAATGTCTCATGCCCATGGTTTAATGTATCCGTTTCTCACCTCAGCTATGCTGCTGTGTGGACTTGCGGCAGAGCCGCAAGACATTTTCTCCCACCCAAATGGAACGGCTGCTGCCACCCGGGTTATATTTTTACCAGTGTTATAATTTACCCTGTTGTTCCCCCAGAAGATGACAATGCCCACAATAGAGTTAAGAGGAGCCTAACACCCACCACTGCCTGGGCCACTCCAGACCAGACTCAGACTAACTTAGAATACATTAGGGCCAAGTACCCAGGTTACACATTCAAGGACCCATGGACTGACTCAGACTCCCAAATGGCCTATGGCCTAGGTGCCACCACCTTTATCACCTCTGGTGTGACTGAAGAGTTCACCCTGAAAAAGATTAACACTCTAGCTGCCGAACTGCTAATGTTACATGACTCCCTCTCTGACCTCCAGCTGGCAGGTCAGCTCCTAACCAACGAACAGTCCCAAATCAGGACAGTAGTCCTCAGAAATCGTGCTGCCCTGGACTGGATGACGGCTAAGGAAGGTGGTGTGTGCAAAATGCTAGGTGGAAAATGTTGTTTCTTAATCCCTAATAATCATGCTAACATTTCTTCCCTCATCTCCCATTCTCGTGATGCCATAGCTACCATCCCACAGCCCCAGATTCCAAACACTTGGTTTGACTTTAGCTTACTAGGGGGCTTTAGCAACTGGTTTGTCACCACCATTCTCCCAGTCCTGTTGATCGTAGGGCTCATCATTTTCGTAGCCATACCAATGTTGAAATACATGATTAACAAAGCTGTCCGCACTGTTTACCCTTCTACTGACTTCCAGCTAGCCCAACTGACCGAAGGAGAGGTCCACCAACCTCTCCTGGATCTTGTTACGGACCAGGTCCGTCCACCTCCTGTTTACGAGGAGGCATTTGAGTGAGCTTTTGTTTTTTTTTTACATACTGATGGTTTAATCCACCCACGCATAGACCAGCCTCCAGTCTACTTACACATTGAACCCGTTGTTTTCTATAAGAAATTGTTTTTCCCTGCTTGTGTGAATCCCTAGCATCCCCAAAGGACTAGGTGATATAGTTTTAGGTATTTTCTGCACTGATTTCTGTTTTTACCCCGAAGGGGGTCTTGTGTCAATTCATGTTTTCTGATGTCATCTTATGGATGTTGTCTTACAACCAAAAAAGTAAAGTTGGACAGTCACACAGGAATGACAGGGGTATGTTGATCACAATTGTAACAGAAAAAGTTAGGGAATCTGATCAACAATACCCCACTATAGACTGACATGTCAGTGGCTAAAAACTGTGGTCTGTCCAACCAAGTGAAAACTCTGGATTCAGGGACCAAGTTGACCTTATGGTCAAAAGATAGAAACTGACAAGTATGAAATAGATGTCATCAGAAACATAGAATCCTGTGCCATTGTTTATGTGTTAGTTGCATCCCAAAGGGGGTGCCATTTATTGTTTCTAAGTTATTAAAAAAAACAAGTGTTGATTCTGTTGACCCCCGCTCACCATATTTTTCAGAAACGTTACCCAGTTTAGGTGGACTTCTTAAAAGAAGTCCAAAGGGGGAGTTTAAACTTTTCTGAAAAATGTGCCAAGTATCACATCACTAGTTAGTGATCTGCCCTGGAGGCAGATCAAAGGGGGATTTGATGATATGATGTGATGACATTGTAAATACTTTTTGTACCAAAACGTTTGCTAAATATCTGATCTAAGCTGATTTAAGTAAATCTATATTTTTATATTATATCTAAGTACCAAAAGCCAATGTTTTACAGTATTGTCCCACAGTCAGGTTACTAGAGTTCATTTCAAGGTTCATCCACTCACGCACAGTCCTGTCTCACACGCACGCCAGCATGCACCTAGAGCGTGATCAGCTCATGCTCACCTCATGTCACCAATGATATAGTAGTGCATGCTCTGTGACTCAGCCGCCTTGAAAAAGCTACATTTCTCTGTTATCTTCTGTGAATGATGTTTTGCACCTGTTTTGCACAAGTCAGCCTGTACGTGCAGATACCCGCACCCACGCACTTGCGGGGTCTCAGCCGCCTTGGAAAAGCTACATTTCTCTGTTATCTGCAAAGAGAAACCCAACGATTCCTGGCACAGCCCAGGGGCGGGGGAAGGAGGAGTGAAGATCACGTGGTGATGGGGCGGAGGCAGACAGCCTTGCCCCTTTGAGTGTGTGGCCCAATCATGCCTGCTCAACTGAAGAAACAGCCAATAGAGTCCAGCCCGGGACTCCTCCCACGAACCAATCAGAAAGTCTCACCTCCCCTGCTGAAGACCTGCGAAATACTATAAAGACTCTTGTTACTTTCATTTTGCGTCCGTCTCTACGAGAACACTACAGCTTGCTGTTGTGTGCTTTACTCAACGAACCTCTTGGTACCGGTACTTGGATTATTTTCTCTTTTGTCTCCTTACATAGATTTTACTTAGAACTTAGAATAGCCCATTTGTGCAAACGGTATTGATATAATAAAGTTAACTGCTATTATTTTAAATAGAAGTCTCCTGTTTTTAGTATTGATTTCACTGGCACATCCATACTCATTCTTGTTCTACGCATAACCTCACCTTCTGAAGTTTTAGTGCAACTTAGGCGGAGTAGAGAGGCTCGGGCCTCGAGCCTTGTTCTTCTCGTTTGGAGAGAGGTTCTTCCACCATCCAGGAAGTAGACATACTTACGGGTGCTTCATGCTTCTAAGCAAGTTTAATTACATGCGCCGGCCTATACAAACCCATTGTAAATTCAAACTCCATTTTAACCACGATACATTAATCAAAAACACCTGTTCTTGGTTCTGGTGACTCATACTGTCCTCCAAATACATGAGCTCATTTATTTTTTATTTATAATATTGAGAAACATGGACAAACTAAAGGGCCACCCACCACTATGCTACCATGACCATGTAAATCAACACTGATGATAGTGCTGCATATATATGTTACAGTCATTTTGGGTAACTCAGTGAGACTGTGGTAAGAGCGCTCGTTTTGTAGTTCACCACACACTAATCACCACCAGATGGCGACGCAGCCATTCAATAGTGAAGGCGCTGACGTCACTCGTTTGCGACTCTTTCTTTATTTACTAGCCTAGCCTAGCCTAGCCCAGCCTAGCTTAGCCATTAGCTCCATTGTAGTCACTTGGACAGGGCGTTTATCGTGGGCTTGCCCAGGCCTTACGGCCTGGGCATAAATATAACGATTGCATTCACCACGGCTTCGTAACTCTCGCGCCTGCGGCGCTCGGGGGCGAAGAGCAGGACCAAGGTCCGCTGGCCTTCGCGCCGCTTGCAATGTCGTGGACAATCGAGCTGCTCCGCCTGGAGGACGTTGTTGTGGCGACCGTTTGTTCCGCCCCGTGCGGCACGGCAAGCGCTCCGTTTCTCTATCTCACCGTTTCTCTATCTAACGGTGACATATATATGCACATGCTAACGTCCCGGTAGTGTCTCACTTTAAGTGGGAAAGCAGCATTTAGTTTTTTTTATGCACCACTTATCTGGAACAAACTCCCAGAAAAACGATTTCTATAATATGTAAACAAAAATAAGCAGAATGCACTTTTAGTTCTGCATCACCAACCAAGGCCAGCACCTAACTAGCTTAGTGGTTGGCATAGTTTAGTTAATTCTCTTTGCTTCAGTCGGGACAATAATAAGAGAATGGCTTATTAGCCCTTATGTGTTATTGTATCTGTATATTATGGAAATAATCAACACCCAATGATTATTATCCGCATTCAATAGTTGTCTCAGGAGCCAAAAGCTTGCGGTGGCAACAACGCGCAATTACACCCTAAATCAAATATATTTCTAGTAGCCCTGTGGAATTTGTTAAAATAACTAGGCCTATATGATATTTATCAATCATTTCACCCAAAACATTAATTAGTCCCCCCAGGAATCCGCGGAGAAAAAGTTCTGATTCCGCGGTGAACAATCCTGATTCTGCGGAGAGCAATTCTTGATTCCGCGGCTTGAAAGTTAATATTCCGCGGGCATTAAAAAACTATGTAAAATTACCAGTTATGAAGCAAACATAATTTTTTATGTAATAATGAAGTAGAAATGAACTTATGAAATGAATTGCAATACCAAAACACTGTGAAACATTGTGGTTATTAAATAATCAACATCAATATTCTCTTTGTCCCTCTTGGGCAGATTTATTTATATGTGCCAGGCATGTCACGTGGATGGAATTGGGAAACAGGGATTTGAGGGCAGACAGAAATCACATCCTCTTGTTTCACTCCAAAGTCATTTAGTGCATTGACTGCCGCATTTGCCACTGTTGAATGATTGCATTTGTCTAAGAAAACAGTGTCAACCAGGTAGCTGCGGATTTCACCAGATTCATCCTTGATGAGTGAAGACACCATTATGTTGAGCACGCAGCATCCTTCTGAATCAGAGAGAGAGAGAGAGAGAGAGAGAGAGAGAGAGAGAGAGAGAGAGAGAGAGAGAGAGACCGTTATTATCCCAAGGGGGAAAATCAGTTGCAGCAGTGTAAGGTTATTTACAAAGTTACAGAGAAGTATGAAAAAATAAAAAATAAAAATAAGAACAGAGTACAGTAAAGAGCAAGGTACATCAAGAAAGGGAACCTCTCTTACCTCTCTTGCAGTTGTGTATGGCCAGGGATGGCTCCCTCCCCCATTCACTACTCTGTTTTGCAAGAAACTTCTCGAGGGACTGTCAGACCTGGACAGTGGTGTGTTTGTTGATGTACAAGCCTACCAAAACAGAATACAAAACACAATACATTGATTGTACATATTTTGATAGATACTTTTTTCAAATAGTACAATTAAATGATTATACAATGGAGCTAAACTAAAATGATTTATTTATCTACCTTGACTAATTCATACTTTTTCATATCAAGGTCCAATATTTATTCATTATTTAATGACATTTAGCCTCTCACTCAGACCCAAAACATAGAATATTTTGTTATTGTTTGGATATCATTTTGTTCGCAATTCTATGCTGTATTTATTTGATGTTGGTGCCATAGACAGAAGAGATAAACAGGCAACATGTTGATAAAAATAACAACTCTTATACATTCTCTAATTGTGTAGACTTAGGCTATTGTAAATTAATGAATGCAGATGTTTAACAACAATTTAACTCTTGAGAACGTAAAATGAAAACAAATGGACCCGTAATTAAACCAAATGGACCCTTATGGGTTTCATTTTACCCTCTCAGAGTTAAATATAGCGTTCATTTGGTTACCAACTCTCAAGGACCACTGGTTGAAAACCACTGGAGCACAAGTCAAGAATACATTACTAAAACGATAGCATACCTTCTCTCGTTCCTCTGCAGCCACGGTTTTGCTGGCGATTGTGGTTGTGATGGCTTTTTGTCTTTTTAAGAGCAAGAGCCGCTGATACAAACGACCTACGGCCTGGTCGCGACTTAGGCCACGACTTGGAGGTCGTAGGTCCCGGTTCTGGAGGTTTTGCGCGATCTCGGTCGTAATTCAGCGACCTGGGAAGTCCGCGATCGAAACTCTACGCTTGCTAAGGGAAGGGACGCGAGTTTAGAAACTCTACGCTTGATAAGGGAAGGAGCGCCGCGATCGAAACTCTACGCTTGCTAAGGGAAGGGACGCGAGTTTAGAAACTCTACGCTTGCTAAGGGAAGGAGCGCTCGTTTTCAACAGCGTCGGCAGGTTAGCTACTCAGTGTCGGCAGGTTAGGGTTAGGGTTAGGGTTAGGGTTAGGGTTAGGGTTAGAGTTGGGGTTAGGGTTAAGGTTAGGGTTAGAGTTAGAGTTGGGGTTAGGGTTAAGGATAGGTTTTGGTGCACCTCGCGCGGTCCAAGTGACTACAATGGAGCGCTTCCTACCTCCGGTTCAGCCAATCACAAGCTTCAAAAGGTTGAATAGCGCTGCTGCTCTAGAATATTCTGCAAAAAGACCTTTTAAATACGACCGCGGACTTCCCAGGTCGCTGAACAACGGCCCGATCGCGCAACAACGGCCCGGGGACGACCGAGGTGGCGCAACCACGGCCGGGGGTCGCGAAACTAGACCGGCCGCGACCTAACAAGTATGTACCGCGAACTACGACCTCCAGAACCGGGACCTACGACCTCCAGGTCGTGGCCTAGGTCGCGACCAGGCCGTAGGTCGTTCGTATCAGCGGCTGTCTCTCCTTTTTAAGACGGTGTCTGCGGGCGTTGCTTGTTTTTTCTTCTGATTAAAGCAGCCAAGTGGTCTTTGATCGTTGAGTTGCGGCGATAATCAAGAACTTTATTCTCCTCCTGTAATTCTGTGTATGATTTAGCTCTTTCAGCATAATATATTCCCCGGCCTGCTTACTCTGAGGGCTTGGAGGTCGGATAAATCGCTCCATTACTCCATGTATAGCATGCGTGAGTGCGTCTTTCTCACCATGTGAGGCTTGTGAGCCAATATAAACAGTCAGACGATGTGCCTAGTTCCTAGTCCATTAAAAATCAGCACCATCCGCTCTGTTATCGTCACCACACACACGAGTCACAGCACATGAATGCATGCCACGGCAAACAAAGCCATTTCCGTTTCCGTATCCGGCACTAGGACCGGCTAGGCTGTGAGTCTTGTCCGTCTATATCTAGCGGCCGGGATGAAAACTACATGTAAAATGTAATATTCTGCTCCTCGTCTTGTCCTATTCTGCGGACTGCTATGATATCCGTGGGAGGCTCTGATATCCGCGGAGGGCTTCGATTTCCGCGAAAATTTCCGTGATCGCGGAATCGCGGATTCCTGGGGGGACTAATTATAATACATAATTATGACTACATTTAACTGTAAGGAGGGAGGCAAAACAGCATGAGGTCCTATGACAACAGGTATAATGGGGTTTGCATTAAAGGGCAGAGCATTCATTTCCTATTTACATCGTTCCCGAGTTGGCCGGCCGAGCTTCTAGTTACTGTTATTGTGGGAAATAGGCCTACCATCTTTTTGTTGTGGGAAATACCGTCTACAGGAAAAGTAGAATATTAATTGTGACGAATATCCCATTTCAAAAGTTTTCAAAATAGTTTTCAAAATAGTTTTCAAAATAGTCTACAACACATCAACATTTTGGGGGGCTAATGACCACCCCCAGAATATGTATGCTGGGGAAAAGCGGTATTTTAAGACTTTTATTTATTTATTTATTTTTTGGGCTTTTTGTTTTTGGGCTTTTTATGCCTTTATTGACAGGACAGTAGACTGACAGGAAATGGGGAGAGACGGGGAATGACATGCGGCAAAGGTCGTCTGGATCGGGAATCGAACCGGCGACGCCAGCAGGCATCATAGCCTAGTATATGGTATGCGCCTTGACCACTAGGCCAGCGGGCGCCCCAATTTTAAGACTTTTAAGCAAATTTTTATTATCACCACAATATTGTTAATCACAATTAATTTGGCTCGATCCACTAACCGTGACATGACATTTTCATATTGTTTCATCCCCACCAGCAAAACAACTATGAGCCGACTCAATTATTATCTAATCAAAAAGAAGACACACTGTTTCGCTTCTAATTGTTATGGGAGCACAATAGACCCTAAAATGGGTGGCAAATGCTCCTGTGAACGTTGGCGTTGCTACTGTACATGAGGCCTTTGTGGCTCAGTAACCTATAATTATGGCCCTCTGGCGGCTGCAATTATCTGGAGAAATGTATCCGTTTCTTGCCGGTGTGAAGGTTCTGGACCTAAACAGAAGGCCAGGGTGACTCACTGATGAATGCAGTAATCAAGACACTACAACCGCCTCGCGCTGCTCGCCTACGCTAGCTGTCCTCACGTAGTGTTGGTGTCGTCGTCAGCAGGCCTGTTAATTATATAATAATATAGTAATCAGTAAGGACAAGTTACAGAGTACATTTTGTATTTAAATAGCATTGCCCCACACAGACACAAGAAAGAAAGAAACAAAGAAACAAAGAAAGAAACCCAGCAAGCACGGTCAGGGCCTGGACAAATCAGTGAAGTCTCGATTGGGGCCAGATCACAGCCCATAATGGGGATGATTTTGACGTCATTACCAGGATGTCATATGGACTTTTTTTGTTTGACAGGATTTATGTTTATTGAAATCAGGTGATATTCTAGGCCAGATAAATATCATAACTAATTAGATATGTCCCAGGATATAACCGTATATGCTCATATTTCAACTAACATTACAAACAATAACAATAATCCTGTCAAACAAAAAAGTCCATATGACGTCCTGGTAATGACGTCAATATCATCCCCATATGGGCTGTGATCTGGCCCCAATCGAGACGTCACTGATTGGTCCAGGTCCTGACGTGCTTGCTGGGAAGAAAGAAAGAAAGAAAGAAAGAAAGAAAGAAAGAAAGAAAGAAAGACATTAAGGAAGGAAGGAAAGCTCCAGACTTCCCTCTCCTGAGCAACATTAGCCACTTCCTCCTGGAGGATCCCGGGGCGTTCTCAGGCCAGTGTGGAGGTACAGTATAACCCCCCAATCTTGTCCAATGTCCATGGTCTCCCAAGCTTTCTCCTCCCAGTGGGACATGCAGCGAGGAGATGCTCGGGAAGCTTTCATATGTTCGAACTACCTAAGCTGTCTCCTTTCCAAGTGAAGGAGCAGTGGGCTTCTCTGAGTGACTGAACTCCTCACCCTCTCTCTAAGGCAGTGATACGCGACCTTTTCAGGCTGCAACCTACAAAATAATCATATTTTAACTGGGGATCCCTGAGCCTGACGAGCACTAAGAGTTGAGGAATTATTTGCAGGGAATTACATGTGAAAATAGCCAATCTACATGCTCACAACATCTCACATTACGAGGCGTTGTGAGCGCGGCCGAGGGCCGGCCGCACTTTGGCACTCGCCCTCCCTCCATGTAGATCTGCTAAGTTCTGCCTCTAAAATTTGACAATTTGGCCAATGTTTAATTTGTCATTTTAGAGGTATTAAAAAATCCTTAAATTGTCACTTTGGAAATGTGCATAAACACTTTATGTTGGTTTGTTTACTGTTGTGAGCAAACAACGTTGCACATTAAGTTAATTATCTGGGGACCCCCCCAAAATAATTTGGGGACCCCCCCTGGGTTCTCAACCACAGGTTGAGAACCGGAGATGCCGGCCACCCGCCTGTCTGAGAAAATTCATTCTGCCCGCTTGCATTGGCATCCTTATTCTTTTGGTCATGACCCCACACTTCATGACCATAGGTGAGATTGGGAACGAAGATTGCTCAGTAGACCGAGTGCATTGCCTTCTGCCTCAGCTCTCTTTTCGTAAACGCGGTGCAGTACTGTGACTGCAATACCGCTCCTGCTGCTCCCATTCTCCGTCCTCCCCTCAAGATCCTAAGATGTCCTTTTGTGACTGGGACTGGTCGGGTTCGGGCTATTCATTTACCGAATGTCTGTCCGTCTGCCGTCTGACCGTCTGTCTGAATGCTGTCATCACTGATGCTCATTGTTGGGTATAACGGCGTTATAACGGCGTTACATAGCGACGTTAGTTTGGGGGTAACAGAGTAAATTAACAATTTACTTTTGCAATTTAGAAAGATCATTACCAATTATATTTTCCAAAAAAATAACAGTTTTACTTAGTTACTTTGAAGACCTGTGTTCTTTCTGACTTTCTAGGAGGCATGCATGTAGGGCGCACTTTACACAGAAAAGGGTGACCGACCAGAAATGTGTTGCAGTCTGTGTTGGTTTGCGGAGTCATTACAGTTTACGACAGGTTACGAATGTTGGTGTAACACCACGTTACAAGGCCATAATAACGAGAACTTATTTTTGCACGTGTCTTGTTTACATTAATTTACAGTCGCACACGACATGGCAGGGCTTGAGAGAAGCCCTTTATTAAGGTTGTGGAAGGATTCACACTATTTTTGATTTACTGGTGATCAACGTCATTGTTTTTAACTGCAGAGTTAATAGGTCATAGATAAGGCCACTCAATGATGTTAGGCAGTAATGCAATGTAACCAACTTGCGAAAGGATTCGAAAATTAGTTTCTATTGTTGGTAATGGAAAAAGCAACCTAACAATTTACTTTTCTCATTGGGTAACAGAGTAACGTAACAAGTTACTTTTTAATGGCAATAACGGTGTAACGTAACAAGTTAGGATACCCAACACTGCTGATACTACACAGTGTCGCCACCATGGTAACAATGCCCAACTGACATCAACAAAGTCCAACTGACATAACTGACTGACATCACTACAGTGCCCAAATTTGGTGATGACATCACGGACTGGCCTG
Organism: Nannobrachium achirus; assembly: GCF_963921795.1. Classification (NCBI taxonomy): domain Eukaryota; kingdom Metazoa; phylum Chordata; class Actinopteri; order Myctophiformes; family Myctophidae; genus Nannobrachium; species Nannobrachium achirus. Next base: position 44,034,223 of record NC_137824.1, read on the forward strand.
GACACTGAACACCATATATGGGCATAAAACAGTATCAGCCAGACAGGCGGATTCAACAAGTATTGCAAACTGGACATCGATGGTGACTATTCTGCCCAACGGGCAAAGGTCTGGTTTCTCCAACATTACTTCTGTAGACCGGACCAGTATATATGTTACACTGTTTTTGAGGTACCAGTAAGATTGGGACCAGAGTGCTCGTTTTGTAGTTCACCACACCCCCCTACCACCACCTCCACCTGCTCATGCTCCCCCTATCATGTTGTTATCAATTCACTTTGATAGTGACTAGTAATAAACGCAGGTGTGTAATTCTGCGTAATCAACACTAAATGGCGACAAAGGTGACAAATCCCCTCAACGCCATTCACTGTGCATTTTGTTTAACTAGCCTATAGCTGTGGCCATTAGCTTTATTTAACGTGTAGAAATCTCAGGGGTGAAATGATTTACTATTCTGTCCCCCAGTGTACAGTATGTAACTCGGACGGTGCTGAGTCGGCTCAGCACCGTTCGACACGGCGACTCGCTCGCTACCGCTCATTCGGCGATGTCTCACAGGGCTCAAGGTCTCCTGAGACGGTGTATCTCCATCATGGACAATAGGAAACACAGAGGCTTATGCAAGGCCAATACGATACTCCCTCTCGCGATAAATATATAGCTGCTGACACAAATCTATATTTTAGTACACCATGAATGGATTCCCTGTGTTTCTGCAGAGTGCAGTACTCATGCAGCCTGTCCTGTCTATACATTGTATTTGCACAAGATATTTTAGAGAGGGGTTATTTTACAGGTTTCAGTCAGTGTTTTACTGTTAGGAGGTGGGACTATGTATGCACCTATTATGTACAAAAATCTAATAAGATTTCAGATTATTAACTGCATAATTCCCAATGTTTGCCTTTTATGTTTTTTGTTTTGTTTTTTCAGTTACAGGCATGGCAGGAATTTCATGGAGGCCATGAAGGCCATGGCCGCCGTTGCTCCACAGTTTGGCCTTGTGCCCCTCAAACCAATGGGATGATCTGAAGCCACAGTGGCCTTAATGCCCCAGTTGACTGTACCACTTTCTCACTCCCAGGCCCGGATTGACAGTAGGGAGTAGAGGGACGATTCCCGGTGGACTGCGCCGCCGCCACAGCGCAGCGCTTGATTGTGCTTTAAACTGGCCTGGTGCCTCCTGAAAAAAATAAAAAGATCCCCTTTGCGCAGGCCACATAGTCTCGCGTGGCCAGACTGTTGCCTCCGCGATTTGGTCAAATGCTCCCAGCATACAGTCTGGCAGACGGAAATAGAAACGGTGAGTGCGAGATAAAGCGGATGTGACGCAACTGCTCCCTTGGTGCAGTAGCAATAACATGTCCTACTGGAAGCGTTATGTCTCCTTTCAACATTTCTGGGGGCTTTATTTTGTCTTTCTCTGGTGTTATTGGTGTCACCTTCATGATGTTTTCAAACGTTTCATAAACTATACACTCATAACAAGAATAGGCAGCTCGAATGACTTTGTCTGAGCTATTGTGTTTCTGTTATGTTTCCAATGGGACTACAGTTCAGTGCAGCAGTGGCTACTTCCGATACTCGCCGTTCTGGAGCTGCTCTTCCAGACTCTATATAGCATTCGGAGATTGTGGAATAGTTGTCTGGCTACGCGAGACTACAGGCCACATAACCAGCAGCAGCAAGGCTTCATACTAGTGCAGCCCTGCCTGTGTAACTTGACACCACAGCTGGCCTGTGCTGACAGCTACTCGCCCCCTCCCCCCTCTAAACAGAAAAGCAACGTGTGTTTTCTCCCCAAGCAAGGGATTGGTCAAAAAGGACAGCAATCAACTTTTTTTTTAGAAGAATCAATGCGTGATTGGTTAGTTTGGCTTTCTGGCCAGGCCCTACCACAAGCGTGCTCACAGACAGACCGACCGGCTAAGGAAGGCACTGGCAGCACACAAACACGTCTGACTGAGGATAGTGGCCAGACAGCAGAGAGAAGAAGGCGACAAAATAAATAATTAAATAGTTAAATTATGGACCCCAACCCCAGCCCCATAGCCCCACAAAGAAAAAGAGAAAACATGGAGCTGAAGGGAGAGAAGGATGGGGGGAAATGTTATACTGACTGAAATGTTCAAAGCTTCAGCATGCAGTCTTCTAGTAAGAATGATGCAGCAACAAGTAAGTTGTTTCAATATAAACACTGGTTCTTCTCAAGTTTCTCAACATGCATGTGGATCCCTAGGGGAGCATTAGGCCAGATAAATTCATTGCCATTATTAGGATTATTAAGAACACAATTTGTTCCATTTTGTACCCTAACAAAGTTAGACCATTTTAATAGCATGAACACAAATTGCTGTCTGTAATGACTCTCAAGTTACACTTGAGGGTTTGGAGGAAACATTTGGTGGATACTAGTATGCACAACTCTAAAATAACTGGTGCAATTTTGTGTTGGAACGCCTCTGTGCGGCTACAGAGTTAAGGTGCTATCTATCCCTGAGACCACACTACTAAGTGATTATGTTAATGTATGGACAGAAGTTAAGAAATGGGAAACATTGTACTGAGTTGGAGTTTCATACACCATCTTCAGGCATATTCTACACTATTGTTGTCATTTTATATATCATTTGAGCTTGACTGTGATACATGTGGCTACCTGATTGATTGAGGTTTTTGTGGGATAGAGAAAAATGTGAAGCTGCTGTGCTGTTGAAACAGACAATCTGCTAGCTATGCGGTATGTTGTTTGTAGGGTGGAGGCCAGTGCTTGTTAGTTCCAGTAATTATTCCACAATGTCTTCCTAACTGAATAGGAGGTTCCATAGCACTACTAGCAGAATGGAACTACTAGCAGATAGTGATGATTCTAACTGAATATAAGATTATTCCGGGGGAGAGGTGCATGCAGAGCTCTACAGTACTAGATTGTACAGTTTTACATTGAACATTGGCGTTTGCATATAATATTGATATAGTAAGCTGACATCTAAATGCTTTGCTGACAAAATAATACTATATTTTTATTTAATTGGATACCATATAAATAATATGGACTGGATATAGAACACTTTCTAGTGTGACTGTTGGTATATGGAATAATGATTTTCAGTGATTACTTAGCCCATGTGGAAAGGAAAAATGCTGTAACTGTTGTCTTCATATGATTGCTCCTGTGACATACTGCACTGTCTGCACAGAAGCGAGTGTTGTAGTGACTACTTCTGTAGGCCTACAGTGGGTGGTATATATTAGTATATTAGTTTTTTATGTGTTTTGTTTTACAAGAAACATCTCAGCCAAACAGAACTGAAGCTCTGTAAGGCTGTCACATGTGTGTGAGTGCGGGTGGCAGGCACGTTCATGTGTTTTCATGTTGCCTAGTGTTTGGGTAGGGTGGCCTGGAAGGGTGTATGGGTCCCTATGGACCAGACAGGCCCAGTCCGGCCCTGCTCACTCCTGTCTCTTTCTGGTCAATATGTAGACCGTAGACAGCAGTGTCTCTTTCTTGTCATATAGACACCAGTGTATTATTTTTTCAGTTTTTTATTTTTTTATTTTGAAATCTTAACTCCCCCAAGTCCCCATCTTTAAACCAATCCAGTGACTATGATTGGTGCAGGGTTGAGAAAATCATGTTTTATTTGATGGCCTTCCTGCCCTGGCATTTGGCCTTTGTCCCTAAAAAAATAGACAACACCAAAGGCCATATTCGTCCCAACCCTACGAGCTACGGGAACGCAACGTGCCATGCTTTTAGATCTAAAACACACAGCTGTAGTGGATGATAAGAGTTACTGTAACTGCATTTGTCTTTGGGAACTAAAAAAATAAAATAAATAAAAACAGTCAACAGTTGAGATGTTTTCATTTCTATGATAACGGCATGTATAATGTATGTACTGTATGTATAATCTGAAACATCTACCATAAATGATGCCTTTGCATGATCATTTTCAAGCCCACACGAGTTAAATCGAGGGAAAACAGTCATACTGTGACATTAAGCCACTTGTGTGTCAGTGTAACAAAATGTCGCGAATAATGTAAACAATTGTGTTGGCCATGAATATCAGCTATGGATATGCGTATTGATAATTAAAGGTGTATTCAGTGATAATGAAAGTGGCCGGGGGTCATCTTGTCCCTTACTGGCCTTACATCGTGGAAATGTTTCGTTTTTTTTATAGATTTTTTACACCATTATAATGTTCTCGTTTTGATTATTAGACCCAATCACTGAATATCGGTAGGCCTACGTCTCCAGCTTCAGGATATGTATGATACTGATTTACTACAAGACTGTGGCATTTTATGAGTTCAGTAGTTTACAATCTAGGCATTTAGCAGACGTTCTTAATTCAGATCGACTGTGGTTCTCAAAACTTTTATTTTGACCATCATAACTAAACATCATAACATAACTACTGCCATACTCTACCCTGATTGGTCGAAGACTGGCTGGCCACCTCTGAAAACCGAATCTAGCTATGCTCGTAACACGGGCCATGGTGGAAGTCCTTATATGATCAGCACACATTCTAGTGAGGAGAATGAATGGAAAATGTACCAATTATATTTTATTTGAATGAAACACAATCACTGAATATACCTTTAATGGTCAGGTTAGTTAGTCAGTGCCGGTCTCGGGCACTACACTGTCAGACTATAGGGACGAGTTTGGACAGAAAAAGGATGGGCCCGATCCCAGCTCTATCGTACGCTTCCAGAGTTAGAGAACCGTAAAACTCCTCTCGACGGACACACGCACGGACGGATGATCCTGAATGAACAACGTAATTGGTTCCCCAACCTTTTGCATAATTATGAAAGAAAGTGATGCAACGTTGGTGTGATGTAACACACGTGTCATTCTGCACTCGCTACAACAAAGAGCTCTTTGTTGTATAGATGCGTGTCATTTGTTATCATGGGTGTTTGTGTGTGTGTGTGTGCGTGTGCGTGTGCGTGTGCGTGTGTGTGTGTGTGTGTGTGCGTGTGCGCGTGTGTGCGTGTGCCGTGTGGGTGCGTGTGCGTCTGTGTTTAGGTTCTTGTGCATTATGATCAAAACCAGATAGCTCTTAAGAGAGCAACCTGGGCTCTCCTCCCCCCTCCCTCCCTCCACTGAACAGAGGAGTTGGAGAGAGAGAGACAGATCAAACGCATGGCACCCTGAAAAAGGAGTTTGGGGGGGGGGGGGGGGGGGGGGTCCAATTAAGGACGGAGGAAAGAGGAAATGTATGCAATCTGACCGTTCTACAATTCCCACTGAGGGGACTCGTTATAAGCACATCACATCTAAGAGTTCAGAGGCCTCGTTTGTTATGCAAAACAGGAGGGATGGGGGGGAGAGAGAGAGAGAGAGAGAGAGAGAGAGAGAGAGAGAGAGAGAGAGAGAGAGAGAGAGAGAGAGAGAGAGAGAGACAGAGAGATGGGGGGGGGGTCAACTCAGCCGGTTCGATTTAAATGTGTAGGCTATTGATAACTATAATAACAATAATAATAATAACTAGAAGTACAGTTCCTACGAAAAAGTGTGGGCTCGTTTGTAAAGAAAAATAACTAAAATAAAAACTCCTAATCAAATACATTTGAGTTTTTCCTTCATTTCTCATGTTTGCCAACGTGACTATATTCTGCAGCGTGCTAACTGTCACGTGAAGCTCAACCAATACTTCAGCTAACACCACTCCCAGATGTTTTTCCACCTATTGCACCTCATTGGCCTAGGGTCCTGCCTTTGTGCTGTCTGCGGCGGAACTTGGTAAATAAATAATGAAGATAACATAGTGTTCTCGCCCACAATAATAGGCCTAATAATATATATATATATATATATATATATATTCCACCCAACAGCGCTGGTTTCATCATGTGATGAGTGTCGCTAACAGCTCACATGCTACTTTCAGTGAACCCAGTTCCCCGCAGGCACCTCCTGAAAGCACCCAGCTCTCACAGTCTATCTCAAGAGTAGGCCTGTCGCGCTAAGCAAACTAATCGGAGAAAAAATAGAATTCCTCCCCCCCCCCCCCCCCCCCCAACAAAACAACAAACCAACAAACCAAAGCATAAAAAAAATAAACGTGCATGTCTTCCACGCACAGCTCCCGCTGGAATGTGCGACTTCCAGCACGCCTGCGTGAAAGTACAATCTGGAACAATTTGGCATTTTTCTAGAGGAACTCGCAAGTGTTTACTGAAATCTGAAAAAGAGTGCAGAGAGAACAATGAAGGGAGAAATACAATAGGCGAGCAGGTAATTAACCTAGCATCTGCTACATTTGAAACTATGGGATACCAGGTAATGAATTCTCGCATAATCTTTGTCACAGAACGGTAGGTTCCGTACGGAACCATTGTTTACTTAGATATGGAAGGATGACCTCCCACTTGGGTAATGACGCCCCCTGGCGATCATTCAGAGAAACTACTTCAGCTCCCGTACTAACGTAGGTAGGAAGGGCCTGTCACTCAAACCGGAGTGACCCGCCTCCAGGCTATATAAACCCCCGGAGGCGGAAGTAACATCCTCTTAATACCACTCTCTGCCACATTCAGTGAAACAGAGGGGCATTACGTGGGAGGTCATCCTTCCATATCTAAGTAAACAATGGTTCCGTACGGAACCTACCGTTTACTGTCAATATTCCAGGATGACCTCCCACTTGGGATTCTTAAACTCCCCTCTAAGCCACAACCTACTCTCATACCCCCACACACCCCTCATACGGGTGAGCACAGCCCAAACGGGCGTGACCCATCACCCAGAAGGTCCCAGGCCCACCGGACCTGGGTGTGAAGGCATGAGAAAATAAAGAGAGACCCTGACAGACCGAAGTCCGCCTCATTCAACTAAATGAAAAGGACAAGTCCGCCTTATAAGTAAGACACACTATATAAGGAAAACACAGGGTCCCCCCAAAGTACCCCAGGTGGCTACATGCCCACCTGTGGGAGGGGAAGATCCGACTCCTCTATGACGTAGAGGAGGCAACTGCACCCAGAACCGAATGCGCTAGCGAAGAGGATTCGATATCCAGGTGATAGTAGGCTGCAAAGGTAGAAGGCGAAGACCAGTTCGCCGAAACACAAATCTCCTGAACGGAGACTCCCTTTGCCAGTGCCCACGAAGTAGCCACACCTCTAGTGCTATGGGCTTTAAGTGCCGCCGGCACTTCCACACCCGCACTAGAGTAAGCCAGCCTAATAGCATCCACAATCCACCTCGAAAGAGTGGGTCTAGACACCGGCTTTCTGACAAGAACATTGCCCATTTCTACAAAGAGCTGAGAAGAAGCTCTAGAACCAGCAGTCCTGTCACAGTAGGCCTTCAATGCCCTGACAGGACAAAGGCAATTCAGCCGTTCATCCTCCACCGAGACAAACGGAGGAGGATGAAAAGCCAGAAGAACAACAGGCTCCTTAGGAACCACCATGTTCTTAGGAACAAACTTAAGATGAGGCTTGAGCAACACCTTGAGATCATTGTTCATAAACTGCATGCACTCCGCAGACACCGAGAGAGCTTGCAGGTCACCAACTCTTTTAGCCGTGGCCAAAGCCAGCAAAAGAGCCGTCTTGAAACTCAAAGTTTCAAAGGCATCCCTACAAGCGGCTCAAAGGGAGCCCGACATAGGCCCCCTAGAACCACCTGCAGATCCCAAACTGGGAACAAAGACCTAGTCACCGGCCTCAAACGTTCAACTCCTTGCATGAACTCGATGACCTCCGGGACTTTAGAAGGTGCCTTGCCCGCCACCCCCAGGTGACAGGCATTAATAGCCGCCAAATACCCCCTAAGGGTAGAAAATGCTAGACCACTTCTCAAGCGGTTCTGCATAAATTCCAGAATTTCCTGGGCTGACGCCACATGAGCCACCACAGGTGGAACACGCGACTCACACCAGTCCTCAAAGGCATTCCACCTTCCATCATAAGACGCCCTCGTAGAGGGCGCCTTAGCACTCTGAATGGTATCAACCACTTCAGAAGAAAAACCGGCTGCCAGCAGGTTTAACCTTTCACGTGCCAAACCCACAGGTCTAGGACCTGCAGGTCTTGGTGGAAGATCTCCCCCCTGGCCTGACTCAACAGGTCCCTGCACCGAGGCAGCTGCCAACCCGGTTCGCAAAGGAGAGGGGCGATCGCCGATCTCCACGTGCCCTTGTAGGGGGCCACCAGGAGCATCTCCAGACCGAACCTCCTGACTCTCTCCAGAGTGGGTCGGATTAAGTCGAAGGGGGGAAACGCGTACAGTAGACCTCTCGGCCACGTGTGCGCTAAGGCGTCCAACCCCAAGGGAGGACTGCCCTTCACCGCGAAGAACAACGGACACTTCGTATTCTCCGCTGACGCAAACAGGTCCGCCACTGGCTGACCAAACTTGCGAAAAATCTGGCTCACCACCCTGGGGTGGAGAGACCAATCCTCGTAGCGAGGACCTCCCCTGGACAGGAGATCTGCTCCGCTGTTGAGGAGACCTGGGACGTGTGAGGCCCTGATCGACTTGAGGCGCGACAAGCACCAAACCGTCAATTCTCGAGCCAGACGGTCCAGTGGCAACGACGACAGGCCCCCCTGTTTGTTGACATAAAACATGGCCGTCGTATTGTCTGTCCTGACCAGGACGTGACAATGCAAAATCCAAGGCTCGAAATGCTTGAGCGCCAGGAGTATAGCCATCAACTCCAAATAGTTGATGTGACGACCCCTCATCTCCAGAGGCCAAAGCCCCTGCGCTGTGCGCCCCTCGAAAGTGGCTCCCCATCCACTGAGACTGGCGTCTGTCGTGATCGACTTGTGGGAAACCACCTCGCCAATCGAGACTCCGCTGGTGAGGAATCCCTCCACCAGCCACGGAGACAGGGCGATCGCGCAGGAAGGGGAAACCGTAACCTTCTTGTACTTCAAGGAGGGCGGGATCCCGAGGGATAACATCCATCTTTGAAAAGGTCTCATATGAAACCTGCCCAAACGCAACAGATGTACTGCGGAAGCCATCATTCCCGTCAGTACCATGCAACTCCTGTAAGTGACCTCCTGGCCCACTTGAAAGGAGTCGAGACATTCCCGAAACCTGTCCACCCTCTCCTCTGAGAGACGGGCCGACATGTCGGATGAGTCCAGAAGGACCCCAATGAATGTAAGACGACTTGCTGGAGTCAGCATGCTCTTGCCGTGGTTGACAATGAAACCTAAGGCCTTCAGGTGAGCCAAAACCACTTGTGTGTGACGCGCCACTTCGTGGGCGGAGCTCGCTGAAATCATCCAATCGTCGATGTACGTCGCCATCCTGACGCCCTGCTGTCTCAGCGGGGCGATGGCTGCTTCGGTCACTTTCACGAAAACCCTCGGGCTCAGTGACAGACCGAAAGGGAGTACTGTATACTCGTACAGGCGACCCTCGAAGGCGAACCGAAGGAATTTCCTGTGTGGGGGATAAATCTGGACGTGCTGATAAGCATCCTTCAGATCCACTGAACAGTGGAAATCCCCTTGCCTGACCGACCGTAACATGGTGGGTACTGTTAGCATCCTGAAAACGTACTTCTTCAGGTACACGTTTAGTGCCTTTAGGTCCAGGATGGGACGTAGCCCCCCCCCCTTTTTGGGCACCAGGAAATAACGGCTCCAAAATCCCATGCGGGATTGGGTCCTGTCCAGCTCCACTATAGCACCCTTGCTTAGCAATGAGCTGATCTCTTCTCTCAAAAGACTTGCTTTTAAACCACGTGCTCTGGTATGAATAACCCTGCTCGAAAGCGGGGGTATATCTGCGAACTGTAACCTGTAACCCCTGGTTATCGTTCGAAATACCCAATGGCTCGGGTTGCATAACTTCCACTGGCGCGCACAGCGTGCTAGCGTGTTTTGAGCGAGAGAAACCCCACCACTGTGCTTCCGTGACGGCGGAGCTTTTTGGCGGCCGGACCGGAAGTGGGGAACCTGCGTATCCGTATCCGGAACGACCGGATGCGGAGCGCAAGGGTTCAATAGGCCGCATGGCGGAAACACCTTCTGGTTGTACCGCTTGACTAGCGGAGCTATTTTGCGGCGGGACCGGAAGTGGGGAACCTGCGTATCCGTATCCGGAACACCCGGATGCGGAGCGCGGGGGTTCAATAGGCCGCAAGGTGGGAACACCTTCTGATTGTACCGCTTGACTAGCGGCGCTCTTTTGCGGCCGGACCGGAAGCGGGGAGCTAGCGAATCCGTATCCGGTGAAACCGGAAGCGTTCGGTTTTCGCTCGATAGAGCGACAGGAAGAGCAAAGCGATTCGACTGATAAACAGACTCGCCCACAACTAAAGCATTCTCCCCTGACAGGAGAGGAACTTTTACGTTTAATACCTGCTCTAAGGCCTTTATGCTTGTCCCTTGACCCGGGCTCATAGTAGGCCGACAGAATTTCTGACTCAAGGTTAAATTCATAGCATCGCTCACGCGAGGGAAAATCCACTCGCGCGCATGAGGAACCATATAATTGTTTGACGTTAACATTACTGGTTGCTGATAAAACCTCTGACTGATTAAAGAGTCCTGACGGGACTCCATCATTCTTACAGGAGGCATGCATAAAGGATTCATATTGTCGACGCGAGGGATATCCCACTCGCGCGCTTGAGGAACCACATAATTGTTTGACATTAACATTACTGGATTCTGATAAAACCTGTGATTGATTATCGAGTCCTGACAGGACTTCATCATTACTACAGGAGGCATGCACGATGGGGTCGTCTGTGCTAGTGCGAGAGAGTTGGACAGAGACAGACTTTGCTCTTTCAACATGTTTATTGTCGACACAGGAGGCATCAAAATTAACATTTTCATTTCCCCGACACGGGGTACCGAAAAACGCCCTCGTTTGGGGGGAGGGGGACCGAGAGACACCTCGGACCCCCGCCCCAGCACAATTCCCCTCTTCAAAGTGTCATTTGCGCTGTCCCCTACCGCGGCCACCGCGGTATGAAGACTGCTGCCTGCCATCCTTGGACGGGCGGCGCGGCTGAGCGCGCTCGGGAACCACAGCCTTGCTGCGGGGCCTGTCAGGCGCCCTGGCTGCAGAGGCTCCCCTGGAGGAAGACGAGTGCTTCTTAAAAGAAGCAGAGCGGCCCCTTTCCTTGGCGCGGGAGGAGCGGGACGTCCTCCTAGCTTGCTGCGGTTCATCCTGTGGCACTGTGGTGGACTCGACGATGTCCTTAGCCGCCTTGAAGAAGGTAACTCTACCCTGCAGCAGCTCCAAGCCCCCACCCATGAGGGTGGTGGGACTGTTCTCCATGTTTATGAGAGACTTGTACATCTCCCCGCGAGGACCTAGAGGCTTCTCGCCCACGTCCCTCTTAGGCTCGAGGTCGACATAGTCGAGCCAGCGGGCTCTCTCAGACTGGAGGTTGTAGTCCATGGACCTGCCCATCCACTTAACCGCATGCCAATTGACCTTCAGCATGATGTCAAATAGAGTGTTCAGTTCAGCTGTGTGCTCCCCCGTGGGCAGACCTTTGACCAGGTCCTTGGTGGAAGCGAGCAAGAGCTGGATCAGATTCAGGTCCTTAGCGGCCAGAGCAGCGGACCGGTAGGCGTTACGAGCCCTGTCCGACTGCAGCTTGTCCTCCAGGACAGTGAACCCCGGCGGGTTGGTGCCGACGGGGCCAACAAACGGCCCGTTTTTAGCTGTGCCTACATCTTTGTACTGGGGTCTGACGGAACTCAGAAAAGATTGTGCCAACAGGTGGTCCAGGTTAGGGCAGGTGGACATGCCTGCCTCCGCACCGCCCACCAAATCCAACACAGAAAAAGGCAGCTTCCTGGGGTCTTTATGTGTCTTCCATGAGGAATGGAGGGCCTTGGTGAAACCTTTCACCAGCGGCAGCCTGGAGAGGACATACGGGGCGGGAACCGAAGGCTCCTGCCCGGGCATTTCGTCATCATCCTCGGCCTCTTCAGAGGGGAGAGGAGGTGGCAACTCCTCTCCAACTCTGGCCAGAGCTCTCATGTAGACTGTGAGATGATCCAGCATTTCTGCTGCAGAATCGACGTCCTCTGCTCCCGCTTCACTCGCTTGACTGGCGGGTGGAGGGGCAGTGGTGCCTGAGGAGGCCTGGGAGCTCCCTGCGGCGTCCAGTTGACGTGCTGGAGCCGCAGGGGCATTACCTTTCACAGTGACCGTGAGTCGAGAACCCTCGTCCTCGACGGAGTCCTCCTCCTCCTCGGCCGTGTATCCAGAGTATTCAGAACCAGAACCCTCGCTCTGACAGGAGCTCAGGTCCGACTCTCGCCTGAAGGTCTGGACTGTTTTGGTGATGCTCACGTCGAGGGGGACGTCCCCGACGGTCACATCCAAGCGTTTCTTTTTGGGCACCGCGCCCGAAGGGGAAAAGGCTACCGGAGATTTCTGGATGTTAGCCTTCTTGGTCGCCTTCTTAGCGGCGACTTCACCAGACCCGCCAGCTCCAGTGACAGTGGAGCTAGCTGCGGTCGGTTGCGCGGCAGGCGGTGTCTCATGTAGCACGGCGCCATCTTGACTTGGAATGGCGCGCTGATTGCCAAGCGGATCTCCGGAAGGCAGCGCCGCACCTTGACCAACGGTGCGGGCCGCCTGGGGAAGGAAAGACTGGGCTGTGGGGTTGAGAGCAGTGGACCCACCTGGTGGAGCGCAGGCCCCGAGGCCTGCCCTGGCTAGGTAGAACCGGTGTATCAGTACATCGTGGTCGTAGGCCACGCAGCAGTCACAGAAAGGTCCTGCTCTCCCCTGAGGACTCAGTGCAGAGAAGGCGTGTGCAACGCCCATGCAGCCGACACAGAGATGGTGAAGATCCTGTCCGTCGATGAGTCCTGGACAGCCTGGACATTGCCTCGGCAGGAAGGCCAGAGGATCCATGGCGAAGCACTGTAGATAGAGTTAACCAGAAGCAGACGAGCTAACAAGCTAACGGCTAAGGCTAGGCCACGCTTGATTCGGGCAGGGCCTGAACAAGCGGTAAGCAGTGTAGCTAACGTTAACAATAGCAGACGAGCTAACAAGCTAACGGCTAATGCTATGCCACGCTTGCTTCGGCGAAGGCCTGAACAAGCAGTAATAATCCTTTGTTATAAAAGGAAATAACCGTCGATTTAGGACGGAACAAGAATAAGTATTCTTAAGTACGGGTTAATTCAACACTCGCCAGTGGGCGACTCCAATGCCACCGCTTTAGGCTAATGCGCGAAGAATAATAATACAAAGGCTGAGTTTCAACTTATCTGAATGTGATATCGCAGAGAGTGAAAAGAGGATGTTACTTCCGCCTCCGGGGGTTTATATAGCCTGGAGGCGGGTCACTCCGGTTTGAGTGACAGGCCCTTCCTACCTACGTTAGTACGGGAGCTGAAGTAGTTTCTCTGAATGATCGCCAGGGGGCGTCATTACCCAAGTGGGAGGTCATCCTGGAATATTGACAGTAAACAGGGTTTTGTGTGGGTTTATGCATGTATTTATTTTTTTTTTTTTCCTGCAGTGCACATTACAGAAAATATTAATGTTCAAAGATGGAGTGGGACTGGATATTTCAGTACATAACATGAACAAAGCTATCACGATAAAAGGTTCCATCCATGTATGTGTATAACGGAGGTGATCCGAACCTCCCCACCCAGTTTCGAACCTGGGTCTCCCACGTGAAAGTCCAAACGAGAGCAGATACTAGACTTTTGAGGCTTCAGGCTGGGGCTGCGACTCTCTCCGCCACACTCACCCCCCTTTGACCTCCTCCTACGGGGAAGCCCGAATCCGGGTCACGGCACCAATGTAACAGAGGTGATCTGAACCTCCCCTCCCGGTTTCGAACCCGGGTCTCCCACGTGAAAGTCCAATATCTTAACCATCACTCCAAAGGGACATCCCTATATGGAACGAGAGCAGATACTAGACTTTTGAGGCTTCAGGCTGGGGCTGCGACTCTCTCCGCCACATATATATATATATATACAGTATATATATATATATATATATATATATATATATATATATATATATATATATATATATATATAATTTTCATGAAGGTTGGTCCCTAGGGAACGGATCAAGGATGTACAATCACAAAGGTTCTGATTAATACGGAATCTCATCTTTGCCGTCACTTGGAAACCTTGTAACTCCACAACCGTTACAAGTGGATCCAACATGGTTTCTTTTTTTGTTCTCCATGTTGTTAAAAGTAACAGCTTTAAACCACTTGCACTTGTTCAAAAATAGCCGATCTACAGGCTCACAGCTTGTAACGCCTCGCTTCGCGTCGTTCTGCTTCGCCAGCCTGTCTGTTTATTTTTCGATAACGACCACTGAGCCGGACGTTATTTATCCCTTACGTATTGTCAAAACGGTGTCACAAATTATCACGACAAAAGATTGCAATTCATTTTACTTTGTCTTTCTAACACAGATTTTGTAGTATTCTATATACATAATATGTTAATATGTGGTTCATCGGCTTCATATTCCGACAGCGGATGTCGGGGGTGCCTTTCTACCACTTTAAGAAGTAACTTTAAACCTAAACTAGAAAAATATTGTTCCTTCGAAACAATTGTGGGCTCGCTTCAAGCCAGAAAACAATGGCTATAAAAGCACAAAATGTCAAGATCGCAGGCAGTGCTCTCTTTGACGTTACTGACGTCAAAGATTGGTCCATTTTGTTCCAAAAATGTGTGATGCAAAAGTTGACCCGCTGGTGGCGCTATAACAGGCCAATGTGAGAAGGTTGGTATCTGTTCCTTGACCTATTGGGAATGTGCTTGCAAGATTTCACGCACATCCCAGGCTGTGTTCATGATTTGAGGTGTTTTTGGCTTTGGACACTTTATCGCTGCTTGCAGCTATATTTATTATTATTATTTTATAATTTTTTTGTGTGCACTTCATAGGCATGTTAGATAAAGGTCCTTAGATTGCGTGTAGAATGTTTCATGCAAATTGCAAAAAAATCCTAGAATAAAAACGGGTTTAAGCGTTTTACAAACTGCTCAAAATTATATAGCGCCCCCCTTTGGCCATTTGGGGTAAGATTGGTTTCAGTGATATTTGAACTAACCCTCTACACTATTTTGTCATGAAAATGTGACTTTGCATGTATGTTTTAGAGGCAGAAGAATAATTTGCATAAAAATGCAATATTCATTGAATTATTTAAAAAAGCATGTTTCAATGTTAAAGAAATCCGATCTGACAGATCTTTAGATATCGGTCCAAAGTTCACATAAAAAAAGTTTTGTGCACGTGACGCGAAAATTCCAGAATAAAAGCGGGTTTACGCGTTTTACAAACTGCTCAAAATGGCGGAAAATTGAAGGGCGGAGCTTACTTAACAACGACACAGATGTCTTCCGCTTGAGTCAAAGCACGTGTGTAACAAGTTGCATGTCTTCAAACGAAACGAGTCATGACTTATGCCCGTTTGAAGTTTGAATTTTCAGACGCTTCGTATTGCGCCCCCCTTTGGCCGATTGGAATAAAATTGGTTTCAGTGATACTTTGACTAACCCTCCACATCTTTGCCAAATGCCATGAACGTGTAACTTTGCATGTATGATTTAGAGGCCGAAGAATAATTTGCATAAAACCGCAATATATATTGAACTATTAAAAAATTATATTTCACTTTAAAAGAAATCCAACCAGACAGTTTGACCGTATTGGTCCAAAGTTCATTTGAAAAAAGTTTTGTGCACTTGACGCGAAAATCCCAGGAGGAGATAGATTTTTACTGTTTTTCATATAATTCCGAATTGTGGGAGACCTAAAGGTCAGAGGTCAAAAGTCAGAGGCTAAAAGTTGTTCGGCATGAGGAGACGCATACGTGTATACAGGTTTCATGCCTGTACCTCAAACACAGCATGAGCTATACCTGTTCAAAGTTCGCACTTTCGAAGGCTTCCTACAGCGCCACCATTTGGCCGATTGCTATAGAAAATAATAGCACACTTCGCCACTGTAAACTGAACACATTGATGTTTTTATTTTCATTTTCTCACTAAGTATGTAGGAGTAGAAAGGAACCGAAGTTCCCGTCTACTATATGACTGCCTGATAGATAAATAAACTAGAAAATGTGCAATTTGGGAAATTGCGAGTGTGGTTGCTCGCCCCGCCCCCCTCCCACGAGTTTTGCAAGACGATTATGTTGTCACGTCGCTCCCGAGATCGTTTGTGTTTCGTTTTGAGAGGGTTGTTCCCCCTGAAAATCGCGTTTTGGCCTGAAACGGTTACGTTTTGTGCGTTTTTGGCGCCCCCTAAGGGTCGAAGTGGAAATGCTTTTGGGTATTTGTTGAATATCCCACCCGCAACTTGTGGTTTAAATTTGGTGTTGACTGGATGTTTCGTTTATGATTTATGGCTATTTTTGGCAAAACGGGCCCCTCTCGCTAACTTCGGAAGCGTGTTCCGGACGAACGGTATGGACTATCGAAATATCGCTTGAATATGTTTATCGCGTGGGTTCAGAGATCTTGTGTACCGATTTTTGTGACATTTGGAGAAAATATGTGGGAAAAGGAGCAAAAAGTGTGTTTTGAAGAAAATTCAAAATGGTGGAAAATCTATCCTGACGCAAATGGGCGTGGCCTATATGGGGAGATGCGTCATGACCCAAGGAATCCAGGGAAAAAATAATTTTTATTTTCCGACCTACGGTTCAAGAGTTACAGGCCGAAACGTAAGGTGGGCTGTTATAGCGCCACCATGAGGCCAAGTGATGTATTTATTTTTTCAATAATCCTTGCCATAATTATGAATCTCCTCTCCAAGTTTTGAAACTGTAGCTCCTATGGTTTGCGAGAGAAAAATATTTGAATGTGAGTTTTTGCATTTTCCCATTCAAGTCAATGGGGAAAATTAATTCACTAATAAATTCATATCAATTAAACGATACAACTTTTCTCTTAGCAAAATATAAGCACTCGATTCCCGATGAAACCGGTCGATTTGACATATGGCGCGAGTGTGTGGCGCAAAAACTGTGGGCTGTGAAACGCGCCGAAAAAAAGTTTATCTAGAAGAATAAAGAATAAAGAATAAAGTTTCCCTAGAACTATAGTGTGTTGCCCTGTAAGGGCAACCACACTAACTAGAAAATGTGCAATTTGGGAAATTGCGAGTGTGGTTGCTCGCCCCGCCCCCCTCCCACGAGTTTTGCAAGACGATTATGTTGTCACGTCGCTCCCGAGATCGTTTGTGTTTCGTTTTGAGAGGGTTGTTCCCCCTGAAAAACGCGTTTTGGCCTGAAACGGTTACGTTTTGTGCGTTTTTGGCGCCCCCTAAGGGTCGAAGTGGAAATGCTTTTGGGGATTTGTTGAATATCCCACCCGCAACTTGTGGTTTAAATTTGGTGTTGACTGGATGTTTCGTTTATGATTTATGGCTATTTTTGGCAAAACGGGCCCCTCTCGCTAACTTCGGAAGCGTGTTCCGGACGAACGGTATGGACTATCGAAATATCGCTTGAATATGTTTATCGCGTGGGTTCAGAGATCTTGTGTACCGATTTTTGTGACATTTGGAGAAAATATGTGGGAAAAGGAGCAAAAAGTGTGTTTTGAAGAAAATTCAAAATGGTGGAAAATCTATCCTGACGCAAATGGGCGTGGCCTATATGGGGAGATGCGTCATGACCCAAGGAATCCAGGGAAAAAATAATTTTTATTTTCCGACCTACGGTTCAAGAGTTACAGGCCGAAACGTAAGGTGGGCTGTTATAGCGCCACCATGAGGCCAAGTGATGTATTTATTTTTTCAATAATCCTTGCCATAATTATGAATCTCCTCTCCAAGTTTTGAAACTGTAGCTCCTATGGTTTGCGAGAGAAAAATATTTGAATGTGAGTTTTTGCATTTTCCCATTCAAGTCAATGGGGAAAATTAATTCACTAATAAATTCATATCAATTAAACGATACAACTTTTCTCTTAGCAAAATATAAGCACTCGATTCCCGATGAAACCGGTCGATTTGACATATGGCGCGAGTGTGTGGCGCAAAAACTGTGGGCTGTGAAACGCGCCGAAAAAAAGTTTATCTAGAAGAATAAAGAATAAAGAATAAAGTTTCCCTAGAACTATAGTGTGTTGCCCTGTAAGGGCAACCACACTAACTAGAAAAATATTGTTCCTTCGAAACAATTGTGGGCTCGCTTCAAGCCAGAAAACAATGGCTATAAAAGTACAAAATGTCAAGATCGCAGGCAGTGCTCTCTTTGACGTTACTGACGTCAAAGATTGGTCCATTTTGTTCCAAAAATGTGTTGTGCAAAAGTTGATCCGCTGGTGGCACTATAACAGGCCAATGTAAGAAGGGTGGTATCTGTTCCTTGACCTATTGGGAATGTGCTTGCAAGATTTCACGCAAATTGCAGGCTGTGTTCATGAGTTGAGGTGTTTTTGGCTTTGGCCACTTTATCGCTGCTTGCAGCTATATTCATTATTATTATTTTTTTTGTGTGTGTGCACTTCATAGGCATATTAGATAAAGGTCCTTAGATTGTGTGTAGAATGTTTCATGCAAATTGCAAAAAAAGATCCTAGCGGGTTTAAGCGTTTCACAAACTGCTCAAAATGATATAGCGCCCCCCTTTGGCCAATTGGGGTAAGATTGGTTTTAGTGATATTTGGACTAACACTCTACATCTTTGCCAAATGCCATGAACATGTTACTTTGCATGTATGATTTAGAGGCAGAAGAATAATTTGCATAAAACTGCAATATTCATTGAATTTATTTAAAAAAGCATGTTTCAATTTTAAAGAAATCCGATCTGACAGATCTTTAGATATCGGTCCAAAGTTCACGTAAAAAAGTTTTGTGCACGTGGAGCGAAAATTCCAGAATAAAAGCGGGTTTACGCGTTTTACAAACTGCTCAAATTGGCGGAAAATCGAAGGGCGGAGCTTACTTAACAACGACACAGATGTCTTCCGCTTGAGTCAAAGCACGCGTGTAACAAGTTGCATGTCTTCAAACGAAACGAGTCATGGCTTATGCCCGTTTGAAGTTTGAATTTTCAAACGCTTCGTATAGCGCCCCCCTTTGGCCGATTGGAATAAAATTGGTTTCAGTGATACTTTGACTAACCCTCCACATCTTTGCCAAATGCCATGAACGTGTAACTTTGCATGTATGATTTAGAGGCAGAAGAATAATTTGCATAAAACCGCAATATTGATAGAATTATTAAAAAATTATATTTCACTTTAAAAGAAATCCGCCGAGATTAGTTTGACCGTATTGGTCCAAAGTTCATGTGAAAAAAGTTTTGTGCGCGTATCGAAAAAAACCCAGGAGGAGATAGATTTTTACTGTTTTTCATATTATTCCGAATTGTGGGAGACCTAAAGGTCAGAGGTCAAAAGTTAGAGGGTAAAAGTTGTTCGGCATGAGGAGACGCATAAGTGTATACAGGTTTCATGGCTGGACCTCAAACACAGCATGAGCTATACCTGTTCAAAGTTCGCACTTTCGAAGGCTTCCTACAGCGCCACCATTTGGCCGATTGCTGTAAAAAATAATAGCACACTTCGCCACTGTAAACTGAACACATTGATGTTTTTATTTTCATTTTCTCACTAAGTATGTAGGAGTAGATAGGAACCGAAGATCCCGTCTACTGATTGCCTGCCTGATAGATAAATAACTAGAAAATTTGCAATTTGGGAAATTGCGAGTGTGGTTGCTCGCCCCGCCCCCCTCCCACGAGTTTTGCAAGACAATTATGTTGTCACGTCGCTCCCGAGATCGTTTGTGTTTCGTTTTGAGAGGGTTGTTCCACCTGAAAAACGCGTTTTGGCCTGAAACGGTTACGTTTTGTGCGTTTGTGGCGCCCCCTAAGGGTCGAAGTGGAAATGGACTATCGAAATATCGCTTGAATATGTTTATCGCGTGGGTTCAGAGATCTTGTGTACCGATTTTTGTGACATTTGGAGAAAATATGTGGGAAAAGGAGCAAAAAGTGTGTTTTGAAGAAAATTCAAAATGGCGGAAAATCTATCCTGACGCAAATGGGCGTGGCCTATATAGGGAGATGCGTCATGACCCAAGGAATCCAGGGAAAAAATAATTTTAATTTTCCGACCTACGGTTCAAGAGTTACAGGCCGAAACGTAAAGTGGGCTGTTATAGCGCCACCATGAGGCTGACTGACAATATTATTTTTTATTTATTCCTTGAACTCATTATGCATCTCCTCACCAAGTGTTGAAACTGTAGCCCCTATGGTTTGCAAGAGAAAAAATAATTGAATGTGAGTTTTTGCTATTCCCATTATAAGTCAATGGGTTTGGCCTGAAACGGTTACGTTTTGCGCATTTGTGGCGCCCCCTAAGGGTTGAAGTGGAAATGCTTCTG
This sequence comes from Nannobrachium achirus, assembly GCF_963921795.1. NCBI lineage: Eukaryota > Metazoa > Chordata > Actinopteri > Myctophiformes > Myctophidae > Nannobrachium > Nannobrachium achirus. The sequence goes on from NC_137824.1 coordinate 44,054,600, forward strand.
GGGATTTGTTGAATATCCCACCCGCAACTTGTGGTTAAAATTTGGTGTTGACTGGATGTTTCGTTTCTGATTTATGACTATTTTTGACGAAACGGGCCCCTCTTGCTAACTTCGTAAGCCTGTTCCGGACGAACGGTATGGACTATCGAAATATCGCTTGAATATGTTTATTGCATGGGTCCAGAGATCCTGTGTACCAATTTTTGTGACATTTGGAGAAAATATGTAGGAAAAGGAGCAAAAAGTGTGTTTTGAAGAAAATTCAAAATGGCGGAAAATCTATCCTGACGCAAATGAGCGTGGCCTATATGGGGAGATGCGTCATGACCCAAGGAATCCAGGGAAAAAATAATTTTAATTTTCCGACCTACGGTTCAAGAGTTACAGGCCAAAACGTAAAGTGGGCTGTTATAGCGCCACCATGTGGCCGACTGACGTAATTTTTTTAAAATTAATTCTTACAATTATTATGAATCTCCTCTCCAAGTTTTGAAACTGTAGACCCTATGGTTTGCGAGGGAAAAATAATTGAATGTGAGTTTTTTCGATTCCCATTATAAGTCAATGGGGAAAATTAATTCACTAATAAATTAATATCAATTAAACTATACAACTTTTCTCTTAGAAAAGTAATAGCACACTATTCCCGATCAAGCCGGTCGATTTGACATATGGCGCGAGTGTGTGGCGCAAAAACTGTGGGAGGAGATTTGCGCCGAAAAAAAGGTTACTCCAGTAAGTAAAGGATAACTAGAAAAGAAAATTTCCAAGAAATTTTAAGTGTGCCTGCAGCTTGCTAAGTGTGTGCAACCTTGTAAAGCAGTTTTACATCAGCATTTTTATCATTAGCTTTAACATTAATATTTTTTTAGCATTAGCATTATCATAGATTTGTTTTCCTTTAAACATTAGGCATTTGTTAGCATTAGCATTTGTTAGCATTAGCATTAGCATTTTTAGCATTAGCATGTGTTAGCATCTGCATATGTTAGCATAGCATTATCATGTGTTAGCATTAGCATATGTGTTAGCATTAGCATTTGTTAGCATTAGCATTAGCATTTGTTAGCATTAGCATGTATTAGCATTAGCATTTGTTAGCATTAGCATATGTTAGCATTAGCATGTGTTAGCATTAGCATTTGTTAGAATTAACATTAGCATTTGCTAACATTAGCATTCGTTAGCATTAGCATATGTTAGCATTAGCATTTTTTAGCATTAGCATTTGTTAGCATTAGCATGTGTTAGCATTAGCATTAGCATTTTTAGCATTAGCATTTGTTAGCATTAGCATGTGTTAGCATTAGCATGTGTTAGCATTAGCATTTGTTAGCATTAGCATTAGCATTAGCGGTTAGCCGTTGGGACTGTGGGACCACCCACCGAGTTTGTGACCAGTAACGTGTTGGGAAGTGGAGACATGGCTGTTTAAAGCCCAGCCAATAGGAAGGCAGAGGGGGCGGGGCTTAAGCATTTACAGATAGTTCCTATTTGCCATGTAAGTACACACATCGAGTTTCGAGACGGTACCATGCTGCAAACTGGAGATAAAGCTGTTTAAAGCTAAGCCAATAGGAAGATAGGGGCGGGGCTTAAGAGGGGGCTGGGCTTAAGTAATAAGTCCCTATTGGCCGTTTAAGTCCAGACACCAAGTTTCAAGACGGTACCATGCTGTGAACTGGAGTAGTGGCTGTTTAAAACCCAGCCAATAGGAATACAGAGGGGGCGGGGCTTAATCAATTACAGCTCATCCCTATTGGCCGGAAAAGACCAAAGTTGTGTGTGCATTTTAAAGTTTAAATCACGTTGCTAGGCAAAATTATGGCAGAGTTATGTGGCGCCAAAGTTTCTGGGTTTTCTGGGTCCCCCATTCAAAGTCAATGAGGGTTTTTGCGCGTAGTTTTTTACGAATTACGTTGCCATGGTAACGCGGATCGGAAAGAAAAGTAATAGCACACCATTCCCGGCCGAGCCGCACGTTTTGATGTATATATTGCGGAGGTGGCGTAAATCTTGCGGCAGTTATTACGTGCCGAAATTTCCCCCATTCTAAGTCAATGGGGTTTTTGGGCGTCGTTTTTTGCGAATTACGTCGCAATGGTAACGCGGATCGGAAAGAAAAGTAATAGCACACCATTCCCGGCCGAGCCGCACGTTTTGATGTATATATTGCGGCGGTGGCGTAAATTGTGCGGCAGTTATTACGTGCAGAAATTCGTGGCGAAAGACTTAATTAATGACTTAATGACTTAAGTATGGCGGATTACAATAAGTGTTTTGCTATTGCATAGCAGGCACACTTAATAATAACTAGAAAATTTGCAATTTGGGAAATTGCGAGTGTGGTTGCCTGCCCTGCCGCCCCCTATGGGTCGAACTGGAAATGCTTTTGGGGATTTGTTGAATATCCCACCCGCGACTTGTGGTTAAAATTTGGTGTTGACTGGATGTTTCGTTTCTGATTTATGGCTATTTTTGGCGAAACTGGCCCCTCTCGCTAACTTCGTAAGCCTGTTACGGACGAACGGTATGGACTATCGAAATATCGCTTGAATATGTTCATCGCATGAGTCCAGAGATCATGTGTACCGATTTTTGTGACATTTGGAGAAAATATGTAGGAAAAGGAGCAAAAAGTGTGTTTTGAAGAAAATTCAAAATGGCGGAAAATCTATCCTGACGCAAATGGGCGTGGCCTATATGAGGAGATGCGTCATGACCCAAGGAATCCAGGGAAAAGGGAATTTTTATTTTCCGACCTACGGTTCAAGAGTTACAGGCCGAAACGTAAAGTGGGCTGTTATAGCGCCACCATGAGGCCAACTGACGAAATTATTTTTTCTTTAATTCTTGATATCATTATAAATCTCCTCTCCAAGTTTTGAAACTGTAGCCCCTATGGTTTGCAAGAAAAAAAAAATTGAATGTGAGTTTTTGTTATTCCCATTATAAGTCAATGGGTTTGGCCTGAAACGGTTACGTTTTGCGCATTTGTGGCGCCCCCTAAGGGTCGAAGTAGAAATGCTTCTGGGGATTTGTTGAGTATATCACCTGCGAATTGTGGTTAAAATTTGGTGTTGACCGGATGTTTCGTTTGTGATTTATGGCTATTTATTGCGAAACGGGCCCCTCTCGCTAAGTTTGGAAGCCTGTTACGGACGAACGGTTTGGACTATCAAAATATCGCTTGAGTATGTGTATCGCATGGGTCCATAGATCATGTGTACCGATTTTTGTGACATTTGGAGAAAATATGTAGGAAAAGGAGCAAAAAGTGTGTTTTGAAGAAAATTCAAAATGGCGGAAAATCTATCCTGACGCAAATGGGCGTGGCCTATATAGGGAGATGCGTCATGACCCAAGGAATCCAGGGAAAAAGGAATTTTAATTTTCCGACCTACGGTTCAACAGTTACAGGCCGAAACGTAAAGTGGACTGTTATAGCGCCACCATGAGGCCAACTGACGAAATTATTTTTTATTTAATCCTTGATATCATTATACATCTCCTCTCCAAGTTTTGAAACTGTAGCCCCTATGGTTTGCGAGAAAAAAAATATTGAATGTGAGTTTTTGCAATTCCCATTATAAGTCAATGGGGAAAATTAATTCACTAATAAATTAATATCAATTAAACTATACAACTTTTCTCTTAGAAAAGTAATAGCACACTATTCCCGATCAAGCCGGTCGATTTGACATATGACGCGAGTGTGTGGCGCAAAAACTGTGGGAGGAGATTCGCGCCGAAAAAAAGGTTACTCCAGTAAGTAAAGTATAATAATAAAGTTTCCCTAGAACTATAGTGTGTTGCCCTGTTAGGGCAACCACACTAATAAAGTTTGCCTAGAACTATAGTGTGGTTGCCCTGTTAGGGCAACCACACTAATGACAATATCTAAAGTGTGCTCGCCTTATAGGCGAGCCCACAATAATGACAATATCTAGAGTGTGCTCGCCTTATAGGCGAGCCCACAAATATAAAATAAGCTACATAGTGCCAGCATTTTCTTTTCAAAGGTCGTGTTGCGTTTCGAGCTTGTGGATCTGCTACTTTTGATGCTTTGGCATGACGTGGTTTTGACCGACAGCAACAATATCCGACATGTTTTACTACTTCTGTGCAAAACTTGTATACGCTGAAATAAGAGATGCAAGGTTTCTGCCTGACCCTAGCTGTGTCATTCCGTGTGACCAACTCTAGTCACAATTGTCCGTATGATGAAAAGAATGTCAGCTAAAGAAGCTATTGTTAATGCATACTGAGAATAACCATGAAACAGATTAGGAATGGTTTTGATTTTTCTCTTTTTAAATAAGGAAAAAGGCAGCTCTGGGATGGCAGGACAGAGGGAATAAAAAAAGAAAGAAAAATGAAAGAAAAGGGAATACAGGACTTAAACAATTACACCAGAAGCAGGGACATGTGTTGTTTCACTGTGGTGGGGGGGAAAAAAAGTATTCACCTTGTTTACTTAAGTAAAAGTATCAATACTGCTATGTAGAAATAATTACAAAAGTCCGGAATAAAAAATTTACTTGAGTAAGTACTGTATATAATTTTTCACTTATCAAATATTTTGAAAATTGCAGATCTACAAGCTCACAATGTGTTGCATTATACGATGTGTCTCGGTAAAACCCTTTCCACTGTAATTGAAGCTGATTTCCGGGTTCTCCTGCAGCCTGCTGTTCCTATTAATGGCCCCAGCAGATGTTCACTGTGGAACCATTATTACCATTTATTTTGTATAGCTTGCAGGTTGCAGCCTACATGAGTGACACCACACCAGTCATTGTCACTAATGGAATATTAATTTAACCCTATATCGGTGACGGCGCAGTGCGCGTTTGAGTGGTTACAAAAAAAAAAGAAAAGAAAAAAAGAAAGCAAAATGATGTATTCCCCAAACCACGGGATGCCGTGCATACGATCTTACTGAGAGATACTGACAAGGAGGCAGTCATAATCTGAAAGTTTGAAGCGGATGGAATAAGAGGTGTAAGATGAATCCTACACCACCTCAGAACCTGACGTGAGATCTTATCCTACCCTACGCCAACGTCAAAGTCACATTGAAATGATAAATGTCGAGACTTGCCTAATTTCGGTGTACGCCCAAATTTTGATCTGCACCACGTTGATAAATGAGGGCCACTGTCTTTTTGTCATTTGGATTAACTGTTCCAAAGTTTGATAAAAAAACAAAACAAAACAAAAAAAAAACCAATGCGAGAAATGAATACAATGGGAGGTTTTCTATGTGCGTCTCTTTCTCTGTATCTCTCTCTCTCTCTCTCTCTCTCTCTCTCTCTCAAACACACACACACACACACACGCACGCACGCACGCACGCACGCACGCACGCACGCACGCACGCACGCACGCACGCACACACACACACACACACACACACACACACACACACACACACACACACACACACACACACACACACACACACACACACTGGTCATGTCGTGACAAAATAAAGAATATTGAATATCCAAGTATTAAATCAAGTAGAAATTGCCCAGAAGTGTTTGTTTTAAGGTGAAATATCCCTTTAACACTTTGACTGCCAGACCCCCCCGGCCCCCCACCCTGACCAATGCCACCATTAGGTCCCATTCATTCTGCCCCGATTCCAGGGAATATATTGAAAATCATCCGATATTCACATCGGAACAAAAATGGGAGGTTAGGTAAAAGAGGGTTTTTTTTTTAATAAAAAAAATATTTGGAGTGATTTCGATTAGCGGTTTTGGAGATAGGTGCACGAGAGTGCGCACTGCGCAAACCAGTCAATAACCTCGGAAATCTAGATTCTGAGATATTTGAGTTCAAAGAAAAAAAACTTTAGGAAGCCATAGCAACAAATTGGTAAATGGTAACGGAACACAAGTACCCTTGACAGAAAGAATGTCAAACCAGCTTTCATTCGGTGAAAAAAAAGTTTAAAAAATATTGTACCATCTTCTAGTTTCAAGGGGGCAAAGTGAAAAAGTATGGAATGACTCAGAAGGTGAAACCTGTCTTACAGTTTGATAGAACTATGCACTGTGAATTCACTGTGTTTTTACCTGGTCTGAAAGGTCAGGAAGACAGAAAGTCAGAAAAGTGATGTAAACCTTTTATTTTGTGGCCACATCGAACCCTAATGCCTCATTCACAGCAAAGCAGGAGCAGCAAAGCTAAAGTTTTGCTTGCTTGGTGTTCAACATTTACAAATATTTACAAAAAAAAAATCACAAATATGACTTTTCACAAAAATAAAATATAACTGGATAAAAGTAAAATAAAATAAAAGTGCAGCAAGTAAACAATAAATAAAATAATATAAAAGTCAAAATAAAGTACTGTATTCTCATGTGCAAAAAAAGGCATCCAACATGCCAACATTCAGGAGTCCGGCACCATGCTCTCAAGAGCAAAAAACAAGGTCAATGTATATTTACTGTTGGCCACTAGATGGTACTGTTCACTGTGTGTGTGTGTGTGTGTGTGTGTGTGTGTGTGTGTGTGTGTGTGTGTGTGTGTACACTTATACACTGGGTCACAAAAGGCGGCTAGAAACACAATCACCTTACCCCATTCAGGCCGGGTACACATTTTAGTGTATGGGAGGGGCTTACAGTACATGTACAGTATGTATATAGTAAAATAGTAGTAAATAGTAATAGAAAATAGTAATTAGTAAATAGTAAATTGAAAAAAGGGGGACCAATACTAGCCACCCATGAGTAACTCCAGTGACAGCTGGAACAGACCTACTGCACATACAGTATGAAACAGAGCTGATACCTTTATGTAGGAAAATAATGCTGCTATTTGTACTCTATACAAAATGTTAGGCCTAAATGGGCTAAGGAATTCAAACCATGGATTGACATCTACCTCCCACGGTTGAAGCCGACAATAGTAAAATAGTAGTAAATAGTAATAGAAAATAGTAATTAGTAAATAGTAAGTAAAATAGTAAATTGAAAAAAGGGGGACCAATACTAGCCACCCATGAGTAACTCCAGTGACAGCTGGAACAGACCTACTGCACATACAGTATGAAACAGAGCTGATACCTTTATGTAGGAAAATAATGCTGCTATTTGTACTCTATACAAAATGTTAGGCCTAAATGGGCTAAGGAATTCAAACCATGGATTGACATCTACCTCCCACGGTTGAAGCCGACAATAGTAAAATAGTAGTAAATAGTAATAGAAAATAGTAATTAGTAAATAGTAAGTAAAATAGTAAATTGAAAAAAGGGGGACCAATACTAGCCACCCATGAGTAACTCCAGTGACAGCTGGAACAGACCTACTGCACATACAGTATGAAACAGAGCTGATACCTTTATGTGTGTGTGTGTGTGTGTGTGTGTGTGTGTGTGTGTGTGTGTGTGTGTGTCTTTCTGTCTTTCAGTGGTAGCGTTGTTCTGTGTGGTACTGAACCTCGCAGAGACCTACATGCAAGAACACTTTGCAGCCCTGGCACTTGTAGGATGTTTCGTTTTTCACTTTGATTCCCCTCCTGACGCAGACCCTGCACTTCCTGGAGTGGGGGATTTTTACCAACAGATGATGGTATCGGTTGCCACTGAGCCGATCAGCCGGGTCTACTCTTGGCGGCCGTTCATGCTGCTCTGCAGCTCTTCCTCTCTCTCCCTCCACCTGTGCTTCTCCCTCCACCTGTGCTGCACCCGCCACCTGTCCAGGCTGTCCAGCATCACCCTCGGGTGCTTCAGCTCCCCCTTCCTCACCATCGTCTCCCACTTCCTGCAGCACAGCCTCTCCCACTTCCTGCAGCACAGCATCCACATCAAGAGGATCTGACGGGCCAGCAGGAGGGAGACTGGTCCAGGCAGTGATGACACTCAGCAGATAATCAAGCAAGCGCAGCGTCGTGTCCGGGTTCCTTGCTTTGAAGATGAGGAAGCTGTTGAATATGGCTATTTGGAAGAGGTACATTGCAAACTTCTTAGGCCACCTCTCTGTCTTCCTACAGAAATAATAATAGCTCAAATTTTGGTCTAATTTGTCAACTGCGTTCATGCCGTGATTGTACTCTACGATGGCGACAGGCTTCTGCTTCGCCTGGAGCTCCTCTTTGTCCTTCTCACGGACCATCACTGTGCGCATCTCGTCTCTGTGTAGTGTGGAGAGGATTCTCACAATGCGCTTGTCACGCCAAGCCACAAGCATCACTTCACGGTTGTGACGCATTAGTCTTTCTCCCTTTTTCAGGGTGGCGTCAGACGCATTTCTGATGGCCAGTGGCTCGCCCCTGTATTTTCGGATCGTGCCAATTGTGTGCGTCTTGTGAGCGTGCAGCAGTGTTTGCGCCAGTGACACCTTGATGTAGTAATTGTCCATGTATAGGTGGTACCCAAAGCCAGAGAGAGAGGTCATCAGCTGTATGACCGTCTCTTCAACTGGGTTATAGACGCCATAATATGGCCTTAGGTTATAGCAGTAACCAGTTGCTGTGTCACTCAGTATGTAGCTTTTGATCCCATACTTGATGGGCTTGTCTGGGTTGTAAACTCTGAAACAGAGGCGCCCTCTCCACTTCAGCATGCCCTCATCAATGCTGATTTTCTCCCCGGGAACAAAGAGAGCCTGGAACCTCTCTAGGAGGAAAACGAGGAGAGGCCGGACTCTGTAGAGCCTGTCGCTGCGGTCTACATTCTCCTCGTCGCGGAACCTCAGGTACCTCCAAATTGCCTGGTACCGGTTCCTTGCCATTGTTCTCGGAAAGTACGGGGTGGCAATGACGGGGTTTGTAGACCAGTGCATCGCTATCTCCGGCTTGTGGACGATTGCTGTGAGGAACAGAAGTCCGAAGAAGTTTTTCAGCTCAGTTAGAGTTACATTAGTCCAGGCAGAGACCCGACAGTGTGGATGCGCTATGCCAGACTCCTCCGCTCTCGCCATCTCCGCCATCATACTGTCCTCTGCGTTGTCATTGGTCTGTTGGCAGATGGTCTCCAGCAGCTCATCTGTCAGGAACAGAGCCAGGAAGTCCACAGGGACATTAGACTGCAGCGCAGCAGCTTCACCGCGTGGTCCAGGTGTAGCAGTGAATGGGAAGTCTGTTGGCTCCCAACCTTCCTCCATCCAGTCAGACTCTACGACTGGAGGGGGCCTTGTCCTCGTCCCTGTATATGATAGAAATAAAAATAAAAAAAAACTAAATGATCGTGCGTCTGTTTTGTATGTTCTTTAGCAAAGGCTGTCGCACAAAAGTAGTGAAAACAGCAGATCTACATGCACACAACGCCTCGCGGTGCGAGGCGTTGTGTGCTTGTAGATCGGCTGTTTTCACTAGTCTAAATAATTTCAAATGATAAATGCAAAACGAGCGGTTTTGGACATACAAAGTTTTCACCCGAAAGCAACGATATGATAGAATAGAAAATTACTAAATGATCATGTGCGTGTGTTTATTTCTGTATATGATAGAAATAGCAAATTACTAAATTATCTGTGTGTGTTTGTGTTTCTAAAATACATATTTTTTGTATTTGTGTAGTAAGTGTCATGAACAGAAAAGGTTATTTTACGTACGGCGACCAGATGGCACTGCATGTGGTGTTGCACGGGAACGTGGTGGCACTGCACGGGAACGTGGTGGCACTGCACCGGAAGTACTGGCTTCCTCTTCTCCTACCTCCCTCTCTGTGTCTGAAATCACATATCACAAAATATATAGTTTGGTGAGTAATGCTGGCAAGGGCAGTCATAGTGGTAAGATGTACACACATTCAAATCAATTGTTTACTCCTATGCAGGGTGTGTCATGCAGAAAAGGGTTCTAGTGAAAACAGCAGATCTACAAGCACACAACGCCTCGCGTTGTGTGGGGTTCTTAGCTTACCTATTGGAGGGGTAGCAGACTTCCTACTAGGTCGACCTGCTACATCTGCATCATCTAACTCGTCCTCCTCACCTGAAATAAAATGTAAAATACTTTTGTAAACATGTACATCAAAGCGAACACAGGTAAGTCTAAGTGTGTGTGTGTGTGTGTGTGTGTGTGTGTGTGTGTGAGACACATAATCCATCAAAAGCTATGGTGGCCACTGAATTTTCTACCTGTTTATATGCTCTGCTTTGATACAGATCTACAGTAGCTGTGTAGATCGATTTGATGGATTATTATGACACACACACACACACACACACACACACACACACACACACACACACACACACACACACACACACACACACACACACACACACACACACACACACACACACACACACACATTGTATTACTAAACTATCTATCTAGGTATACACACACACGATAAAAAACTAAACTATAAAGAAATGTATTCTTACTGGAAGTTGGAGGAGCTACATAGTCTTTGTCCATGTCATCTTCTCCAGAGGACTCCCGGTCCAGCTCACTGTCTGCGTCGCTCAGCTCACAGGATGCTTGAGTGGCCGCTGGCCTCGGCCGAAGTTTGCGTGGTTGTGGGACGACTGAGCCTTCGGTAACCTGTTGAGTTGATAAACAAAGAATATAGTTTAGCTCTTGAGACTACAAACTCCTGGACTACAAACCATGGATTGACATCTAGACCTACTGCACATACAGTATGAAACAGAGATGATACGTTTATCTACTTTGAGGAAAATAAGGCTGCTATTTGTACCCTGTATATATATAAATATACAGGGTACAGGTACAGGTACAGATGTAGCAGGTCGACCTAGTAGGAAGTCTGCTACCCCTCCAATAGGTAAGCTAAGAACCCCACACAACGCGAGGCGTTGTGTGCTTGTAGATCTGCTGTTTTCACTAGAATAGTTCTCCAACTATATATATGTTCCCCATTTTCAACTGTTTTCTTTTATAAATACAATGCGGCCATATACGTGTGTTACAGGTAGAACACAGCACTGATCTCATCTAACATTGAAAGACAGACGTTTAGAACAAAGTGAAACATAGAGAACATAAGCTTTGTAACGCTTACCGGTTCGCAGATCGCAGGACCGCTCGGCAGAGCTTCCCGCAGGGCCTGGGGAGAGACCACAGTGACCGCTCGTCTGCCACGGGCACGGCGGCTACCACGGCCCCGTTTGGGTGCTGAAGCACCAGCTGCATCTGGGGCATGGTCAGTGGGGCTGGGCAGCACGCATGCCTCGTGCTTGGTGTCCAGACTGTCAGGCCGAAGCTGGAGTGGTTGTGGAACGACTGAGCCTTCGGTAACCTGTTGAGTTGATAAACAAAGAATATAGTTTAGCTCTTGAGACTACAAACTCCTGGACTACAAACCATGGATTGACATCTAGACCTACTGCACATACAGTATGAAACAGAGATGATACGTTTATCTACTTTGAGGAAAATAAGGCTGCTATTTGTACCCTGTATATATATAAATATACAGGGTACAGGTACAGGTACAGATGTAGCAGGTCGACCTAGTAGGAAGTCTGCTACCCCTCCAATAGGTAAGCTAAGAACCCCACACAACGCGAGGCGTTGTGTGCTTGTAGATCTGCTGTTTTCACTAGAACCCTTTTCTGCATGACACATGTGTCTAAGTGTATAGACTATACTGCAACATATTGACAAGAAAGAGAAACCACTGTGACCGTAGGGCATGCCATTGGTTTGAGAGGCACAAGGCCAGAGGGGCAACAGCCATGGCCTCCATGAAATTCCTGCCCTGCATAGGAGTAAACAATTGATTTGAATGTGTGTACATCTTACCACTATGACTGCCCTTGCCAGCATTACTCACCACCAAACTATATATTTTGTCACAATGCAACATAGCTCTGTATTGAACAATGCTGTACCCTCTCCAACTATATATATGTTCCCCATTTTCAACTGTTTTCTTTTATAAATACAATGCAGCCATATACGTGTGTTACAGGTAGAACACAGCACTAATCTCATCTAACATTGAAAGACAGACGTTTAGAACAAAGTGAAACGTAGAGAACACAAGCTTTGTAACGCTTACCGGTTCGCAGATCGCAGGACCGCTCAGCAGAGTTTCCCGCAGGGCCTGGGGAGAGACCACAGCGACCGCTCGTCTGCCACGGGCACGGCGGCTAGTTCCACCACGGCCCCGCTTGGGTGCTGAAGCACCAGCTGCATCTGGGGCATGGTCAGTGGGGCAGGGCAGCACGCATGCCTCGTGCTTGGTGTCCAGACTGTCAGGCCGACGCTGGAGTGGTTGTGGAACGACTGAGCCTTCGGTAACCTGTTGAGTTGATAAACAAAGAACCCCTATAGTTTAGCTCTTGAGACTACAAACCATGGATTGACATCTAGACCTACTGCACATACAGTATGAAACAGAGCTCATACCCTCATGTACTTTGAGGAAAATAAGGCTGCTATTTGTACTGTACCCTGTTACATATGTTTTCTCATGCCAATAAAGCTCCTTTGAATTGAATTGAATTGTATAATGAAACCAAATGCACCCTACATGAAAAAACAGTATACATAGTCTCTCTCTCCCCATTCCTGACAACCTACAGTATACCTGCCAACCTACAGTACGTGAAAAAAAACAAAGCAACAATAGCAGGTCAGGCTTATTGATTGATTGATTGAAGAATGTACAAGCTTGCATTTTAGAAAGACGTACAGATTCATCTCTTTTCCACAGGAACCAACCACACTTTATGCAGTGTAGATGGAGGTGTCTCACCTCAGAATGGACACTGGTTGTTGGGTGATGGGAGGAGATACGAGGTTTCACCACACTACTTTGAAAGTTTCACGAGTGCAGACGCTATTCATATTTTATTTTGTTATGGGCCGTCCTGGACTACAAACCATGGATTGACATCTAGACCTACTGCACATACAGTATGAAACAGAGATGATACGTTTATCTACTTTGAGGAAAATAAGGCTGCTATTTGTACCCTGTATATATATAAATATACAGGGTACAGGTACAGGTACAGATGTAGCAGGTCGACCTAGTAGGAAGTCTGCTACCCCTCCAATAGGTAAGCTAAGAACCCCACACAACGCGAGGCGTTGTGTGCTTGTAGATCTGCTGTTTTCACTAGAACCCTTTTCTGCATGACACATGTGTCTAAGTGTATAGACTATACTGCAACATATTGACAAGAAAGAGAAACCACTGTGACCGTAGGGCATGCCATTGGTTTGAGAGGCACAAGGCCAGAGGGGCAACAGCCATGGCCTCCATGAAATTCCTGCCCTGCATAGGAGTAAACAATTGATTTGAATGTGTGTACATCTTACCACTATGACTGCCCTTGCCAGCATTACTCACCACCAAACTATATATTTTGTCACAATGCAACATAGCTGTTTGAACAATGCTGTACCCTCTCCAACCCTCTCTAACCTGTTGAGTTGATAAACAAAGAACCCCTATAGTTTAGCTCTTGAGACTACAAACCATGGATTGACATCTAGACCTACTGCACATACAGTATGAAACAGAGCTCATACCCTCATGTACTTTGAGGAAAATAAGGCTGCTATTTGTACTGTACCCTGTTACATATGTTTTCTCATGCCAATAAAGCTCCTTTGAATTGAATTGAATTGTATAATGAAACAAATGCACCCTACATGAAAAAACAGTATACATAGTCTCTCTCTCCCCATTCCTGACAACCTACAGTATACCTGCCAACCTACAGTACGTGAAAAAAAACAAAGCAACAATAGCAGGTCAGGCTTATTGATTGATTGATTGATTGATTGAAGAATGTACAAGCTTGCATTTTAGAAAGACGTACAGATTCATCTCTTTTCCACAGGAACCAACCACACTTTATGCAGTGGTATACAGTGGTATACAGTGGTGTGTCTTTTTTTGAGGGCATATACGTTCAACTACTATTCGTTTGGCCAGGGCAGACACTATAGTGCATAAAATACGCTACTGTGGTGGACACTAGATGGAGGTGTCTCACCTCAGAATGGACACTGGTTGTTGGGTGATGGGAGGAGATACGAGGTTTCACCACACTACTTTGAAAGTTTCACGAGTGCAGACGCTATTCATATTTTATTTTGTTATGGGCCGTTATATATTTCATACATTATACATAAATACAATGCCAATGCGGCCATATACACGCGTTACAGGTAGAACACAGCACCGATCTCATATAATATTGAAAGACAGACGTTTAGAACAAAGTGAAACGTAAACCGTAATATTTACCAGTTCGCTGATCGCAGGACGGGCTGCATCTCCGGGGACCTGATCAGTGGTGCTCTCGCCGCCACCGGGGTGACTGATCTCCACCGGCTCGTCCTTGATCGTGGACGTGGGCGCTTGCTCTTTGATCCGTGGAGCTACGGTACCGGTAACTGGGACCGGTGGCGGTGGGACGGGGATCACTGACTTGGGTTTGAAAACCTCGGTGATCTTAGGCTGGCCCCTTGGTGGCGACATGGGGTGTTTACGTTTACATTTAGCTTTTCCTCGCCTCATCTTTCCCTGACACAAGAAATATACTACAAGAAATATACTACACTACAGTCTCTCGACCCTCTGCGCGCATACAATACAATAAACTACACTATGGCTACAACTCTCTACTCGCTATCTCCGTCCCCCCGACTTTCGGCGTATATAGTACAATACAATACTATATAGACCTACAACATACAACACAAACTCCTCTACACTCCTTACATACAATACTATATAGACCTACAACACAAACTCCTCTACACTCCTTACATACAATACTAGACCTACAACATACAACACAAACTCCTCTACACTCCTTTTTTTGTTTTTTTTAATGTTTTTTTGCCAACCCCAAAAAAGAAACCCTTCTAAATCAAATAACTAACTAACTAACTTACAAAATGGACCCCGGCCCTCAGTTGTCTAAGTCTAAACAAAGAAAATCCCCTCCCCCACTCCTACAAGCTAAAACCTAAATCTACCGATCTCTCTCTCTCTCTCTATCTCTATCTATCTAAATAAAACTAAATCTAATGAATGAAATAAACTACTACTACACTATACTATACACTATACTAAACTACTAAACAATTACCTGATCTCGCTCTTTCTCTCAATCTCTCTCTCTCTCTCTCTCTCTCTCTGATGTTTGTCCGGGAGTAAACGTAAAGTCACTGAAGTATTGTTCTCTGTCTGCAACTATGTATCTGGGATGTGGGCCTCTCAGCCTTGATTCTGGGGGAACCGGCCAACCCGCATGCTTGAATTTGGTCACATGAGCGTGTGATGTCATGCATGACAACATCCCATTGTCCAAAAGGGCTGAATCTTCGTTACAGAGTAGATCACACACTGTACCACTGCAATATGAAAAAAAAGGGTCGGGCGGTATATCCCTCCCAACTTTTTAATTGGCAAGATTGCGCAGGAAGTGGCGGGCGGTATATCCCTCCCGTGGCAGCCAGAGTGTTAAGAGCTGCCGGGCGGAGTTTCACTTTTTTTTTCCCTATTTTTTTGCAACTGTCACTTTTCCGCCAAAGTGAGATGAATCAGTGGTTTCTACAGGGCACAAGTCAATGACTCCATCACATCTGCTGATCACACACACACACACGCACGCACGCACGTACGCACGCACGCACGCACGCACGCACGCACGCACGCACGCACACACACACACACACACACACACACACACACATGATTTATCAAAGCAAGACAGGTAACTGCAGGGAGTGATGGCATACTGTGATGATAGCAACCCATTTAAATCACAGGGGAACACACACACACACGCACGCGCGCTCCTCTCCTCTCTGCTTCTCTCCTAAACACACACACACACACACACACACACACACACACACACACACACACACACACAGAAATGCTTAACTAAAACAAACAAACAATGCTGTTCTCAAGTTAATCTACTCAGTTGCTGTACACAATGCACTGTTGCCAACGCAACAGTGCATTGTGCATTATCCTGTACAGCATATCCATGATTGTTATCATTATTATTATTATTATTTTATTAATTCATTCACTACAAAGAATATTAAACAAAAAATAGCCCTCACTACCAGCTATTTTATTATTATTTTATTTTTATTTTACTTACCTTTGTGATGTGTTTAGTTTAAGAAACAACCTTGTTTGAGACCAGGGGCAGTTCTCCAGATTTAACATGAAACAAACCCGGAACTAAGTGTTCCTCCAATTGGCCGCTAGTTTTGCTGCCCTCCCCACACTACTGATGCAGTAATGGTCTTTACGCTCCTATAAGTGGCTGTGCGTGTGTCTGTAGCCACCTTTCCTCAGCGTTTTGCCATAGCAATATGTGTGTGTGCATAGTCATATTACATCATATTACAAAATCCTAGACCTATCTGTAGCCACTTTTCCTCAGCGTTTTGCCATAGCAATATGTGTGTGTGCGTAGCCATATTACATCATAGCCATATTACATGTAGCCACTTTTCCTCAGTGTTTTGCCATAGCAATGTGTTTTCCTCAGCGTTTTGCCATAGCAATATGTGTGTCTGTGTGCGTAGCCTTATTACATTACATCACCAATTATCTGTAGCCAATATCTGTAGCCACTTTTCCTCAGCGATTTGCCATAGCAATGTGTTTTCCTCAGCGATTTGCCATAGCAATATGTGTGTGTAGCCATATTACATTACCAATTCACCTATACCGGCTCCGCCCCCTCCAAAAGCTACGCCCGACATTATCACAGTGCGCCGCTACTGGCTTCATTCACTTCAATGGGAAATACGGCGGATTGTACACACATTTTACACATTAAATATTAATTCCGTTTTGGACCCAGAGCTTCGAAATCTCTTCCAATCCATCAACAAGGCCTGGATCTGCATTGGAAAAAATATTTAGACCTTTAAACTTTTAAAACAATACGACATAGGAATATATAAGGTCGCAGCAGAGGAATAAGGAACATGCCCATGGTTGCTGGACCACAGAGAGCCGTTTCAAACCAATTTAAATATGAATGGACTGTATTGGCCTAAACGACAATAACCCATGACTACAAACACCTTATTTGTTATGTTAAATAGCAACTGATATGTAATGTACGTCTGTGAATGTCTGAATGAACAGGGGTAGCGACGCGAAGTGTTGTATTTCAACTCTGCTTTCGACTGCAGTGGGTAGGGGCGTCACAAGGGGGGGAAAAGTGGGACTGACTTACCAGGGCCCACGGTGGAAGGGCCTTAATTATTTTAGACTTTATCGATTGAAAAATATCAGATATACAAGCTCATAGCGTGGCACTGAGTGCCGCGCTGCGAGCTTGTAGATTTGCTATTTTTGAAATCCCACGATGAAGAACATTCATGTGGGCCCACAGCGAATCCTTGTACCCAGGGCCCAGAATTTGGTGCGACACCCCTCCCTCTGCGGCTCGGCAGCTAAACTTGTCAGGAATCGCAAACATTTCACGCCAGAGATATCAAATGTTATAGATAAGATTTATAAGCAATCGGCATGATAAGAAACATGTAGCCTACATTTGAAGCAGTTTATTCTGGTTGGTTGTTTGTGTAATGGAGAGTAATAGCCTCTAAACAAATCAGTGAAAAGTGAAAACGGCTCTGTATAGGTCCAGCAGACAGGCGATTTCCTCATTCTGCTGTTGCGTCCTTATATATTCCTTTGTCGTATTGTTTTAAAAGTTTAAAGGTCTACATATTTTTCCAATGCATATCCAGGCCTTTGTTGACGGATTGGACGAGATTTCGAAGCTCTGGGTCCAAAACGGAATTAATATTTAATGTGTAAAATCCGCTGTATATCCATTCAAGTGAATGGTGCGGCTGTGATTCTCGTCGGAGGTCTCGGCGGAGAGGTGGGGGCGGAGCTCCCGGTACTCATCCATTACATCCTAGACCTATCTGTAGCCACTTTTCCTCAGCGTTTTGCCATAGCAATGTGTTTTCCTCAGCGTTTTGCCATAGCAATGTGCGTGTGTGTGTAGTCTGTATTACATCACCAATTACCAGAAGACGTTATGCAAGCACGACCACCACTCACTTCACATTGGGTGTGATTTTTTCAATTCTTTCTTATTGTTTTGGTTTTAAAAAGGTCTTAAAAGTCCTCAAAGTGTTACTTCACTGTCATCTGGCGTCCCCCCTAACCTAGAGGCCATAGTTTGAGAACCACTGAGTTAAGCAACTGCTGTTGCTGAAAGGATTCTATGGAAGCCAGTCTGACATCATCTTTGGGCACATCTGGACTGGACGTCCATATTTTGGCATGAATAACTCATCATGACCTCATCGCGATGACGCCACTGGACGAGTATATAAGCAAGGCGGCTTTGCCGAGATACTCAGTTCGATCTTCACTTTTTGAACACCTTTGCGGGTCCCTTAAGGCTTGCATGTGAGACCTTCAAGACTCTCTGAGACTCTGCTTTCAAGCAACAAAATTCACACTCTCTGCTGGTTCAGCCGGGGATCAGAGTCTTGGTACTTGAGGAGGCCAGTAAGTTGATCATCTGTGACGTACACCTCCAAATTTGGGTGAGCTTTTATACCGATCCAACCCCCGATTGACCTCTTATTATGAATCAAAGATGTTGCTGAACATCGGTATTGTAGTCGTTGCAGTGGCAGCTCTCTATGTGGGCTACCGGCATCTGAGAAAACGTCTGCAGGGCGGCGTGGACACCACGCAAGGGAGCGATGGCTCCAACCTTCCCAAGATGAGGAGAAGCGATTTCACCCTGGAGCAGCTCCGCCAATTCGACGGCGTCCAAAACCCCCGGATTCTAATGGCGGTCAACATGAAGGTCTTCGACGTCACCTCGGGCAAGCGGTTCTACGGACGAGACGGCCCGTATGGGATCTTTGCCGGCCGGGATGCGTCGAGAGGCCTGGCGACTTTCTGCCTGGAGAAGGGCGCTCTGTGGGACACTTATGACGACCTGTCCGACCTCAACGGTCCACAGATGGAGAGCGTGAGAGAGTGGGAGATGCAGTTCAAGGAAAAGTATGACTATGTCGGAAGGCTGCTGAAGCCCGGCGAAGAGCCCTCGGAGTACACCGAAGACGAGGAAGGCGGTTAAAGACAACCTGAAGCAGCAAACTTTTGGAATTCCGAAGACCCGCCCCCCAGTTTGATATGCATTAGACCACAGACCCCCATGTGATACCAATCTACGCTGAAAAGTAAAACACATTGTGAAGGTCTTGTCTGTTTCCGGTTCATATCCTGCTGAGCCAATCAAACATAGATGTGTGGGAATCTGACCTGGAACAGGTCACCTTCTAGAAAAGGGAACTACAGTTATGCACAGAGCCTATTCCAGAGAGGAAAAGTGAAAGGGGTCTGGGGATGATGAGGTTGGGATATGAGGCGGTCAGGGCAGGAGAGGTAACCGTGGCCACTTGGAAGACCCTTTGTGTTCCATTCCGTTCCGAGTGGCAAGGCGTGGGCTGGCCAAAATTGAAGGGTCTTTGTGCCGAAAGGGAAAGTGGGGTTCTAATCTGCCTATCCCCTCCTCCTCTCTCCCCACACACCCAACCCTGCAAGACCAACCCACAATGGAGGAGTGAAACATGGGGTCATTTATTTAATGATAATACAAAAGAGGAAATATGTTTTTACGATCCAGGCCGCAGGGATGCATGTGTCCCTGTACATGAAAAGTGAGCATTATGATCACCAAATCCATGTGTCGGCGATGAAGTTGGCCTTAACAGATGGAAACTGCAGGATGTCTGTCATGCTGCGACACTTTTTTTTCTACCTTTTTTTTCTCTTCCTTTTTTGTGTCATCACCTTGCAAATGAAATGCTTTCGCTTTCAGAAGCGTATCAGTCAATCTGTTTTTTTCGTTTTTTTAGGAAATGTATTTCAAATTATCATTTTATTTTCTTCCTTCTCTGTTAAAAGGGGCTGTGCTGTGGCCTAACCAAAGCCAATGGGAGGGAAGGCTGTTGATTTTGCCATTATTTTTAAAAAACCCCATCCATGGATTATGTTGATTCTTCCTTTTCTTTATTATACTTTTTGTTTGAAGTTACTTGAAGAAATTCTAAGAGGTTTGTGTTGTTCTTTGCAATTTAGTTTTTGTTGTAACCAGCCAAGCATTTCCAAGATAGGCTTATCTATCTTTCACGTTTCAATGTTAACAGGTGTTAAAGGGATATTTCACTTTAAAAAACACATCCAGGGCAACTCCCCAATGGGCTTCTCCATTCTCCACATACACACCCATTGTAACTTCAAACTCCATTTTAACCATGATAGATTCATTAAAAACACCCATTATCTTTTTATGGTGACTCATACAACCCTAATACGTGAGCAGGCCGTGTATTTTCAACAACTTTGTGAGCGGTGGTAGACCGCACACACACACACACCACCACAGCATGACACACACACACAGACAACCCCCCTCTCTCTCTCTCTCACACACACACGCACGCTTGCACGCTTGCACGCACGCACGCACGCACACACACACACGCACACACACAGTAGTGCTGTTGCGCAGCCTCCACGACCACCGCTCAGTTCACACAGGTGTGATTTCTTTCATTTAATTTTAATACTTATTTGGTAAAATGGGAAAAATTTAATACAAAAAACAATTATTAAAAACAAATGAAAGAAGTTGTCGAAAAAACACGGCCTACTCACGTGTTAGGAGGGTAGGAAGAGTCACCAGAAAAAGATAATGGTTTTTTTAATGAATCTATGGTTAAAATGGAGTTTGAAGTTACAATGTGTGTGTATGGGGAGCAGCCCTGGGCCTGGAGGGCCTGGTAACATTTACATCAAATATCTACATATTGAATCAAGCAAATTAAAAACTGTTCAAGGTGTTCATAAAAGCCTGATTAGATGATACAATGACCAAAAGTGTTTTTGAAAGTGAAATATCCCTTTAAATGTCCCAAACGTCTTATGACAATTCCAACATCAGAATTAACCTATAAATTGATACTGAACACTGGATTGACAGAAAGGGGGGGATAGATGTGGGGTACTTGGACACCAAATGGGTGAGAGTTTGAACTGGGAAAAGTCTGTCTCATAAGATTTATAAATATATGAGGGATATATGTGGGTATGGGTGTTGGATCTGGGAACACATGGTTTCCACATACATACGGTATGAAGCCTATATGTGATGATGGTGTGGGTGGGCATAAGGGATGTGGGTTAAAGAGGAATTGGCTGGAACTGGGGTCATATGCTTTGCGCGTATTTATGAGTGTCCGTATGAGCACGGAACTCCATGTATGGAGATAATAACTAACGTCACGGACAGAGCAGCCCTTACAAGGAGATTGTAAGGAACACATGGAGAATACATGGGTTCCTTACACTTGCAACTGGAAATTGCAAATGTGGTTGCCGTGACTATATTCTGCAGCAAGCTAACTGTCATGTGAAGCTAGACCAATCCTCGAGCTAGCATCACTCCCCAATTGAATTCCAATTGCACCTTTTTACAATAAAGTTCATCTAGAATAAGGTTTATCTAGAATAAATAAAGTTTCCCCAGGACTACAGTGTGTTGCCCTGTCGAGCAACCACACTAAATATGCAGTCAAAGCTTTGTTGTTGTGGGCCCGCCTGAAAGGCGAGAACACTATGTTATCTTCATTATTTATAGAGTTCCGCCGTGTGAGTTCCATCGCAGACAGTACAAAGGCAGGGCCCTTAGCCAATGAGGTGCAATTGAGGTGTGGAAAATCTGTGAGTGGTGTTAGCTGGAGTATTGGTTGAGCTTCACATGACATTTAGCACGCTGTAGAATATAGTCACGAGCGAGCCCACACTGTTTCGTAGGAACAGTATCTCTAGTTGATTAATGCTTTGTTCCGTGCCAATCTGGTCATTGCTCATTGGTCAAGTGGTGTTTGTAAAACTTGATGAATGCTCTTAGACGGACAATAGGGACAGGCCGTAATCTGATGATGCCCCGCCCCTCTGATTTACTTTTGGATGGTGTTTAAACAGCCATAACTCCAGTTTCCCGCCTTCTAACCTGCCTTGCCGACATTAAACATGGGATGACCCACAACTTTCTCTAGTTAAATTTTTCGATACAGACCTATCTTTTAACAAACACATTACAACAGTTAGTCCAATCTTGCTATTTCCAGTTGAGGAACATATAAAAAAATCAAGCCATTTCTGTGTTAGCCCCTAATCTTGAAAAGGTATGCCCTCATTTCATCACGACTTGACTACTGCAACTCCCTCTACTCCGGTCTCAGCAAAAAATAAATCCTGCCTACAGTTGATCCAAAACTCTGACGCTAAATTGCTCACAAATACAAAGAAACAAGACCATATCACCCCTATTTTGGCTCTAGATGTGATTGCGACCGTAGGTCGCATTTACTATCAAACCCTGCACAAAGTGTAAGTCAGTCCGTCAGTCAGTCTGTCTGTCACACCTCACACGTCACACTCTTGCCCTGCTCATATCTCCGCAACCGTTGCCCCGATCCATGCCAAATTTTGCACACACCTTCCTTACCTGCCAAACTACAACCTCCAAGGACCCCCAGAGCTCCAGGGACCCCCAGGTCCCTGGGGGACCCCCAGATGTAAAAAATGACCAAATGTGCTAAACTGACCAAATGACCACCCCCACGGGGCAGCTCACGGGGAATTCCCGGGGACCACCCACTCCGTTCCTCCAGAACGGATGCAAAAGTGGTGGCGCCCCCAGTGGAGGACC
This sequence comes from Nannobrachium achirus, assembly GCF_963921795.1. Taxonomy (NCBI): domain Eukaryota; kingdom Metazoa; phylum Chordata; class Actinopteri; order Myctophiformes; family Myctophidae; genus Nannobrachium; species Nannobrachium achirus. The sequence goes on from NC_137824.1 coordinate 44,077,297, forward strand.
CCCTACACTGCAGCTCACATAAAATGCCGTAACTCCGGCTAGGAGTGACCGGGACAGCCGGGGCCGGTACCTATTCGTCCGCCTTGCCGGCGCGGAGACCCCACCCCTCATTTCTCACATGGCCCTCTTCTAGCGCCACCATGAGGCCGATTCTTGCAAAACACATTTTTGGACACTGCTCCTACAATTTTTGCCCTAAAATCACGCAAATCGGTACACAGTATGTCTACACTCATCCCATCAACATGAATCTCTCCCATATAGCGCCACCTCCAGGCCGATTTTTAAAAACACATTTTTGGACACTGCTCCTACAGATTTTGCCCTAAAATCACGAAAATCACTACACAGTATGTCTACACTCATGTCATCAACATGGATCAGGAAGATTTTGGCAAAACACATTTTTGCCCTATTTGTGGAGATCAGTGACCTACGGTCGCTTATCTCCCGATTAGGGAGTGTTACTGGTTTTAATGTCCTAATAATTTATAAAGCCCTACATGGACTGGCTCCTACCTACTGTATATATTAGATATGTATATTAGATATGCTGCCCCCTCATGAGTCAGGGCGCATCCTAAGCTCCTCAGATAAGGCCCTATTGAAAGGCCACAATACCAACATGGTTGTGGAATGCAAAGCCAGTGCACCTTAGGATAGCAGCTTCCCTGCCACATCACTGCTTAAAACATACCTATACACAGTGCGGCACATTGTGAGCTTGCAGATCACAATGACATGATGTCTCGAACCCTGTTGGTCTCGGTCTCGACTCGGACTCGCCCCCCTCGGACTTGGTCTTGACTTGGACTCGCTTTAGGTGGACTCGACTACAACACTAAGCACAAGTACCTCAAAATTGAACTCAAGTACAGTACTAGAGTAATGTACTCCACTGGGAGACAGAGAGGTTACCTGGTAGGATGTCTCATGGTGCAGGCAGAGTCTCCAGCCCTGCTCTCCCTCCAGCCCTGGGAGCATCGTAGCGCTGAGGAGAGCGCTACGATGCCTTGTTTTCTCGTAGGGCAGCTGCCACGTCAGGAAGCGGTGCGTGAAGATTAGCACAGTTGCACGAGTGCAATAAATGTAGCAGATGAAGGTAGTGTCCATCCAACAGGAATGGTCAAAGTCATTCTGCAGAAACCTTTGTTTTGAGCTAGAGGGTAGCTGTGAGCAGCAGCTACCAGCATTTTGCCAGCATCCACTGCTGAAAGTAATAATTAGAGCAATCTTAAGTGAAAGAGTTATCACTCATTGACGCATTTGAGAGCAGGGAGAAAAGGAAACACAGAGACATTGATCACCGTCATCTCGTTCTGGCTCACGTCCAGCCAAAAGAGTTGAGTCAGGTTGACTTGTGCCAGGAAATCTAGGGACTTCAGTTTATTTTTGGAGAGATGGAGTATCTCTAGTTTGTGGATCGCGTATGACAGATTATTTGTCATTAAGCTAAGAGTTTTCATCTGTGCTGTGTATTTAAATATGCCTCGTCTGGTTTGCTCAGCTGTATATTGTCCCAAAGGTGCCATATCGAAGGGCAGAGAAAAAGTAGAGAATTGAAAGTCGCCGCATCCATCTATTGCAAGGATCTTCAGTGATGGTAAATTAGGAGGTAAGTCATAACACCTTGTGATAATTATGTGCATTTATGTAATCATCATCATCCAATAAATTGAGATGTGCACCTGTAAGCATGGCAGTTGTAAGATGGTGATGATATCTGCAATACGGTGTACATAAATAAATATGAAGGGGAAACAATGCCAGATTTCTGTCTGTGGCATCTTGCCGTCTTCAGTATCAACTGCCAGGTCATTTTGGTTGGAGTAATTCTGCTGTGGACACTGTTTGAACACTGTTCAGCACTGATGATCTAAAGGAGGATACAACAGCACAAAACAGTTACAGTTCACATGACACAATTTGTAGATTTTTTTTTGTTTGTTTTGCTTTTATAATTGATGTTATATACAAAGTACTGTGTTCTATCCGTCTGTCTTTCAATGTTATATGAGATACATGAAGTGGTTCCTGTGTAAATAAGCCAAAAAGCTTACAAGGATCTCCTTTTAGTTGACCTTGTAGCAGTGATTTTACTGTTATAAAACTGTACTTTCCCCCCTATGCTATTCCTTCTAATAAATTCTTCAACCAACCAATCAATCAATCAATCAATCAATCAATCAATCAATCAATCAATCAATCATCATTATAAATATAATAATTGAAAAACATAGGATTGATTGCTTTCTATTTGAGAATATTTAAGTAAAACAACATGAAAATAACACAAACGTTTTGATAAATTACAAATACAATAACAACATTTTTATTTAACTATACTTTATACAACGCGAGCCTGAAGTTTTGCTTTTTTTAAATAAATGAATAATCAGCTGCATAATTAACAATACTGTCAAAAATAGTGGCAGATGTATCTGACTCTGACATATCTCTCTGGCCCTATAGAACTATAACTATACCGTTATATTGTATTATTTATACATATTCTTCCCATACCATTACATCCCGTTGGGACTTTCTCAAAGCTGACACATCAAAGAAACCAGAACGAAAATGTAGAAAAAGAGACCCTTGTCAACTTCCACATTTAGCCTGTTTCACTTCACTGACATCCAAGCTATTTCTGGAATATCACTTTCTAATCTAGTGGTTCTCAACCTTTTCAGAATAATCATATTTTAACTGGGGACACCCCCGCCCTGACGAGCACCCCAGAGTTGAGCAATTACATTTTGATCACGGTTCTATTGTGAAAATAGCCGATCTACATGCTCAAAACCCCTCGCGAGGCGTTGTGAGCATGTAGATCGGTTATTTTCACAATGTCTGCCTCTAGTATTGAACAATTTGGCCAATGTTTAATTTGTAATTTTAGAGGTGCTAAAAAGTCCTTAAATTGTCACTTAAGAAATGAGTAGATACCCTCTAGTCTATACAATTAAACTTTATGTTGGTTAGTTTACAGTTGAGTAAGAAAGCAATGTTGCACATCAAGCTAATCATCTGGGGTCCCCCAAAAATAATTTGACCCACAGGTTGTTCTAATCAACGGAGCGACTATTGCAGATATCTCCTCATTATTTGGAGTTACATTGTGGCAAAGTAACTACACAAACCTAAACCTCTACAACAGTGGCATTGCACGTTAACAAATTGAATGCCAGGGTTTTCCATCGTGATTGCATTTTCTTTCTCCCAGAACAGAAAAGTGACAATAGCGGCCATCAGTGCTTTTGTAGCGGTCGGTAGAGAAGGGCTTGTTTTAAACAAGGAAATGATATGGAGTTAGATTACGAAATAATTATATTGAAGTGAAACTGAACTCCTAAAGCATCCTTCCAGTGCGTTGGGTGTGAAAGAATTTAAGCGGGAGAATTCATGTGACATGGAAGTGTGTTTGACCACAGCACAGCTGGCACCTCTAGAATAGCACGGTGTGACAGTGGTAGAGGGACGCAAAAGAGGAAGCCCCCTAACGCCCCATTTTGTTGGAACTGCCAGGCAGGAGGCCTAGACGAAGACCAAAGAGGAGATTTATGGATGTAGTGAAAGAGGACATGAGGTCAGTTGGTGTGAAGAAGAGAGGAGGCAGAGTACAGGGTGTGGATGGTGGCAGATCAGGCACGTGCACACACAGACATCAAAGGGGGCTTGAGCCCCTGACCTTTTATCCGTCTGTAAAAAGTGCCCTCTCCAGACCATGAATGCAGTTTTTACTATGGTGAAAGAAATACAAATGCCCTCTTTCCATGCCATACCTGAAGGCAGCATTCAAGAGAATTGCCTTGTCCTAACTCTCCAGAACTTGAATGCAGCATCTCATGTCGAAAGAATTGCCCTCTCTGTGTATAAATCAAGCATCGAAAATAGCCAACATCCAAACTCACAACAAGCTGCAGGCTGCAGCGCCTCTCTAACATTCTCTGCACGTCCCTGAAAAGATGATTTGCTGTGGCGACCCCTTAAGAAGATAACTAACTAACTAACTAACTAACTAACTCACTCACTCACTCATTCACTCACTCACTCACTCACTCACTCACTCACTCACTCACTCACTCACTCACTCACAGGCCCGGATTGACAGTAGGGAACGGGGGGACGAATCCCCCTGGCCTGCGCCGCCCCCTGGCCTGCGCCTGCTATTTTCAAACATTTTGTACTTTTACTTTTGATACTTTAGGTACACTCTGACTCTAGTACATTTTGAATTACAGACCTTTACATAACAGAGTATGTATATTACAGTGATGTGGTCTTTGTAGTTGTGTCACCACTTAGTCCAAACAATCATAAAAGCTAGTTAATAGGCCTAGATAAAATATATCATGTCATGTGCTGCTGCTACTTTAATGACAATTGTTACATGATGGTTAATAGGCTAGATGCTGCTGGGCTAGGCCTACTCTGCCAGCCCGCCAGCCTGTAGACATTGTACTATGGAATACGTTTTTGAGAATGTATCGCTAATCTTACTGCACAACATATTTGGTTGGTCTGGCCAACCCTCCTCCACAGATGGGTTGCAGCCTTGCAGGCAGCCTGAAAAGCTTTGAGACTGCCACTTCAGGTATGATAGTCTGGATGTTATCATTCTAAAAACACCCCAAATAAGTCCTTTTACAGTCGTGTTTACGTCAGAGGTCCTTGGTATTCAATTCATTCATGGACATTGTTAGGACAGAAGGACACACTATTGTGAGGATAGAGAATGATTAGAGAACAGAAAAGTACTGGAATGTAGGACTGTGTGGGGCATGGTGGTTGTTTAATAGAGTGTTGTTGTGTGACTGTCATTTTAATAGTGTTGTTGTGTGACTGTCATTTTAATAGTGTTATTGTGTGACTCAGTTTAAGAGTGCCGTCGTGTGAATGTCAATCTATATGGAATATAGCTCGCGCACACCGTCACGCCCTCGAGCAAATGTGGCCTGGTGAGCAAATGTGGCCTGGGTGGGTGTATATGATTCCCTCTCAGATTTTGGGTCCCACTCCGGCCCTGCTCACTCACCAAATAAATAAAAGCCTTGATACAATGGTGAATGGTCATTTAAGTGTTTCAGTGGGTTTTATAAATATTGATCCAATGACAAGTACTGTATTAACAACAGCTTGTGACTGAATAATAAATACATTGGATCCATTGGAGCACAGGTTATTATTATTTTTATTTTATTTTTACCGAAAAGTAACTGACAGACATACTGACAGAGAGAGAGAGAGAAAGAGATGGAACACAATCCAATATGGATTTCACAGCCTGTTGCACTCTTGACATTTTTCCCATATAGAACCAATGTACCACATAATGAAAGAGTAAAACATGCAGACATGCTATACATACATGTATGCAAACACACCCAGAAGTGCAGTAGTGTGCTCGCACGCACGCACGCACGCACGCACGCACGCACGCACGCAAACAATTTCTATAATTGTAAACCATAAAACCTAGTGTGAGGAACATGGAAATATTCCTCAAAATGTATATTTCTCACATTCTACTATACCTGTGGGCAGTGGTGTAAAGTAACTAAGTACATTTACTCAAGTACAATTTTGAGGTACTTTTACTTTACTGGAGTATTTTCAAATGTTAATAATTTTACTTTTACTTCTACTCCACTAAATCTCAGGGGCAAATAGTGTAATAGTATTAGTGTAGTATTTCTACATGGCAGCATTGTTACTGTTAAAGCTGTGATGCTCCAAAGTTTAACATTATGCTACAGTAGGTCACGTGGTCTTTCTACAAACGTTCTGAAAACGGAGCGAGTGACTGCGTAGTATTCTTCGTCCGTCATACGGGACCGCGCACAAAATAGACGATCCGCGACGCATTGTGAGCTTGTAAATCGTCTGTTTTCTGTCACGGAAACACACGCACGCACGCACGCACGCACGCACGCACGCACACACACACACACACACACACACACACACACACACACACACACACACACACACACACACACACACACACACACACACACACACACACACACACACACACACACACACACACATTTGGGGGGAGAAGTCACTCATGCGGAACAGTCAAGAGCTTCACCGACGCACTGGTTGCTTACACCGACCGAGAGCAGGACACAGCCACTAAACATGCCCCGAGGGAGGAGAAAAGCAAAAGCCTGGATACAATTTTTTGACGGCTAGTTTGTTGAAAACAAACTACATTTTTAGCTATGGGTTGAGAACCACTGCATTAGACTACACGCAAGCTTTGGTCTCATAATTCGTGCCTCCAACAATCAGACACGTAACGTAGGAACTTTCGTAAATGCCGGTGCGTTCAAAATATCCGGCGTAAACCGCTTAGTGAATCGGGCCCAATGAGGTTTCCATGCACCCGACCCCAGAGAAGATGTGCTCTTGCTTGCTCTTGCGTCATTCTAGTGGATGGAGTCCGATCCTCGTTACGCCGCTAGACCACAGCTTGTTTACTTTCTGCTGAGCAACCTAATTTATATGCTGTGTTCAATGTTTACTGAACTAAGTTATGTGTTGTTGTTTTTTACATCAACTTCACTGTGTTTGTTTAGCTACCGTACTTGAGTACTGGAGTCAAAGTACTGTATAGATACTAAGTCAAATATTACTCCGGTGCAAGCAAAAGTTACTTGCACCCTGTCTACCAAAATTAAAACATTGTCTATGGCACAGGTCTTCAATGTTTTCAGGCCAAGGACCCCTTAGCTGAGAGGGAGATGAAGCAGGGACCCACACTACATACAGTATTGTATAAATATGTGATGGAGATTCTCATCGATTTCATAGATAGATTCATAGACTTGTCTGACACTTAACCACTTAAAACTTAAATCGTCGATACTTAGTAAACTTGACCTTTCACTCTGTACTTGGTCTGCTCTTTTTACCTATAGAGCAAACCTATTTACCAAAAATAGCCGATCTACAAGCTCTCAACTCAGAGTATAAGGATGCGAGGGTTCAAGTTGTTCATTTCAAATAATTATCCTATCACAAAAGGATTTGGCGGCCCCCCTGTAGTAACTCTGAGGACCCCCTAGGGATCCCGGACCCCCTGTTGTGTTTTATATGGTTTTCAAACATAAAAATCATCAAGACATTGGCCTCCTTTCTGATTAGGAAGAAATTAGGTAATCAAAAGTATGCACGGCACGGCACGGCACGGCACGGCACTGCACAGCACAGCACGCTCACATACATAGCCTTAAGCCACATTGATTTGACAATAAGAACATGAAGAACAGAGCGTTGCTTTCGGAGCACAAACCTTGTATCTCCATTATGTTTTCACTTTATTTTTCATGTATTTTGTGCAATTAAGAGCATCATGCCAAAGCAACTGCGAAAGTAGCAGATCTGCGAGATCACTGATCAACTTGCGGGTCGACTATTTTTGCAGCATTAAAGGAAAAAACAAGAAAACATTGGAACATTGGAGGTGAAAGTGTCCCCCCCCTGCGCGCGCGCGCGCGCGCACACACACACACACACACACACACACACACACACACACACACACACACACACACACACACACACACACACACACACACACACACACACACACACACACACACACACACACACACACATTTCTTGCAATGTAATACTTCAGGACATTGATGGTTTCCACCCGACAGCGACAAAAAAAAAAAGAAATGTTTGTCTATTGCGGGTGACAGATTATTTTCATGCAAATGCGTGGCAAAGGCTCGTGATTGGAAATGCCTTTCAATTCCCATTTTGTGGGATGAAGTCTGCGATGTGGAATGAATTGAGAGGATTTCAAGGAGGAAAATCTAACATGGAAATGCATGATTTAGTCATTGTTGCACTGCCCTGTTTTTTTTTATTTCTTTTATTTACATCTTAACTCATCTAGAGCCCAGGACATTAACGGATTAGGGGGTCCAGAGTGCCCCCTCCCGGCCCCATTAACGGCCATTGTCTTATTTTGAAGGCCAGAAGTCTAGACCGGAAGTACTTCCGGTCTGACGTCATCGGATCCTGCGACGGAACCGATCATTGTTTACGTGGTGCCATGCTGGATTGCATAGGAGCGTTTATACATGTGTTTTATAAGCGAGCATCTGCCTCCATCTTCGCTTCTAAAGTGTTGTTTTGAGATAATGGACATTAAAGATGAGATCGGCCGTCCACCTCAATGTTATGGGATGACTATTGTGTGCTCGTGGAGCCGTGATGATGACAAATCAGCGCGGATTTCGTCTCCGGAGCGTCGGCCATTGTACTAGGTATTTTTACTCGCCGTTACAGTAATATATTACTTTTCGCGCGACATCGCGCATTCGGCACTATACGTACTCTAGTACTTATTGCGTGACATCACGCGAAAGGCACTAGATGAGTTAACACTTGAACCCCATGATGGTTCTATCGTGACTCTTACTGCCATCCTAATACATGATGGGGGCTTACTTTTTTTTATCTGTTATTGATTGACACGATCCCCTCAAGTATTAGGATGGCAGTATGAGTCACCAGAACCACGGGTGTTTAGGACTAAAATGTCATTGTTAAAATGGAGTTTGACATTACAATGGATTTGTATTGGATTTGGATGGAGGCGTGTCTGATGAAATTAACATCTAATATCTAAATACTGAATAAAGCAACTTAAAACATGTCTGAGGCATTCACAAAAACCTGAGTAGACGATAAAATGTCATTTTCTTTTTTATAAGTGAAATATCCAAGTAAAAAAATATGAGTACTTTTTCCACCACTGCACAGAAGTTGTACTTGAGTACAGTGCATGTACTGTTAGCCTACTTAGTATAGTTACTCACTGGAATTGGGAGTTCTAAGGCTCTCGTAATAATGATGATGTGGCCGGGTGTTGGAGCGGTCCCTTGATACAAAACATAATTATTCCCTTTCATTCATTTCCTGACAAATACACTGGTGTGCTAATGCTGTACTGTTGATGCTTGAGCACAACCAATCCTGTTTGCAGTGGAGCAGAGGGCTCTAAATGGTCACAGACGGCGGCGTTCATTTCGCCGACCAAAACTATGATGAATAATGTCCGTCGGCCAAATATTTTCACTATCGAAAACTAAATAAAAAACTAAATATACTGCCGATTTTGTCAACATTTAATAAAAACTAGACTAAAATGTTGGGGATGGACTGGTGGAGGAGCGATCCAGTAGAACCAAAAGATGTTTGGTTGTGCTCGGGCGTTGCGCTTTGAAAATATCAGATGTACAAGCTCAGGGGTCGCTGTGATACATTGTTTATGTCGGGGGTACTTGGAAGCCATTGTGACGTCACGGACAATCCATATTTGGGCATTGCTGGCATAAATAGGACACGAGCATGGAGGCAGCTCAGCATACAAGACCATACCAAAAAGAGAGTTGCAAGACGCACTTTCACCAGCATCAGACCTGCAAGCCATACAGCCTTCTTCACCTTCAGCCTCTCACCCTGACCAGTAGAACCATATTCTACATTAACCTACTACTAGAGCAGTGATTATTTACCTTTGTTCAAGGTCTCCCACTATGATATTAAATAGGAAGTAGAGAGCTCTATCCCTGGAACCCCTATCTCATAAAAGGACATCTTTAGCTGGGGGTGGGTCCCTTGACTTAACGCTGAGAGCCTCCATTGAAAGACGCTGGGTAGTAGTCACAGTTACGTTCTTAGCGGGCCAGTTCCTGGAAATTAACCTCCGTAGGACCAGAAGGACAATCGGACTAAACAATATACCTGCCTGAAAAGTACAAAGCGGTAGACAGCCATGTCGTCCACAGCGGCGGCTCGCACTGCCGCGGGCGCTGCCAAAGTCGTGAAACCACTTTTTAGTCGGGACCTGGACGAGGCCAAGCGCAGGGTTCGGGACCTGTACCGGGCCTGGTACCGCGAGGTGCCCCTTACAGTAGCCAGGTTCCAGCTGGACATCACTCCGCGCCAGGGAAGAGACAAAGTGCGAGAGATGTTCAACAGGAACAAGCACGTCACGGACCCGCGTGCGATCGACATGTTGGTCATCAAGGGCAAGATGGAACTCCAGGAGACCATCAACGTTTGGAAGCAGAAGACTCACGTCATGAGGTACTTCCATGAGTCTGAGGCCCCTCGCCCCACAGACTTCCTGTCCAAATTCTACCATGGTCACGACCCATGAGCATTAATACTAGTAAGACGCCTCAGGGCGAGGTCGCGCGGGTTACTACATGTCAGCTTTTTGGCACCCGACTATAACCCTCACCCTAACCTTAACCTCCGTGGAGTCGCTAACCCGTCGGTCGAAATGATGGGCAATCGCAAAAGCGAGATTTCCCCAGGTCGCGCCACGTCTTGGCCATCTGGCGAGTGATGTACGTATATCGGACCAGTTACCCATATATGGAGACCCCTGGTACCCATCCATGTACTGTATATGGAGATATGCTGTGAGAGCCCAAACATGCTTACTCAGTTATTCGTTATGTGAAAGACATCATACCCTTTTATGCCCATACATGGAGATCCTTGTCTGTAGAACCAGCCACACACATATGGGCTGTCTTGGCCATATATGAATTCTGTTAGTGTTGTATGTTTGGCCGAGGTGGCCTACATATATGGGCATTTCCATATGATGTCCTGTTAGATATGAGCTTAATATTGTGACATCAGGGAACTCCATATATGGGCATAAAAGGGATTCCGTTAGTGTGATGTCACAGTGAAGCCAGAGCGGCAAACCCATCCTGTTAGAGTGGTTCCCCTGACATCACAGTGACATCAGAGCATGATGTCAGAGCGGCAAACCCGTAAAAATGTATACACGTCCGGACGGACAGAGTCAGCATGTGCCGTAACAGACCTTCGGTCGCAATCATTCATCATTCTGTTTATCTGTCCGTCCATGTGTCCTTCTATCCATCCATCCATCCATCCGCCCATCATCCCTCTCTCCCTCTCTCTCCCTCTCTCTCTCTCTCTTTCTCTCTCTGATGTTTGTTTAAAGTGATACCGCAAGGGGTAAAATGTATTTTCTTTTTGAAGCGGTGAAAGCCGCTTCCAAGGAGTGGCTTTGTATGTCCCGTACATGTCCCGTGCATGCAGAATTGAGGATTGGTCAAGCTTCACATGACAATTTGGCCCTCCAGACAAAATCTTTCATTCATTCAGAATTCATAAAAATATAGAACTAAATCACATAGGAAGTATAGATCTAGAACACAGAATGTATAGATCTAGAACACAGATTTCATAGCCCTAGAACACATAGAATAAAATTTCACCGCTTCTCTTCGAACCGAGGTTTGATTTTTAACATGATGATTGCATTGCTGTTTTCCAAGTATCCCATCTATCTGAACTACAATAGTAGCCCATCTACAAGCTCACAACGTGTCACATCGCGATAGGGTTTAATGGTTCATTCATGATGTACCGTTGTTTCCTATTGGTACATTTCACCCAGTTCTTTTCATCTCACTCACGTCCCTTCGTCTGCTGACCTCACTCAGCAACAAAATAAACAGAAAATAAACAAAAATACAAGTAAAACAATTCACAGGAGGCAAGCAGTGATCACCCCGTGATGTGCACTGCAATGTAGTTTCAAATGCTCTACATTGCAGGCGCTTTTTGAGAGTGAAAAAATAAGAAGACACATGTGACATATGTGTGATCTGGGCAGCTTGCCCCAGGAAATGTGCCAAGCTCAATAGGCAACAACGGTACTGCTCCCCTCCCTATAAAAGGCAGTGGAGTCAAAAGTGTGATATTTGTCTTTTAAGTGCAGTGGAGTGAAAGTCATTCAAAACATACAAATACTCAAGCATTTTCATGTATCTGTACTTCTACTTCAGTATACTTGTGATGGAACAAGTAGACATTCTTAATCACATTAAAGGACAGAGACAAAACACACAGGAGGGGTTTTGTTTTGTTGATGTTTAGCTTTGACAGGACGGCTACGCACAACGTGTCCACTGTTTATTGAGGAGAGCAGAGATTTAACCAGAATACAATGTGTATTGTTCTATCCTAGACGATGGCTGAGAGAGCAATTCCATTAAGACAAGAGGACTGTCTGCATTTACATTGAAAACCATTTGGATCAAACAGGCCTTGAGATGGTTCCGATACACACAGTGTTCATGGGGCTCTTGGCATGAAAAGACTTTGGAGTTGGAGTCGGATAGACCGCACATTGCATCACATGTATTGATTAATTGATTAATTAATTAGTGTATGTATTAATGTATTAATTTATTTATAGCCTATAGTGATTTTGTGTGTGATTTTTGCAATAGTGGTAAACAACACAACAGTAGTGTTGTTGGCCATAAAAAGCTGGCTATGTGTCATCAACTACTAATGCCAGGTAAGACAAAGGAAGGTAAACACAGAGCAGTAGACGGACCCTGACATCAATTATACACAAACAATCAGAGCTCGTTAGTCTCAAACGTGGTCCGTCGCAAGACATTAATCACATGTCTAAAGCCATCAGGACGGATGACAGCCACTTCATCAAACTGATGTGTGTGTACTAGGCACCAGGATGAATTATGCAATTAATGTTCATGTAATGTACAAACACAGCAGCGCAGATTGTTTTCAGTCGTGAAAAAAAAAAAAAGAAGAAGAAGAAAAACGTATCTAAGTAAATGGTGCATTTATATAGAACAATTATATATTGTTCATTACATTCACCCATTCACACACACATCCCCTAGTTGCTCACCAGGAGCAACTAGGGGTTCAGAGTCTTGCTCAAGGACTCTTCGACACCAACTCTGGGGGAGCCCGGGATCGAACTGGGAACCCTTTGGGAACCCTCTGTGTTCTAAAGACGGTTTCTCTACCCCTGAGCCACTGCCGCCCGTGTAAGTGCAATTACACAGGGGCAGCAGTGGCTCAGGCACCATAGCGGCCGCTTCGGAGCGGAAAGGTTCCCAGTTCGATCCCGGGCTCCCCCAGAGTTAGTGTCGGAGACACACTGACCCAGGACCAGTTAAGAGCAGAGGTGACCGGGCCTAAGCAGCGGCTGGCCCTAGACTCTAGAATGACCTGCCCCTCCAAATTCTCTCTGCTCCTTCACTAAGTCATTACTACTTGCAGACTGCTTTCGGTGATGTTGATTGTGGCCTGATATAAATAAGCTCTGCTGGCACACAAGTAGGTCATACATGGCCATGCATGCACAAGTAGCAAGTTGGCACCTTGACAGAGTGGCGTCTTATTGAAGACATAGTTGTCTTTTTTTTTACTGTGGCCTTTGACACTGTTTGATTGTGTAAATTGTATAACCTTAAAATAGGCTAAGTTCTTTATAAATAAAGGTTGAGTTGAGTTCAGTTGAGTTGAGTTCAAGTTCAAGTCAGTTTATTGTCTGTTTTCACAGACATATGTTGTAATGTGCAAGTTGAGCTGAGCATTGGGGGTTAATGTTGTTAATGTTGCATCTCAATTGTTTTAACCACTTTATTCATTCATATTGTGGCTATTCAAAAACAGGAGAGCAGCAAACTGTTGCTTTTTTTTAAATTAAAACAAACACAACAAAGAAAAAACTAAAACATCACTGACACCAAAACAATCTACATTGTTGTATTGCTATTCTTACTCAAGTAACAGATCCGAACATTTTGTCCAATCACTGCAGCCTCACCGGGCAGAAGATTAACTTTGATGCTTGTGTTTAATGTACAGCACTTTAGCACTTAAAAAGCCTGCATCAGCACCCGTTGATCTTCATGCGCTTCTACAGCGCTCCGAGATGCCTGACGGGCATCTCAAAACGCTGTGTCATAAGACACAATCTTTAAAGCCACACCTCTAGTTAAAGAAGAATTCTAGACTAGAAGATAATCTTACCTTTAGAAGTTGTTATTATCTCCCCAAAAGGTGGTCCAGGTGTTTTAATTGGGCTATTTTTATTTCTTTATTTTCAGATGCCCGCCAAGCACAAGTCCAGAGGTGGTATCCGCTAAGGATATGTGGTGCTTTCTTCTAAACTGTATATTAGGCATGTACTGTAGGCTACTCATTTAAAGTGTCTATTTATTGTTCAAGATTATCAATCTCAAATACATTCTAAGAGCATAGCTTACACTAGGTTGGACTTTTATTTCATTACTTTTCAGACCAACGAGAAGTTTGCAGGACACATTAACGGAGTCATTCCATCTCCTCTTCACTTTGTCTGTCACTTCGACATTTGTGTCTCCCAAAACATTTACCATATGAATTCCCTCCCAGATGACAGTGAAGTGATGTCATTTAAACCAATTATGACGTGTGGTTTTACCAATCATACAGTCTTTGTCCTGGTCCTTAAAACGTCTATTAACACTTTGCTAGCCGAAATAGAATGGCTGTTGATAGATTAGCCGTGAAATTTATATTATTGTATTATGATCTGAGACATAATATTATGTTTATAAACATGAGCCCGCCACCCCTCCTTCTTGGACGGCGCCGTTGTTTTTTCTTTTTTTTCAATCCCCAGGTCGTTAGCTCACCGTGATTATCTGGATCTCCATTGGGATAGAGTAGCAGTTTTGGCCGAGGCATCTTCTCCCCGTGTGTTTCGCGTGCGCGATCCGTTCACGTAAATATCGGCTCAAATAATCCACGTGTGACTCAAGAGTAGATATGAGCATTTAGCCACATAGCCCCAAGCACTCCTGCTATACTAGCACTAACGTATAAACAGAAAATGGGCGGCTGCTGGGAAGCCTCTGGAAGGAATGGACCTGACGTCACTTCTGCTTCATGTCAGACGAGCCATGCGCTATCGATGGACGAGTGGTGACTAGGGAAGGTTAGACGATCGCCGATTTTCGGATAAAAATCTTTTATTTCGTTTTTAATGACCCAGTACGGTAAAAGACGGCGTGGCTGAGTGCAAAGTGTTAAAAGTGTATTAAAAGTGAGTCGTTGGATTTTGACTCGCAAAGATACTATACCTAGATTCCTGTTGTTGTCGTAGTTCAGGAACTTCCCTGTTATTAATCGCCGCCTCATTTGGAACGCAACATCCAAAGTGGTAAATTGTAAATGGTGAAAATGCTGCATGGGAACGATACAAACACAGTGGAAAGCAACAGGTAAATAGTGCATTGGAATGATACAAACACAGTGGAAAGCAACAGGTAAATAGTGCACTGGATTGATACAAACAGAGTGGAAAGCAACAGGTAAATAGTGCACTGGAATGATACAAACAGAGTGGAAAGCAACAGGTAAATAAGGTAAGGGTGATACAACCCTCCCCTGGACATGATGCGTTCGTCCAGAGGCCGTTTTCTGAGCCTAATTATTAAAAAAAACTACAGATTACAGAAAAAACACTGAATGTTTAAAGTTCCAAGTGATTGTTGGGTGGGGGGTCCCCAATTCAAATGTGATTATTATTTTGGGGGTCCGCAGTTCAAATTATTATTATTTTGGAGGTTCCCCAGTTTAAACGTGATTCCTTTGGGGGTCCCCATACTATGGGGTTTAAGCCCCCCTCCGCTTCTTAAAGGAAGACCTTTTGGAGAGATGAGGTTCAGGATGGTTCATGATGATGGGATGTTTTGACTTAACTTTCTTCTTTCTTTTTTCCACTTTTCTTTTTTTTTTCTTACTTTTTTCTTTTTGTCCCAAAGCTTTCTTTGTCCTTTTCAACATCCTGAAGCGCGAATCTGCCCTTTTCTTCTTGGAACAATGTGGCTGTTTTGACAGTTTGGAAAGGAACTGAGGCCTACAGTTGTAAATTGCCCGTTTGAGTTATTTCCGGCACCCCGCGGTGAGAAGACACAGAGACAGGCAGAGAGAGAGAGAGAGAGAGAGAGAGAGAGAGAGAGAGAGAGAGAGAGAGAGAGAGAAAGGACATGAGGAGAACAAAAGAGAGACAGCAACCAGAGGAGAAAGAACAAAGGGACTCCCATCCACTCCACTGTGCTTGTCATACAGGAGATGTCATAGACATGAAGGAGGCCCCAGGTCCCTCAGCGCTGCACTGACATTAAAAGGACCCAGATTAACAATGTGGAAATGATGAGGCTCGCCGTGGAGGCCAAGAAGATGTTTTACTTTTTTTTTCTTTGTATTCGGGTCCTATGCTTTCTGTTGGCCTTTGCACACTGCTCAGCTGCCATTTGAAGGTGAGCAGACCGGGCCATGAGAAAAATATATATATTGTGATACGCAACACAATTAATTGAATTCAAAACTTGTGAATCCCCAACCAGTTCAGTTAGGTTTCTTGTAAAGGAGCGCTTGTTTTCGGTGGAGATGGCGGAGGCGCGCCATCTAAGGCGACCATGAGCCACCATGCGACAGTCGCATGAGCCGACTCAGCGCCGTTACCGAGTTATGTGCCGTTACAGAATAGTAAATCTTCGTCCCCTCGACTTTCAGCACCTCCGCGCGGACCAAGCGGATACAACAGACCACTCCCTTCCTCCGGTTCAGCCAATCAGAAGCTTCCGAGGGGCGGATCTTAACTGAAGCCTGGAAGGTATTAGATACACACTTTTTTTACATTTTCTTCAAGACTCACATTTTGCTTCCAAACCTAAGGTACATGATATTCTTGGAGTTATAAGGGTAGACATTATTTTAGCTATTTTTCCTTTTTATTTTTACACATGGGTCACTATAGACTAGAGAAGGGGTCTTTAATGTTATGAGTAAGGACCCCTGCGTAGGTCAGCTACGTTTGCAACGTGTGTGTTACATTCACTATTATGATAGGCATCCATTTATAAAAATGGCAAAAAAATAATTATGAGGTTTCTGCCCAACAACAACAGTATTTTAGTATAAGTATTAGGAGAACAATGTCCTGCCAGCATTATTATTAGCTTGTAAATGTCCTTTGTGAAACTTTCTTTTTTTAATATAAATATGGCAAACTATAAATTATTTGACTTTGTCTACAGGCACATATTTGCCATGGAGATACCCTTGGGGTACATTATGGATGCATAACTTCAATTAGCATTGGAGGAGCGGACGAGGAATACATTTGCATTATGTGTATAAAGTACGGTAAGAAATTGCCTTCCAGTTATGAACAAGGTAAATGTTAAACGTGTTCACTTATAGCTTTGGGCTAAAACTATGGAGATGACCTTAAGAGTTCAATTACATTAACAGAACAGCAACACTGCATATCGTTGCGGTAGTGTAGCGCATTGCTCTCTCTCTCTCTCTCTCTCTCTCTCTCTCTCTCTCTCTCTCTCTCTCTCTCTCTCTCTATATATATATATATATATATATATATAACACACACACACACACACACACACACACACACACACACACACACACACACACACACACACACACACACACACACACACACACACACACACACACACACACATATGTATAAGGTTTATTAAGAGTGCTAAGAAAAGGCTCAGCAGCAACTGTACTGGCTTCCCCACCTGAAGAGGTTTGGGGTACGACACTGCATCCTACAACAGCTCAGTGAAGGCGTTCAGGCTGTGTTACGGCCTGGTATGGAAACTGTACTGCCCGAGAAAGGGAAAAGAACACAGCGAGTGGTGGGAGGCGAGCTCTCAGCACTCCAGGAACTGAAGAAAAAAAGCGTTGCATAGTCAAAGCTTTGGGCATCATCAAGGACAAGTACCACCCCGGCCAAAAACTGTTCAAACCCTTGCAACCCTTGTATGTTTTCCCCTCCGTCCGTCCGTCCGTCCGTCCGTCCGTCCGTCCGTCCGTCTGTTACCAGCTAATCTCCGGCGCCGTTGGCCCGGTCGCTGCCAAACTGTGCACACACACTCCCTGGATGCCAATTCAGAAACTCTGCCCCAATTTTTTTCACATGGCCCTGTTCTAGCGCCACCAGGAGGCTGATCTAACCTTTGGCCAGTAAGATATTTTGTTTAAAAAAACAATTCAGCCTCATGGTGGCGCTATAACAGGCCGATTGGTGTTTTTACCTATAATTCCACTGATCAGTGTACAACTTTGTATGTGCACTCCCTAGAGGCCAAGGAAAAACCTTTGCCATGCATTTCTCATATCTGCCTTTTATAGCGCCACCAGGAGGCCGACTTATGTAAAACATTTTTTTTCCTATTATTCCTTGAGATTTTATCCAAAAATCATGAAAATCACAACACAGCATCTCTATAGTCATGTGATCAAGTCGGGTCTGTCTGATATTTCATATTCCATCCTAATTGGCTAACATTGGCTTCCAAAGTTTGCTTAGATTAAATTACTTAAATCATGAACACGAATGAACATGAACATGAAATTCGGCATGCACATTCCCACTAGGTCAAGGAACAAGTGCCACTCTTTTCACATTGGCCTGTTATAGCGCCACCAGCAGGTCGACTTTTGCAAAACTCATTTTTGGAACAAAATGCCTCAAATCATGCATGCAGCGTCAGATTGCCGTTAAAGGCCAGAGAAGACATGGCATCCTTTTCACATTTAGCGCCACCATCACCTTCCTGACCTGTTGGAGACCTGTGCTCGGAAGAGCACTGGTTCTAGTTCTTTCTTTTTTCATTTCTTTTTTTTTGAGCGGTGGTAAACCGCTCCAAAGAGTGGCTGTGCGTGTGTCCGTAGCATTTTTCCTCAGCGTTTTGCCATAGCAAAACGTGTGTGTGTAGCATAGCCTGTACATCCTAGACTCAAATCCTAGTCTGAAAACGTTATGCAAGCACGACCACCGCTCACTTCACACTGGGTGTGACTTTTTTTTTGCTTTCCCTGCAACATGTGTACACTTTCAGAGTTAACCACTAGTCTTAGGGGAAAACGAACCTGAGTTTAAAACCTTGTGAGTACAATTTATTATATCCCAGTACAAGTTGGAAACCATGGAAAACATGCGGGGAAACCAGTACACGTGAGAAACCAGTGTGAGAAACAAGGGTCAAGTTTGATTGATTGATTGATTGATTGATTGATTGATTGATTGAAGAATTTATTAGAAGTTTGCAATTGAAAAAAAGTAGTTTCATCACAGTACAAATCACTGGTACAAGGTCAACTAAAAGGAGATCCTAGACAGTACTACGGCTTATTTCCACAGGAACCACACTTTAAGTATCTCATTTAACATTGAAAGACAGACGAAGAGAAACATAGTACTTGATTGATTGATTGATTGATTGAAGAATTTATTAGAAGTTTGCAATAGAAAAAAGTACAGTTTCATGACAGTACAAATCACTGGTACAAGGTCAACTAAAAGGAGATCCTAGAAAGCCGAGGCTTATTTCCACAGGAACCACACTTTAAGTATCTCATATAACATTGAAAGACAGACGGATAGAACATAGTACTTTATCTAGGATAATATCAGTTTCAAAAGCATAACATCAAATACAAAGGCAGAAAAAAGAATAATAAAAAGGGGGGGGGGGGGGGGGGCATGGGGGCTTAGTCTATTTACAAGTCACGGGTAGCAGCTGTCTGAAGGTGACTTTTCATACCAATTTTGAAGGAGGCTAGGGATTTGCTCTCCTTTAGGGCTTGAGGAAGGGCGTTCCACATGTTGATGGTGTAGCAGGAGAACGAGTTAGAGCCTTGTTTAGTGTTAAATCTACGTTGATGATGATTAGTGGAGCTGCCTCTGGTGTTGTGGTCGTGAACATCCTTGACCTTTAAGAAGTAGTTTGTCAGGTACATGGGAATCTTGGAGGTGTAGTGTATCTTGTACACCAGGCCCATTGCAAGATGTTGTACTCTGTCAGCTACTTTGAGCCATCCCACGCTTTCGTGGTGATGATCGGTAAGGTGGGTCAGAGGAGGGAGACCAAGCACAACCCTAATTAGTTTGTTTTGGGCTGTTTGAAACTTTAACTTTAAGGCGGCTGGGGCGTCGCGATACCAGACAAGGACTCCGTAATCAATGAGGGGCCCAATAAGAGCTCCTCCTAGTGTCTTTCGGGATTTAGTATTGATCAGCGGGGCAACCCTTTGCAAGAAGCGAATTCGTTGGTTGACTTTATTGATTACCTTGGTGGTCATTTTTTCACTGGATAGGTTAGCCTCCAGGATGCAACCCAGGTAGCAGATGTAGTTTTTTCTTTCTATCACAGTGTCACCTACTTTAATTGTGAAGTTCTCAACTAGGCTAAGTTTCTGACTAGATCCAAAGAGGATACATTCAGTTTTGCCTAGGTGAATTGAGAGTCTGTTGTCATTGAGCCAGGTGCAGATCTTGTTAAGTTCACAGTTAAGGGCCTTTTCAACCTGCAATAAGTCTCTGCCGGAGACTAGGAGAGCCGAGTCATCCGCGAACAGAAACAGATTGCAGTCACAAGCAGATGACATGTCGTTTACGTATATTAAGAACAACAGTGGTCCTAGTATACTCCCTTGAGGTACTCCACAGTTTACTGGGAGGGGGGGGGACAGGGTTCCGTTGACTTCCACCATCTGTTCCCTCCCCACCAAGTAAGAGTGCATCCATCTCACTGCTGTGCTATCAAGACCAATAGCTTTGAGTTTTTCAATCAGAATAGAATGATCGACGGTGTCAAATGCCTTCTGGAGGTCCAGCATGACCATGCCGCAATATTTGCCATCGTGAATTTCACGTTTGATGTAATCATTCAATAGATGAGGCATGTATCTGTGGAATGGGACTCTCTGAAGCCAGACTGGAACTCGTAGATCAGTTTATTCTTTATCTTGGATAACATCAATTTCAAAAGCAGAAAAAGCATAAAATCGAATACAAAGGCAGAAAAAAGGGGGGGTGGGAGCATGGGGGCTTAGTCTATTTACAAGTCACGGGTAGCAGCCGCCTGAAGGTGACTTTTCATACCAGTTTTGAAGGAGGCTAGGGATTTGCTCTCCTTTAAGGCTTGCGGAAGGGCGGTCCACAAGTTGATGGTATAGCAGGAGAACGAATTGGAGCATTAGTGTTAAATCTACGTTGATGATGATTAGTGGAGCTAAAGTTGCGGGGGGCGTGGCCAACTAAACTGATACCAGCCGGCTGTGTTCTTCTTCGTGTGCTGTATATCGGGAGGCTCCGACCACATTCTCCCATGTATCCCTGCGGTTGCACGTGACTGTTGGCAGCCAATCGCATCATTTGGTGCCTTTACAATCTATGATGGCAACACCCATGCCAAGGACCCATATTGTGTCATTTGCGCTGCATAGAAACCAATGGCTTCGCTTTGTCCATATATTTTATACAGTATATGGGCCCATTGCAAGATGTTTCCGTTACTGGATCTATCTTCCGGGTTCTCGCTGAAGCTGCTGTTCCAATTAATGGCGGAGCAGATGTCGCCATTTCATCTATTTCTACCAAACATCCTTCAGCTCAATGTACAAGTAAGTCTCTAGAAACCAATGGCGTGGCTCTGTCCATTTATTCTTTACAGTCTCTACGGTGAGAAATCAGTAAGTGCGAGACACCAGCAGTGGTGTAAAGTATACTTAAGTACTATACTTAAGTAAATTTTTGAGGCATTTGTACTTTGCTTGAGCATTTCCAATTTCCAATACTTTTCGGATCCAAATATTGTACTTTTACGCCACTACAATTATTTGAAAACATTTAGTTGCTAGTTACTTTGTAGATTGATTATTATTACAAAACATATACATTAACCACTTCATCCCTATATACATTTTGGGCATTTGAAATGGCAGATCTACAAGCTCACAATGTATCGTGATGCGACACATTGAGAGCTTGTAGATCTACTATTTTCAAATATTTGTATTATTTGAAAAAAACTTGTGACATTGGACATTCTGCATAGTATTTTCTACTTTGATACCAATGCCTTTTTATTCTTACTCGAGTGCATTTTGAAGTCTGGACCTTTTTTTAGTATTTCTAGAGACCAGTACCCGTGGGCAAAGCGGAACGAGGAGCACCCATTTTCAGCTGCAAGTGGGCGCTAGCCACGACTCACGAGCAGGGTTAGATACTGTAGATACTTTATTGGCTGTTAAACAAAATCAAAACAATTAATTTTTTATAGGGAAACGCTACCATGGCCTATACACACACAAAAAGCCAAAGCTTGGACAGAAGGGCTTTGCTAATTCTTCTCTTTTGTTACTGGAAAAACAAGTGTCACTTTTCAATAGTTCTTTTTCACTGGAAAAAAAAGTATTATCTGAATAGCATTTACATAACACCTTTGCAAATGCCCTCCTTTCTCACTGACAATGTTATGAGTGAATTTGCTGACAATCCACTGGATGGCATGACGTGAAGTTCTCAAATGGCACACCTTTATATGTTCATTTGGGGGTCTTTGAAATGAAAGAGAGTTTGGTAAGGGCTAGGGATGGGACGATACGCAATATTATCGTTTATCGTGATTGAAAAACACTCAAGATAATCATATCGTGGAGATATGATTTATCGTGATATCGTCCTCCGTCATGCACTGGGATCAATTCACCTTTTCTTTGCCGAGCTGCATATCCGGTATACTACTTAAACCCTCTATAATTGGTAGAAGGTACTTAGTTATAATATACATACTTGATACTGTCTTTTTTCAAATGTCTTTGCCAAAAAAATAGCTGATCTACAAGCTCACAAGTTGTGAGCTTGTAGATCTGCTATTTTTTGGCAAATGTTCCGCCCCAGGATAATGGATTTTGATTATCGTGATAATATTGTAAATCGCGATTTCTTTTGTCACAATAATAATCGTGAAATTAAATGTTCATATCGTCCCATCCCTAGTAAGGGCTACTCCAATGCAATGCAGCTGCCTGTTTGATCCAAATGGTTTTCAATCTAAATACAGACGGTCCTCCTGTCTTAATGGAATTGCTCTCACAGCCATCGTCTAGGATGGAACAATACACATTGTATTCTCCCTAAATCTCTGCTCTCCTCAATAAAAAAGTGGACATGTCGTGCATGGCCGTCCTGTCAAAGCTAAACATCAACAAAACAAAATCCCTCCAGTTTGTTTTGTCTCTGTCCGTTAAGATGATTTAGATCTATTTGTTCCCTCACCCCCCCCCCCCTCCCCCACAAAGAAGATACCATTTTTGTAATGTTTATTGCCCCCCCCCCTCCCCCACAAAGAAGATACCATTTTTGTAATGTGTATTGCCTTATGTCCTCGCTTCAGATGCAATGTCCAGGGTTCCTCATGAAAAGTCACACCTAGTGAAGTGAGCGGTGCTATAAAGCTGCGTCCAAAACTGAAGCTATTTATTCTATTCTAGTCGCTTCTATCGCTTCACTTTGGTCGCGCAGGTCCGCGTTGGTAAAACAATCATGTCACGTTAGAATCAAGGCGAAACACCCGGAAAAAATTGAGTCCCAACTGTAAACACCAAAAACATTTTTGTGTCTCCGGACAACATCAACGCTATTTGGCTGTCAGGGCGCGATGGGCGGAGTCAGGTGGAAGCGAAGGTCGCTTCAGCTGGATTTTTCCAAGTGGGGCGGTGTGAACGAGGCGACCGTTCGCTCCATTCAGTCGCGTGTCGTCTCGTCTTTGCTTTGACTTTGTATGTAATCGCGCCGCTCGAACCATTCAGGTTTGAACCCAGCTTAAGCGTCCAGCAAAGCTTGGCCAATGGAACCCTGGGCTTATACTGTACCCTAGCACACGCTGTGGACAATATGCCTTCCGGTTGGTTCCAAGATTTCTAGCGGAAGTGCTGCGTTTAACGGAAGTTACGTTAGGGGAAAACCGGGGAAGCTCACTTCCGGGGAAGCTCACAAGGCGGAAGTTGAACGCTTTCTGCCTTATATTGCAATCCAGTGTAATCCATGCTGTACGCCACATTGCCTTTTTTATGCTTAGTTTAGTGTGGTATCAAGTACTGAAAATAGCAGACCTCCAAGCTCACAATGCGTCACAGCGCGACACGTTGTGAGCTTGGAGGTCTGCTATTTTCAATATTTCCAAAAAAAAGGCCCTTTTAGAAATGTCAGCCCCTGCCTCTCTAACATTCTCTGCACGTCGTTTGAGAGAGTTCATTTGCAAGAAACAGATATCAAACTGCTGTATCTGGTATCCTTATCTGTCATGCCCTCTTTTTGTTTGTGCTCCAGGGAATATCAATAAAACCAGTTATTTCATATAGATCTTTTACTTTGTTCTGACAACATATTGATCCTCTCTACATATTGATCTTCAACTTTGTTCTGATAACATATTGATCTTTTACTCCACTACAAGTATTTGACAGCTTTGGTTGCTATTTACTTTTAGGTTTTGATTGTTGTTACAAAACATTACCCCTAAATACATTTTGTGCCATTTGAAAATGGCCGATCTACAAGCTCACAGTGCGTCAACATACTTTTTGGATTGTTGGACCGATCGGTGTGAAACTTTGCACATGTATGCACTCCCAGTAGGTCATGGAAGACATGTTGTAAAATCGGCCTCAAGGCAGCACCTACTTCTTGTTCTGGCCTATATCTCTTGAACTATAGGTCACAGTTAACATTCTTGCCAACATAGTTATTATTCTGCATTCCTTATAGGCCTGGCCATTTGTGCCATATATACTCTGTGTGTGTGTGTGTGTGTGTGTGTGTGTGTGTGTGTGTGTGTGTGTGTGTGTGTGTGTGTGTGTGTGTGTGTGTGTGTGTGTGTGTGTGTGTGTGTTTGTGTGTGTGTGTATTTTTTTCCGGTTGGACGATTATGAAAGACTTGAATTATGTTTTAGTAGAGGTATTTTCTTTTTGGCAGATTATGTGTGTCTTGGGAAAAAAGACAAAGTGTTTTGTATGTCTGTCTTTTTGTCTGTTTGTTTTTATTTTCTTATTTTTAAATGTATACCTGTATAATGTATGGTACCGATGAAAAGATTTATAATGATGTGTCCTGTAAGTCCATGTGGGCTGGGCACCTTTTTGGTGCACGACACAAAAATAAGTAAATCTATCCATCTATCTATAGCTACTAATCTAATCAGTCAGATTCTTCAGATTCCGTTCTAATTAGCTGTGGCTGCCGTCCAAAGTTTGCGGGTCTGGCAAGGCAATATGCTTGGTGGCAACACAGAATAGTAGTAATAATAATAATACTAATAATAATAATTATAATAATGTGTCTATTCCCTCTCACTCCCCCCCCCCCCCCCCTCTCTCTCTCTGATAACTTCTCGTTCTAGTTCCACAGTTAATTTCCCACCAGGCTTTGCTCTGAAGGCAGAGGGGTGTCACACTCAAATGCGTTCATTTACTTCACACAAATTAAACACGCTAATGGGAGCATTTATCAGATTCAAGCAGGCTCACAAGCACGCACGCACGCTACGTGCGCGCACGCACACACACACACACACACACACACACACGCGCGCGCGCGCACACACACACACACACACACACACACACACACACACACACACACACACACACACACACACACACACACACACACACACACACACACACGTTTGAAGTGACTGCAGTGAAACATTCTGTGCAGTGGTGGACAAAGTGTATAAAAGTACAAATTGTTAAATATATTTTCAGAAATTGTCTGACGTGGGGCGCTTTGTCATGAATTCAACCTTGACCACAACTAGACTGCACTCTGTCGAGGTGCCATCTTGCGCCTCGTGCAGTCTTGGCCATTTATGGCCTACTTGTGCGCCGGCAGAGCGCGCCCTGTTATTTATATCAGGTCGCACTTGTTCATGGTGACGTCCAGTGTTGGGCAGTAACAAATTACTAATTATATATTATTACTGTAATATTATTACTTTACCCAGTAACGAGTAGTGTAAGGTATTACTCTGCCAAAAAAAAGGTAATATATAACGTGTTACTCCGGGGGAAAAAACGCCTAGTTACTCGTTACTGAGCGTGTTTTGTGTTTTTTGTTCATTCATCATCTAGTAGCAAGTTGCGCTTCATGCAAAAATAGAACACATCTACAAGCTAATAGCTTGTAGATCTGTAATTTTTAGAACTCGCCGCAGCCTGCAGACAGTTATGACGTAGCTTTGAGCCTCTGTGCACTCCGATGTCAGGATCAGGAAGCGAATGCACTGAGATGAGATGCGGCTAGCAGTAAACAACAAGACAGACAAAGTGGTGGAGGTTTTGAAACACACAGAGAGTTGCGCTCGCTGGTAGAGACTATAGTTCTTCACTCAGTAATCATAGTTACCTCGGGGTCACTGCGCATTATTTTGACGGGGAGTGGGGACTTTGGTCGCATGTGCTGATTATGAAGATGGAGGAGAGATGCGCTTCTCCCGCACGGCCACACCATGCTCCGTGCACTGTTATAACTGACTGAAGTAAGTCCAGTCAGTCTCCAGTGAGACTCTGCCAGCTAATGCCTCCGCCACGCTAGTTTGTTGTGAGCTTGTATATTGGCTATTTTTGGTGAACGTTCTCCCCAGAATAGGGTTGCTGGGATTTAAGTGATTACATTCCTAGTATAAAAGTTAATGTAAATCTCTCCTAATGACCACGTATCTCGAGAACTGTTCGTCCCACCGGCTTCAGATTCGGCACGCGCGTATGGATATCTCCATATACATGTATGGACATAAATGGACACAGGCAAACAGATGGTCAAAACAGGACCTATGACAACAGGTATAATTGGAGTTTGCATTAAAGGGTGGGGCATTCATTCCCTATTTACATCGTTCCCGAGTAGGCCGGTCCTCGACTAGACTCTCGGCCGCCCGTCAGGCAGATACAGAGATCTCCATATATTGGCAAAAATGGACGCAGACCGACATATATCTCCGTATATGGGCATAAATGGACACAGGCAAACAGATGGTCAAAACGGGTCCTATGACAACAGTTATAATGGGTTTGCATTAAAGGGCGGGGCATTCATTCCCCGGTACATTTAGAACAAATAAAAAAATATGTGATTAATTTGCAATAACGTCACCGCAAATGCTTAAGATTGATGACATCAGCGTGTGACGTGAGGTGTGGCGGACGGACGGACGGACGGGCGGACATGATCTGCAGTTTTTCAAACTAAATGAGACATACTGTCGCAATCTAATAAGCCTGGATGATACACATAAGACGCAGCAGGCAGCACCTTTGTTCACGTCCATTTCATTCTCCACAATAAACGGAGCCGTTTTAGCCGGTCCTTGATGCAACATGAGGCAACTGTCTCGCAACGCTGCAAAACACAGGCGTCATCTCAGAACAACTAGAAGGTGCCAGAAAAGACACCCTGTTTTGTGTGTGCGTGCACGCGCGTGCGTGCGTGATTGTATTACTATACTTTGGGGACCTTCTTGATGTCAGTAGAATGTGTGAGGACTATTTCCCTGGTCCTGTGTGTGTGTGTGTGTGTGTGTGTGTGTGTGTGTGTGTGTGTGTGTGTGTGTGTGTGTGTGTGTGTGTGTGTGTGCGTGCGTGCGTGCGTGCGTGCGTGTGTGTGTGCAAGCATGTGTGTGTGTGTGTGTGTGTGTGTGTGTGTGTGTGTGTGTGTGTGTGTGTGTGTGTCTGCAAAGGCCTAAAATGTGGGCCTGTCCACAGGCCCAGTCCGGCCACTGGCCCCATCGGTGCCGTAATTAAGAGCCCGAAGCTCGACACCTTTTTATTTATTTATTATTATTAATGAATGATTATCTAATGTTCGCTTTCACTTGTGCGCACAGCAGCTACACTCTCCTCAGCGGCGATAAAAGCAAACCCAGAAGAAGTCAAGAACACACACTGACACACGCCACATTCTCATAATATAATTCGGTTTAGTCGTGCGAATGGGAGGGGTGAAGTTGCCACATTCTTGCATATTTAATTGATACGTTTGCCCTCACACTGCACATTGACATCTGAAAACGGGACATGTATGTATCCAAGATGCATAATAATGACGCCTCCTCCATCTCCCTGTGTTTATTCATTCTTCAAGTTCAACTCACAATGTAACCGCAGGAGTCAGGACCCCAGCAAAATTGCGGCGCAGGCGTTAGCCTATTTATCTGCAGTCGACGGTCGTAAACGGGCGATCAAAAAATAAAACCAGCGGCGGCCGGAGGGACTCGCAAGATCTACCAGCAATAAACCAGACAGCAAATACTTTTAATAGCAAGATATGAATATCTACAAAGAGGAGGACGTCAACGTCTCTCTCTCTCTCTCTCTCTCTCTCTCTTTCTCTCTGCCCCTCGTCTTGCCCTCCGCTGGCTCCCTCTCTGCGCTCCGTGCGTAACAAGCGTCTCCATTTGGACATGATTTGGCACAGAGAGCGCGCGCGCGAGCAAGGGCGAGAGACCCACACATCGGCCTATATTATATTAGGCCTATAGCCTATATGATATACAAGTGACTCCACTGGCACTTTCCTTTTATCTAACTGTGAGCAACTCCTCACAAATAATACACTATGTGCGATCAAGGGAGCGGTGATCAGAAATTAAATCAATGAGGGGAGGGGGCGGCCAGAATGGTCAGACATAATGAGAGCGGACGGTCTGGAGGGGGATTTAACCTTTTATAAATAACTATGGATTTAACCCGCACATGGCTCTATATAGCCTACCACAATGTTTCATTGCCTGTATTTAAGACGGATGAATTCACACCAGCAGTTTGCTGTAGCGAATCGAAACCACAGTTTTTTTGTGGATTTGCATTCGTTTCTTTGATTCGAAAAAGAATACGGATGCGTCTTCACACATGCCCAAGCGTTGTGTATTTTCCGACAATACGTTAGAGGATTCGTTTTAATCGCAATAAAACGTGCCTGTGTGAATGCCGCCTTAAACAGTAAGAAATCCTCCAGCCACCGTTTGGAATGATATATTATGTTCTCGCAGCACAATTCCACACACTTCTAGGTGACTTGGGATTTTGCATTGCTTTTCGCCCTTAGGCGTCTTAATGGTATACAGTATACAAACTCTCTCTTGTCTCTCTCTCTCTCTCTCTCTCTCACACACACACACACACACACACACACACACACACACACACACACACACACACACACACACACACACACACACACACACACACACAATTCATTGGCACACCCACACACAGATGCACAGACACACACACACACACACACACACACACACACACACACACACACACACACACACACACACACACACACACACACACACACACACACACAATTCATTGGCACACCCACACACAAACGCACACACACACACACACACACACACACACACACACACACACACACACACACACACACACACACACACACACACACATCATCATCACAATAAACAATCATAACCATTATCATCACATCCCTAGTTGTGCGTGGGTGTCATGCTTCGAAAATAGCCAATCTACTAAAACCACCAAGACTACCAAAATACATTTTAGTTGACTAAATCAACAGCAGATTTGGTTGAGTAAAATCATATGATATTTAGTCAAGTAAAGCTGGACCAAAACTATCTAAAACATTTAATATGAGTAAAACGAAAGTGAAATTTATTCAAAAGACTGTGACGTGGACAACAAATTCACACTCCTTCGGACCCATACTGTGACCTCCAATCAGTGGTGTAAAGTAACTAAGTACATTTACCGTTGTTTCCTATTGAGATTGTCACATTTCACCCAGGTTCTTTCATATCACTCACGTCACTTTGTCTGCTGACCTCACTCAGCAACGAAATAAACATAAAATAAACAAAAATAAAAAATAAAATAATTCACAGAGGCAAGCAGCGATCACTCCATGATGTGCACTGCAATGTAGTTTAAAATGCACAACATTGCAGGCACTTTTTTGAGAGAGAAAATTGTCTCAAAGAGAATATTGTGCCAAGCTCAATAAGCACTCAACGGTACTTAAGTAATATACTCAAGTACAATTTTGAGGTATTTGTACTTTACTTGAGTATTTCCAATTTCCAATACTTATACTGCTACTCCACTATACAATCTAAGATCCAAATATTGTACTTTTACTCCGCTACATTTATTTGAAAACATTAGTCACTAGTTACTTTGCAGATATAAATTATAATAATATTATAAAACATAAATTAACCACTTTAGCCCTATTGTATATCTTGGCTATTTGAAAAAAAAAGCCGATCTACAAGCTCACATCGTGACGCGCTGTGAGCTTGTAGATCTGCTATTTTCAAACATTTTGTACTTTTACTTTTTGTACTATAAATACATTTTTATGCCAACACTTTCATACTTTTACTCTGAAGTACATTTTGAATTCCAGACTTTTACCTCGTAACAGGGAATTGCTATGCAGTATTGCTACTTTTGCTTAAACTAAAATATGTGAGTACTTTTTTTTTTCACCACGGCCCCCAATTAGTATCACTATTACCCCACGCTAAATATCATCCCTGTGGCATCGCCACGACAACCACTAATTGGCATCGTCATGGCGACCCGCTAATTGGCATCGCCATGACGACCCGCTAATTGGCACAGGGTTGGCAGACACCGGAGGCGCAGAGATGAAGGAACCCTCTGCCCAGAACTACAGGCTCCCAGGGTTGCTAAGAAACAGCTGCTCCACCGCACGCACGTGCTTGCGTGTGCGCGTGTGTATTATACTTTAAAGCAGAAGTTCTCACATGTTTTACTTAAACAGGGTATGACACGCCCAAAACAGCTAAATCAGGCTATTTAATTAGCTACATTTCGTGATGATGTCAAGTACCCCCATGTTAAATTAACCAATCAAATAAATGTATTGCAGTTTCTGAACAGTAGCCTAACTGCAATAAATTAATCTGATTGGCTGATATGGAGGGAGGGTGCAGAGTTGAGCGTGCATATCATTATATTCTAAAACTACCCCCACAGAAGCTGTCCAAGGTAAAATTGCGAATTTAGAAAACAAATTTTAAAACTAGAGAAGAACATTTCTAAGAAATTTTAAGTGTGCCTGCAGCTCGCTAAGTGTGTGCAACCTTGTTTAGCAGTTGGTGTTAGCATTAGCATTTTTGCATTAACATTAACATCATTATTAGAATGTTTAGCATTAGCATTTTTATCATTAGCTTTAACATTAGCATTTTTATTAGCATTTGCTTTAGCATTTTAAACATTAGCTAGCATTAGCATTTTAACATTAGCATTAGCTAGCATTAGCAATTTTAACATTGGCATTTGTTAGCATTAGCATGTGTTAGCATTGGCATTTGTTAGCATTATCATGTGTTGACATTAGCATTAGCATTTGTTAACATTAGCATTTGTTAACATTCGCATTTGTTAGCATTAGCATTAGCATTTGTTAGCATTTGTCAGCATTAACATTATCATGTGTTAGCATTAGCATTTGTTAGCATTAGCATTAGCATGTGTTAGCATTAGCATGTGTTAGCATTAGCATTAACATTTATTAGCATTAGCATGTGTTAGCATTAGCTTGTATTAGCATAATCATTAGCATGTGTTAGCATTAGCATTTATTAGCATTAGCATTTGTTAAAATTAGCATTTTTTAGCATTAACATTTGTTAACATTAGCATTTGTTGGCATTAGCATTAGCGGTTAGCCGTTGGGACTGTGGGACCACCCACCGAGTTTGAGACCAGTAACGTGTTGGGAAGTGGGAAGACTATGGTTTAGTTAATGAGTCATCACTTTTCACACTTTTGTGGGGGCCGTTTCTATCCCAAGGAATGTTTTTTGTGCAAAACAAATGCTTGCAATGGATTGAGAATCATGGAAAACCCCTAGTTAGACCCCTCATAAGCTACTTCAAGCAGATACATTTTTAGTTTTTTTCCCTGTAATGTAAACTTAATGGGACACCAACTCTAGCGGCTGATAACACCAATTTAGCTGGGTCTCAGAAAGGGTTATCATACCAAAATATAAGAGCTTTTCAAAAATGCTTGGTAACCTTTGCCACTTTTCGGATACCGACATCTCGTATGGCCCATGTTTGATTTTCAACCTGATGTGAGAGAAAAAATTAAATAAATAAATAAACAAAAGGCACTGGTATGGAACTCCTGGTTTACCGGGACGGGTTTAATTCCCTGTGGTGCCCTACTTTTTTCCTTTTGCTCATTATGTGGCGTCTTGGGTTTCTTATTTTTGATGATCACAAATTCAAGCCTGTATTGCATACAGGTAGTATTGTCTA
The DNA here is from genome assembly GCF_963921795.1 of Nannobrachium achirus. NCBI lineage: Eukaryota > Metazoa > Chordata > Actinopteri > Myctophiformes > Myctophidae > Nannobrachium > Nannobrachium achirus. Next base: position 44,109,367 of record NC_137824.1, read on the forward strand.
CGCTTACATCTATTTTACATTAACATTAGTTTATTCTACATAACATTAACGTTAACAGCCATTTAATTTGTCAAACACTGAAATGATTCTTCTGGTACATATGTTATTCCTCAGGTGATAATAGGTAAAAAAGTGGAAGAGTTCAGTGTCATAAAAGTAAAAGTCTTGTTAAGTGTGTCTTCAACCTGTTCACGTCAAGAAGCAAACGACGCTGGTGTGGCACTCCTGGTTTTACTAAGACGGGGTTCAATTCCCTGTGGCGTCCTGCTGATTGCACTTACAGGAATGTTGATTTGGGGGTTTGATTGTACTTAAGTGTAGTTAGTAATTCAGACTTGTAGATGTTATATGCAATGTGTCTAAATATGTAATGTGTATTAGTTTAGTAGTGTCTTCATCTATGTATCCGATGAAACTATGGTTATTGCATTTCTTAATGAATTTTCCATGTGGGCATGGGTGACAGACAATCTGAACAAAGATTTAGCCATGAAAGTCATGTGATCAAAAAGTTATAAAATGTCTTGAATTTCAGAAATTCATGAAAAATATATTTTGTCAATCTTAACCGATTTAGTGCCATTCCCGAGATATCTCGCGATATGTACTCGAGTATCTGGAGTGCCATTCCCGAGATATCTCGCGAAAAGTAATATATTACTGTAACGGCGGTTATATTACCGGATACAATGGCGGAAGGCCCCGAGCACATCTCCGTCGCTGATTTATGATCATCACGGCTCCACGGGCACAAAATAGTAATCCCATAACATTGAGGTGGACGGGGGATCTCATCTTTAATGTCCATTATCTCAAAACTACACTTTAGAAGCGAAGATGGAGGCAGATGCTCGCTTATATAACACATGGTGAAAAGCTCCGATCCGATCCGCCATGACACCACGTAAACAATGATCGATTCCGGCGCAGGACGCGATGACGTCAGACCGGAAGTGTTTACGCTGTGGACTTCTGGCCTTCAAAATAAGACAACGGGAGTGAATGGGGCCTGAGGGAGGCACTCTGGACATTATAATCCGTTAATGTCTGGGGCTCAGAATGGGTTCAATAGATAAATGTAAAACTAAAACTTCGATTATAACTTCTTGTAACTTGTAAATTGAGCCAAAAATGACCCAAACAATATCTGTTAATTGACGAGTTACAGAAGTATGAATGTGTAACTGCAGCTCGCTAAGTGTGTGCAACCTTGTGTAGCGGTTGGTGTTAGCATTAACAGTTGTTAGCATTAGCATTTGTTAGCATTAGCAGTTCTTAGCATTGGCATTTGTCGAAAAAAGTAGGGTTCCAGGGGTCGCACAGCAATGTGTCACACATCGCACGTTCGTCTCGACGAGCTATACAACATACCAAAAGATAGGCACTATCGGAAAAGTAAGACTTAAAATCTATGTTTTGACGCCTTACTATAGTCTTATGTAATTTTGGGGGTTTTGAAGACAATATGATTTTTTTTTATTAATTTCATATCCACGCGTTCGTCTCGAAGAGCTATACAACATGCTAAGAGACAGGCGCTTAAAACCTATTGGTTTCCGAGTTATCGCATTTTGAAAAATCTAGGATTGCATTTGTCGAAAAAAAGTAGGGTTCCAGGGGTCGCACAGCAGTGTTTCACACATCCACACGTTCGTCTCGACGAGCTATACAACATACCAAAAGATAGGCACTATCGGAAATGTAAGACTTAAGATCTATGTTTTGACGTCTTATGTAATTTTAGGGGTTTTGAAGACAATCTAAAAAAAATGAATTAATTACATATCCACGCGTTGGTCTCGAAGAGCTATACAACGTATTAAGAGACAGGCGCTTAAAACCTATTGGTTTCCAAGTTATCACACTTTGAAAAATCTAGGATTGCATTTGTCGAAAAAAAGTAGGGTTCCAGGGGTCGCACAGCAATGTGTCACACATCCACACGTTCGTCTCGACGAGCTATAAAACATACCAAAAGATAGGCACTATCGGAAATGTAAGACTTAAAATCTATGTTTTGACGCCTTACTATAGTCTTATGTAATTTTGGGAGTTTTGAAGACAATCTGAAAAAAATGAATTAATTTCATATCCACCCGTTCGTCTCGAAGAGCTGTACAACATATCCACGCGTTCGTCTCGAAGAGCTATACAACATACTAAGAGACAGGCGCTTAAACCTATTGGTTTCCGAGTTATCGCACTTTGAAAAATCTAGGATTGCATTTGTCGAAAAAAAGTAGGGTTCCAGGGGTCGCATACAATGTGTTACGCATCCACATGTTCGTCACGACGAGCTATACAACATACCAAAAGATAGGCAATATCGTAAATTTAAGACTTAAAATTTATGTTTTGACATCTTACTATAGTATTATGTCAGGGAACAGATACCACCCTTCTCACATTGGCCTGTTATAGCGCCACCAGCGGGTCAACTTTTGCACAACACATTTTTGGAACAAAATGGACCAATCTTTGACGTCAGTAACGTCAAAGAGAGCACTGCCTGCAATCTTGACATTTTTTACTTTTATAGCCATTGTTTTCTGGCTTGAAGCGAGCCCACAATTGTTTCGAAGGAACAATATTTTCTAGTGTTAATACTTTGTATCGTGACATCACAGTTTTAAGTTAAAAAAAAAAGTATCAATACTGCAATGTAGCTATACTCTATTACAAGTATATTCAAACATTTATTGTAAAGTGCATTAGACTAAAAGTACAAAAGTATTGGCATCAAAATGTATTTAAATATATATATATATATATATATAAGTATATATATATGGCGGATATATAGGCCTATATATATATATATATATATATATATATATGGCGGAAGTAGGGCGGATTACAATAAGTGTTTTGCCATGCATTGCATCCACACGTTCGTCTCGACGAGCTATACAACATACCAAAAGATAGGCACTATCGGAAATTTAAGACTTAAAATCTATGTTTTGACGCCTTACTATAGTCTTATGTAATTTTGGGGGTTTTGAAGACAATCTGAAAAAAATGAATTAATTTCATATCCACGCGTTGGTCTCGAAGAGCTATACAACATACTAAGAGACAGGCGCTTAAAACCTATTGGTTTCCGAGTTATCGCACTTTGAAAAATCTAGGATTGCATTTGTCGAAAAAAAGTAGGGTTCCAGTAACCTGACTGCGCCAGATGATAGCAGCAGTGCGTTTGCCTGGCCGCATACCACTCTGCTACTAACATCTGGGACTGCTCCGGCAGACTCGATGTAAGGGGCGGGCCATTTTTTTAAATTATTTAGCAGGAGATTGGATGGGGCCGTCTGTCTATCACAGTCTGGGAGTGCCAACTCCAACCACTCATATTGGCTTGTCTGCATGACGTTACACCCAGAATCCGCCTCCTGTGTTTCCACGTGGTCTGCAATCAGACTCTATTGGCTCAGAGCCGCTCAGAGCCAGCCCGTAGCTGCCGCTGATTGGTCCGGCCCGGGGCTTTACGAGCGTTATCAACTCCCTCCGAGAGATCTCAGATGGTAAAGTAGGGCGACGCACTACTGCCACCATCTGACGAAAGTCAGGTTAGGGTTCCAGGGGTCGCACAGCAATGTGTCACACATCCACACGTTCGTCTCGACGAGCTATACAACATACCAAATGATAGGCACTATCGGAAATTTAAGACTTAAAATCTATGTTTTGACGCCTTACTATAGTCTTATGTAATTTTGGGAGTTTTGAAGACAATCTGAAAAAAATGAATTCATTTCATATCCACGCGTTCGTCTCGAAGAGCTATACAACATGCTAAGAGACAGGCGCTTAAAACCTATTGGTTTCCGAGTTATCACACTTTGAAAAATGTAGGATTGCATTTGTCGAAAAAACTTAGGGTTCCAGGGGTCGCACAGCAATGTGTCACACATCCACACGTTCGTCTCGACGAGCTATACAACATACCAAAAGATAGGCACTATCGGAAATTTAAGACTTAAAATCTATGTTTTGACGCCTTACTATATAGTCTTATGTAATTTTGGGGGTTTTGAAGACGATCTGAAAAAAATGAATTAATTTCATATCCACGCGTTCGTCTCGAAGAGCTGTACAACATATCCACGCGTTCGTCTCGAAGAGCTATACAACATACTAAGAGACAGGCGCTTAAACCTATTGGTTTCCGAGTTATCGCACTTTGAAAAATCTAGGATTGCATTTGTCGAAAAAAAGTAGGGTTCGAGGGGTCGCATAGCAATGTGTCACGCATCCACACGTTCGTCACGACGAGCTATACAACATACCAAAAGATAGGCACTAGAGACAGGCGCTTAAAACCTATTGGTTTCCGAGTTATCGTACTTTGAAAAATCTAGGATTGCATTTGTCGAAAAAAAGTAGGGTTCCAGGGGTCGCACAGCAATGTGTCACACATCCACACGTTCGTCTCGACGAGCTATACAACATACCAAAAGATAGGCACTATCGTAAATTTAAGACTTAAAATCTATGTTTTGACATCTTACTATAGTATTATGTCAGGGAACAGATACCACCCTTCTCACATTGGCCTGTTATAGCGCCACCAGCGGGTCAACCTTTGCACAACACATTCTTGGAACAAAATGGACCAATCTTTGACGTCAGTAACGTCAAAGAGAGCACTGCCTGCGATCTTGACATTTTGTACTTTTATAGCTATTGTTTTCTGGCTTGAAGCGAGCCCACAATTGTTTCGAAGGAACAATATTTTCTAGTGTTAAACTTTGTATCATGACATCACAGTTTTAAGTTAAAAAAAAAGTATCAATACTGCAATGTAGCTATACTCTGTTACAAGTATATTCAAACATTTATTGTTAAGTGCATTAGACTAAAAGTACAAAAGTATTGGCATCAAAATGTATTTAAATATATATATATATATATATATATATAAGTATATATATATATATATATATATATATATATATATATATATATATATATATATATATATATGGCGGAAGTATGGCGGAAGTATGGCGGATTACAATAAGTGTTTTGCCATGCATTGCATCCACACGTTCGTCTCGACGAGCTATACAACATACCAAAAGATAGGCACTATCGGAAATTTAAGACTTAAAATCTATGTTTTGACGCCTTACTATAGTCTTATGTAATTTTGGGGGTTTTGAAGACAATCTGAAAAAAATGAATTAATTTCATATCCACGCGTTGGTCTCGAAGAGCTATACAACATACTAAGAGACAGGCGCTTAAAACCTATTGGTTTCCGAGTTATCGCACTTTGAAAAATCTAGGATTGCATTTGTCGAAAAAAAGTAGGGTTCCAGGGGTCGCACAGCAATGTGTCACACATCCACACGTTCGTCTCGACGAGCTATACAACATACCAAATGATAGGCACTATCGGAAATTTAAGACTTAAAATCTATGTTTTGACGCCTTACTATAGTCTTTTGTAATTTTGGGAGTTTTGAAGACAATCTGAAAAAAATGAATTAATTTCATATCCACGCGTTCGACTCGAAGAGCTATACAACATGCTAAGAGACAGGCGCTTAAAACCTATTGGTTTCCGAATTATCGCACTTTGAAAAATCTAGGATTGCATTTGTCGAAAAAACGTAGGGTTCCAGGGGTCGCACAGCAATGTGTCACACATCCACACGTTCTTCTCGACGAGCTATAGAACATACCAAAAGATAGGCACTATCGGAAATTTAAGACTTAAAATCTATGTTTTGACGCCTTACTATAGTCTTATGTAATTTTGGGGGTTTTGAAGACAATCTGAAAAAAATGAATTAATTTCATATCCACGCGTTGGTCTCGAAGAGCTATACAACATACTAAGAGACAGGCGCTTAAAACCTATTGGTTTCCGAGTTATCGCACTTTGAAAAATCTAGGATTGCATTTGTCGAAAAAAAGTAGGGTTCCAGGGGTCGCACAGCAATGTGTCACACATCCACACGTTCGTCACGACGAGCTATACAACATACCAAAAGATAGGCACTAGAGACAGGCGCTTAAAACCTATTGATTTCCGAGTTATCGCACTTTGAAAAATCTAGGATTGCATTTGTCGAAAAAAAGTAGGGTTCCAGGGGTCGCACAGCAATGTGTCACACATCCACACGTTCGTCTCGACGAGCTATACAACATACCAAAAGATAGGCACTATCGTAAATTTAAGACTTAAAATCTATGTTTTGACATCTTACTATAGTATTATGTCAGGGAACAGATACCACCTTTCTCACATTGGCCTGTTATAGCGCCACCAGCGGGTCAACTTTTGCACAACACATTTTTGGAACAAAATGGACCAATCTTTGACGTCAGTAACGTCAAAGAGAGCACTGCCTGCGATCTTGACATTTTGTACTTTTATAGCTATTGTTTTCTGGCTTGAAGCGAGCCCACAATTGTTTCGAAGGAACAATATTTTCTAGTGTTAAACTTTGTATCATGACATCACAGTTTTAAGTTAAAAAAATTATCAATACTGCAATGTAGCTATACTCTGTTACAAGTATATTCAAACATTTATTGTTAAGTGCATTAGACTAAAAGTACAAAAGTATTGGCATCAAAATGTATTTAAATATATATATATATATAAGTATATGGCGGATATATAGGCCTATATATATATATATATATATATATGGCGGAAGTATGGCGGAAGTATGGCGGATTACAATAAGTTTTTGCCATGCATTGCATCCACACGTTCGTCTCGACGAGCTATACAACATACCAAAAGATAGGCACTATCGGAAATTTAAGACTTAAAATCTATGTTTTGACGCCTTACTATAGTCTTATGTAATTTTGGGGGTTTTGAAGACAATCTGAAAAAAATGAATTAATTTCATATCCACGCGTTGGTCTCGAAGAGCTATACAACATACTAAGAGACAGGCGCTTAAAACCTATTGGTTTCCGAGTTATCGCACTTTGAAAAATCTAGGATTGCATTTGTCGAAAAAAAGTAGGGTTCCAGGGGTCGCACAGCAATGTGTCACACATCCACACGTTCGTCTCGACGAGCTATACAACATACCAAATGATAGGCACTATCGGAAATTTAAGACTTAAAATCTATGTTTTGACGCCTTACTATAGTCTTTTGTAATTTTGGGAGTTTTGAAGACAATCTGAAAAAAATGAATTAATTTCATATCCACGCGTTCGACTCGAAGAGCAATACAACATGCTAAGAGACAGGCGCTTAAAACCTATTGGTTTCCGAATTATCGCACTTTGAAAAATCTAGGATTGCATTTGTCGAAAAAACGTAGGGTTCCAGGGGTCGCACAGCAATGTGTCACACATCCACACGTTCTTCTCGACGAGCTATAGAACATACCAAAAGATAGGCACTATCGGAAATTTAAGACTTAAAATCTATGTTTTGACGCCTTACTATAGTCTTATGTAATTTTGGGGGTTTTGAAGACAATCTGAAAAAAATGAATTAATTTCATATCCACGCGTTGGTCTCGAAGAGCTATACAACATACTAAGAGACAGGCACTTAAAACCTATTGGTTTCCGAGTTATCGCACTTTGAAAAATCTAGGATTGCATTTGTCGAAAAAAAGTAGGGTTCCAGGGGTCGCACAGCAATGTGTCACACATCCACACGTTCGTCACGACGAGCTATACAACATACCAAAAGATAGGCACTAGAGACAGGCGCTTAAAACCTATTGGTTTCCGAGTTATCGCACTTTGAAAAATCTAGGATTGCATTTGTCGAAAAAAAGTAGGGTTCCAGGGGTCGCACAGCAATGTGTCACACATCCACACGTTCGTCTCGACGAGCTATACAACATACCAAAAGATAGGCACTATCGTAAATTTAAGACTTAAAATCTATGTTTTGACATCTTACTATAGTATTATGTCAGGGAACAGATACCACCCTTCTCACATTGGCCTGTTATAGCGCCACCAGCGGGTCAACTTTTGCACAACACATTTTTGGAACAAAATGGACCAATCTTTGACGTCAGTAACGTCAAAGAGAGCACTGCCTGCGATCTTGACATTTTGTACTTTTATAGCTATTGTTTTCTGGCTTGAAGCGAGCCCACAATTGTTTCGAAGGAACAATATTTTCTAGTGTTAAACTTTGTATCATGACATCACAGTTTTAAGTTAAAAAAAATTATCAATACTGCAATGTAGCTATACTCTGTTACAAGTATATTCAAACATTTATTGTTAAGTGCATTAGACTAAAAGTACAAAAGTATTGGCATCAAAATGTATTTAAATATATATATATATATATATATAAGTATATGGCGGATATATAGGCCTATATATATATATATATATATATGGCGGAAGTATGGCGGAAGTATGGCGGATTACAATAAGTGTTTTGCCATGCATTGCATCCACACGTTCGTCTCGACGAGCTATACAACATACCAAAAGATAGGCACTATCGGAAATTTAAGACTTAAAATCTATGTTTTGACGCCTTACTATAGTCTTATGTAATTTTGGGGGTTTTGAAGACAATCTGAAAAAAATGAATTAATTTCATATCCACGCGTTGGTCTCGAAGAGCTATACAACATACTAAGAGACAGGCGCTTAAAACCTATTGGTTTCCGAGTTATCGCACTTTGAAAAATCTAGGATTGCATTTGTCGAAAAAAAGTAGGGTTCCAGGGGTCGCACAGCAATGTGTCACACATCCACACGTTCGTCTCGACGAGCTATACAACATACCAAATGATAGGCACTATCGGAAATTTAAGACTTAAAATCTATGTTTTGACGCCTTACTATAGTCTTTTGTAATTTTGGGAGTTTTGAAGACAATCTGAAAAAAATGAATTAATTTCATATCCACGCGTTCGACTCGAAGAGCTATACAACATGCTAAGAGACAGGCGCTTAAAACCTATTGGTTTCCGAATTATCGCACTTTGAAAAATCTAGGATTGCATTTGTCGAAAAAACGTAGGGTTCCAGGGGTCGCACAGCAATGTGTCACACATCCACACGTTCTTCTCGACGAGCTATAGAACATACCAAAAGATAGGCACTATCGGAAATTTAAGACTTAAAATCTATGTTTTGACGCCTTACTATAGTCTTATGTAATTTTGGGGGTTTTGAAGACAATCTGAAAAAAATGAATTAATTTCATATCCACGCGTTGGTCTCGAAGAGCTATACAACATACTAAGAGACAGGCGCTTAAAACCTATTGGTTTCCGAGTTATCGCACTTTGAAAAATCTAGGATTGCATTTGTCGAAAAAAAGTAGGGTTCCAGGGGTCGCACAGCAATGTGTCACACATCCACACGTTCGTCACGACGAGCTATACAACATACCAAAAGATAGGCACTAGAGACAGGCGCTTAAAACCTATTGGTTTCCGAGTTATCGCACTTTGAAAAATCTAGGATTGCATTTGTCGAAAAAAAGTAGGGTTCCAGGGGTCGCACAGCAATGTGTCACACATCCACACGTTCGTCTCGACGAGCTATACAACATACCAAAAGATAGGCACTATCGTAAATTTAAGACTTAAAATCTATGTTTTGACATCTTACTATAGTATTATGTCAGGGAACAGATACCACCCTTCTCACATTGGCCTGTTATAGCGCCACCAGCGGGTCAACTTTTGCACAACACATTTTTGGAACAAAATGGACCAATCTTTGACGTCAGTAACGTCAAAGAGAGCACTGCCTGCGATCTTGACATTTTGTACTTTTATAGCTATTGTTTTCTGGCTTGAAGCGAGCCCACAATTGTTTCGAAGGAACAATATTTTCTAGTGTTAAACTTTGTATCATGACATCACAGTTTTAAGTAAAAAAAAATTATCAATACTGCAATGTAGCTATACTCTGTTACAAGTATATTCAAACATTTATTGTTAAGTGCATTAGACTAAAAGTACAAAAGTATTGGCATCAAAATGTATTTAAATATATATATATATATATATATAAGTATATGGCGGATATATAGGCCTATATATATATATATATATATATGGCGGAAGTATGGCGGAAGTATGGCGGATTACAATAAGTGTTTTGCCATGCATTGCATCCACACGTTCGTCTCGACGAGCTATACAACATACCAAAAGATAGGCACTATCGGAAATTTAAGACTTAAAATCTATGTTTTGACAACTTACTATAGTCTTATGTAATCTTGGGGGTTTTGAAGACAATCTGAAAAAAAATGAATTAATTTCATATCCACGCGTTGGTCTCGAAGAGCTATACAACATACTAAGAGACAGGCGCTTAAAACCTATTGGTTTCCGAGTTATCGCACTTTGAAAAATCTAGGATTGCATTTGTCGAAAAAAAGTAGGGTTCCAGGGGTCGCACAGCAATGTGTCACACATCCACACGTTCGTCTCGACGAGCTATACAACATACCAAATGATAGGCACTATCGGAAATTTAAGACATAAAATCTATGTTTTGACGCCTTACTATAGTACTTTACTTTATTTGTTTATTTAGACGGGACAATGCATATTAATGAACACTACATGAAAGCAATGTAAATAAGCCGGAATTAGCAAGAATGCTAAATTTCATCCGTAGTCCCCACATGAAGACAAAACAATACATACCAACAAACAGTAACCCTACATTAGGAGAGGGCGCCTAAGAACATACATACAAATACTATTTTTCCTCAACCAAGAGAAAACAACAAAACAACACATATTACTAACAGTACCCTACATTAGAAAAGAAAAGTTAAAAATATACGTACATGACGAGCTGTACTCTTAAAACTATACATGGTCACAGGTTTGATTGTCAACTAACCATTTTTTTAGATTGAACTTGAAGGATGGAAATGACAAACAGTCTCTTATTGTTAGAGGTAGGTCATTCCAGATTGAACATCCCTGCACTGAAAGGGTGTTTTTTCCAAAAGCGGTTACCCGGTACGGTACTTCGCAATCCCCTCTAGTGATTGCTCTAGTATTGAGTCCTCTATCGGGCTTCCTTTTTATGAATTCCTTTAGGGGAGGTGGGCATAGACCATTTAGGGTCTTATATATGATACTGACCTGTTTAAATACCTTAAAATTAGCGAAACTCAAAAAACGGTACCTCTGAAGAATATTACAATGGTGATATGAGCGGGGTTTCCTATCGAATACCTTAAGCGCACTCTTATATAGCTGTTCAATGGGTTTGAGAATCGTTATACCTGTGCAAGACCAGTTTGTGAAACAGTACTCAATGTGTGATTGGATCATGCATTGGAGATAAGATTTAGCAGCACTAACTGCCAAAAAAGGTCTGATTTGTTTAAAGTTCTGAAGGTTGAACTTGATTGTGTTTGTAACCTTTTTTACATGTTTTTTAAAGGTTAGGGTTGAGTCTAACATGACCCCGAGGTACTTGAACTCTGGCACAAGTTCAAGTTCCTCTCCACCCAGAAACACATTTGATGACTCCATCACAACTGGTCTTTTGGAAAAAGCCATGCAGACCGTCTTTTTTGCATTCAGGAGCAGGCATGAGTCTGTAAGCCAGTCCTGAACGCTGGTCAGAACAGAAGTTAAAACCGTTGACACCTCTGCATAGTTCTTTCCATGAGTCAGTATAACCGCATCATCTGCGTACATCTGGATATGTACATCTTTACATACATCAGGTAGGTCGTTTATGAACAGAGAAAACAGAATTGGTCCTACTATTGATCCCTGGGGGACACCAACCGAGCAAGTGTGATAAGGAGACTTGATGCCATTTATGCTTACACACTGTTCTCTATTTGATAGGTATGATGTAAACCATTTGATGGCCTCTGGGGACAAGTTGAAATGTGTTAGTTTGGACAAGAGGACCTGATGGCTGACAGAGTCAAATGCTTTCTTGAAATCTAAAAATACTGCCATTGCGCATGGGGCCTTGTTCAAAGCACACTTTAACTTTTCAATGAATAAGCAATTTGCTGACTCAGTGGAGTGGAAGGCTCGAAACCCAAACTGCATAGGATGCAGAGGGTGTAGCCTTTGTCTAGATGTTTAACAATAGACTTTACAATCCACTTTTCAGCCACTTTTGATATAACAGGTAAGATGCTTATGGGTCTATAGTTTGATATGTCCGTTTTTGAGCCAGATTTGAATATAGGTGTTATAACAGCAGCTTTCCACTGAGTTGGGACAGTGCATTTTCTTATGGACAGATTTACCAGATGTGTGATTGGTGCCACCAGAGAGTCAATATTTGTTTTAAGAAAGTTTGTGTCAAGCCCGTGTGCATCTTTAGCTTTGGATGCTTTCAGTGATCTGACAATGTTTGTCACCTCGTTTTCTGTGACTTCCTCCAAATTAAAAATGGGGAGATCATTTTGAACAGGGCGTGAAACAAACTTAGAGGGTCTGAACAACTGTGTGATTTCATACACAGAGTTTAGAAAAAACAGCATTAGATTGCTAGCAAGCGTGTGGGGATCTTTCACCAGGACATTATCTATTTTAAGTTCTAAGTTGTTATTATCCTGCTTATAGTATTTCCCTGTCAGTTTATTTATGTATTCCCACACTTTTTTTCCATTTCCTCTGGCACTCTCTATGATGGAGATATAAAATCCAGCTTTAGCCTTCCTTAAGAAATTTGTGACTTTGTTTCTAGCATGTGTGAATAGCTGTCTGTCCGTTGTCAGGCCAGATTTTAATGCCTTTTTAAGCAGTAAATCTCTGGTTTTCATTTGATCTCTACATTTTTTATCGACCCAAGGTAGAGTAATTTTTCTCCCTTTCCTCTGGTTACCACCTCTGGTGAAAGATTCCATTATTCCATTACAGGCGCTTAAAACCTATTGGTTTCCAAGTTATCACACTTTGAAAAATCTAGGATTGCATTTGTCGAAAAAAAGTAGGGTTCCAGGGGTCGCAGAGCAATGTGTCACACATCCACACGTTCGTCTCGACGAGCTATACAACATACCAAAAGATAGGCACTATCGTAAATTTAAGACTTAAAATGTATGTTTTGACATCTTACTATAGTATTATGTCAGGGAACAGATACCACCCTTCTCACATTGGCCTGTTATAGCGCCACCAGCGGGTCAACTTTTGCACAACACATTTTTGGAACAAAATGGACCAATCTTTGACGTCAGTAACGTCAAAGAGAGCACTGCCTGCGATCTTGACATTTTGTACTTTTATAGCCATTGTTTTCTGGCTTGAAGCGAGCCCACAATTGTTTCGAAGGAACAATATTTTCTAGTGTTAAACTTTGTATCGTGACATCACAGTTTTAAGTTAAAAAAAAGTATCAATACTGCAATGTAGCTATACTCTATTACAAGTATAGTCAAACATTTATTGTAAAGTGCGTTAGACTAAAAGTACAAAAGTATTGGCATCAAAATGTATTTAAATATATATAAATATATATATAAGTATATATATATGGCGGATATATAGGCCTATATATATATATATATATATATATATATATATATATATATATATATATATATATATATATATATATGGCGGAAGTATGGCGGATTACAATAAGTGTTTTGCCATGCATTGCATCCACACGTTCGTCTCGACGAGCTATACAACATACCAAAAGATAGGCACTATCGGAAATTTAAGACTTAAAATCTATGTTTTGACGCCTTACTATAGTCTTATGTAATTTTGGGGGTTTTGAAGACAATCTGAAAAAAATGAATTAATTTCATATCCACGCGTTGGTCTCGAAGAGCAATACAACATACTAAGAGACAGGCGCTTAAAACCTATTGGTTTCCGAGTTATCACACTTTGAAAAATGTAGGATTGCATTTGTCGAAAAAAAGTAGGGTTCCAGGGGTCGCACAGCAATGTGTCACACATCCACACGTTCGTCTCGACGAGCTATACAACATACCAAAAGATAGGCACTATTGGAAATTTAAGACTTAATATCTATGTTTTGACGCCTTACTATATAGTCTTATGTAATTTTGGGGGTTTTGAAGACAATCTGAAAAAAATGAATTAATTTCATATCCACGCGTTGGTCTCAAAGAGCTATACAACATACTAAGAGACAGGCGCTTAAAACCTATTGGTTTCCGAGTTATCACACTTTGAAAAATGTAGGATTGCATTTGTCGAAAAAAAGTAGGGTTCCAGGGGTCGCACAGCAATGTGTCACACATCCACACGTTCGTCTCGACGAGCTATACAACATACCAAAAGATAGGCACTATTGGAAATTTAAGACTTAAAATCTATGTTTTGACGCCTTACTATATAGTCTTATGTCATTTTGGGGGTTTTGAAGACAAACTGAAAAAAATAAATAAAAAAATCATATCCACGCGATCGTCTCGAAGAGCTATACAACCTACTAAGAGACAGGCGCTTAAAACCTATTGGTTTCCGAGTTATCGCACTTTGAAAAATCTAGGATTGCATTTGTTGAAAAAAAGTAGGGTTCCAGGGGTCGCACAGCAATGTGTCACACATCCACACGTTCGTCTCGACGAGTTATACAACATACCAAAAGATAGGCACTATCGGAAATTTAAGACTTAAAATCTATGTTTTGACGCCTTACTATAGTCTTATGTAATTTTGGGGGTTTTGAAGACAATCTGAAAAAAATGAATTAATTTCATATCCACGCGTTGGTCTCGAAGAGCTATACAACATACTAAGAGACAGGCGCTTAAAACCTATTGGTTTCCGAGTTATCGCACTTTGAAAAATCTAGGATTGCATTTGTCGAAAAAAAAGTAGGGTTCCAGGGGTCGCACAGCAATGTGTCACACATCCACACGTTCGTCTCGACGAGTTATACAACATACCAAAAGATAGGCACTATTGGAAATTTAAGACATAAAATCTATGTTTTGACGCCTTACTATAGTCTTATGTAATTTTGGGGGTTTTGAAGACAATCTGAAAAAAATTAATTAATTTCATATCCACGCGTTGGTCTCGAAGAGCTATACAACATACTAAGAGACAGGCGCTTAAAACCTATTGGTTTCCAAGTTATCACACTTTGAAAAATCTAGGATTGCATTTGTCGAAAAAAAGTAGGGTTCCAGGGGTCGCAGAGCAATGTGTCACACATCCACACGTTCGTCTCGACGAGCTATACAACATACCAAAAGATAGGCACTATCGTAAATTTAAGACTTAAAATCTATGTTTTGACATCTTACTATAGTATTATGTCAGGGAACAGATACCACCCTTCTCACATTGGCCTGTTATAGCGCCACCAGCGGGTCAACTTTTGCACAACACATTTTTGGAACAAAATGGACCAATCTTTGACGTCAGTAACGTCAAAGAGAGCACTGCCTGCGATCTTGACATTTTGTACTTTTATAGCCATTGTTTTCTGGCTTGAAGCGAGCCCACAATTGTTTCGAAGGAACAATATTTTCTAGTGTTAAACTTTGTATCGTGACATCACAGTTTTAAGTTAAAAAAAAGTATCAATACTGCAATGTAGCTATACTCTATTACAAGTATAGTCAAACATTTATTGTAAAGTGCGTTAGACTAAAAGTACAAAAGTATTGGCATCAAAATGTATTTAAATATATATATATATATATATAAGTATATATATATGGCGGATATATAGGCCTATATATATATATATATATATATATATATATATATATATATATATATATATATATATATATATATGGCGGAAGTATGGCGGATTACAATAAGTGTTTTGCCATGCATTGCATCCACACGTTCGTCTCGACGAGCTATACAACATACCAAAAGATAGGCACTATCGGAAATTTAAGACTTAAAATCTATGTTTTGACGCCTTACTATAGTCTTATGTAATTTTGGGGGTTTTGAAGACAATCTGAAAAAAATGAATTAATTTCATATCCACGCGTTGGTCTCGAAGAGCAATACAACATACTAAGAGACAGGCGCTTAAAACCTATTGGTTTCCGAGTTATCGCACTTTGAAAAATCTAGGATTGCATTTGTTGAAAAAAAGTAGGGTTCCAGGGGTCGCACAGCAATGTGTCACACATCCACACGTTCATCTCAACGAGCTATACAACATACCAAAAGATAGGCACTATCGGAAATGTAAGACTTAAAATCTATGTTTTGACGCCTTACTATAGTCTTATGTAATTTTGGGAGTTTTGAAGACAATCTGAAAAAAATGAATTAATTTCATATCCACGCGTTCGTCTCGAAGAGCTGTACAACATATCCACGCGTTCGTCTCGAAGAGCTATACAACATACTAAGAGACAGGCGCTTAAACCTATTGGTTTCCGAGTTATCGCACTTTGAAAAATCTAGGATTGCATTTGTCGAAAAAAAGTAGGGTTCCAGGGGTCGCATAGCAATGTGTCACGCATCCACACGTTCGTCACGACGAGCTATACAACATACCAAAAGATAGGCACTAGAGACAGGCGCTCAAAACCTATTGGTTTCCGAGTTATTGCACTTTGAAAATCTAGGATTGCATTTGTCGAAAAAAAGTAGGGTTCCAGGGGTCGCACAGCAATGTGTCACACATCCACACGTTCGTCTCGACGAGCTATACAACATACCAAAAGATAGGCACTATCGGAAATTTAAGACTTAAAATCTATGTTTTGACGCCTTACTATAGTCTTATGTAATTTTGGGGGTTTTGAAGACAATCTGAAAAAAATGAATTAATTTCATATACACGCGTTCGTCTCGAAGAGCTGTACAACATATCATCCACGCGTTCGTCTCGAAGAGCTATACAACATACTAAGAGACAGGTGCTTAAACCTATTGGTTTCCGAGTTATCGCACTTTGAAAAATCTAGGATTGCATTTGTCGAAAAAAAAGTTGGGTTCCAGGGGTCGCATAGCAATGTGTCACGCATCCACACGTTCGTCACGACGAGCTATACAACATACCAAAAGATAGGCACTATCGTAAATTTAAGACTTAAAATCTATGTTTTGACATCTTACTATAGTATTATGTCAGGGAACAGATACCACCCTTCTCACATTGGCCTGTTATAGCGCCACCAGCGGGTCAACTTTTGCACAACACAATTTTGGAACAAAATGGACCAATCTTAGACGTCAGTAACGTCAAAGAGAGCACTGCCTGCGATCTTGACATTTTGTACTTTTATAGCCATCGTTTTCTGGCTTGAAGCGAGCCCACAATTGTTTCGAAGGAACAATATTTTCTAGTGTTAAACTTTGTATCATGACATCACAGTTTTAAGTTAAAAAAAAAGTATCAATACTGCAATGTAGCTATACTCTGTTACAAGTATATTCAAACATTTATTGTAAAGTGCATTAGACTAAAAGTACAAAAGTATTGGCATCAAAATGTATTTAAATATATATATATATATATATAAGTATATGGCGGATATATAGGCCTATATATATATATATATATATATATATATATATGGCGGAAGTATGGCGGATTACAATAAGTGTTTTGCCATGCATTGCATCCACACGTTCGTCTCAACGAGCTATACAACATACCAAAAGATAAGCACTATCGGAAATGTAAGACTTAAAATCTATGTTTTGACGCCTTACTATAGTCTTATGTAATTTTGGGGGTTTTGAAGACAATCTGAATAAAATGAATTAATTTCATATCCACACTTTGGTCTCGAAGAGCTATACAACATACTAAGAGACAGGCGCTTAAAACCTATTGGTTTCCGAGTTATCGCACTTTGAAAAATCTAGGATTGCATTTGTCGAAAAAAAGTAGGGTTCCAGGGGTCGCACAGCAATGTGTCACACATCCACACGTTCGTCTCGACGAGCTATACAACATACCAAAAGATAGGCACTATTGGAAATTTAAGACTTAATATCTATGTTTTGACGCCTTACTATATAGTCTTATGTAATTTTGGGGGTTTTGAAGACAATCTGAAAAAAATTAATTAATTTCATATCCACGCGTTCGTCTCGAAGAGCTATACAACATACTAAGAGACAGGCGCTTAAACCTATTGGTTTCCGAGTTATCGCACTTTGAAAAATCTAGGATTGCATTTGTCGAAAAAAAGTAGGGTTCCAGGGGTCGCATAGCAATGTGTCACGCATCCACACGTTCGTCACGACGAGCTATACAACATACCAAAAGATAGGCACTAGAGACAGGCGCTCAAAACCTATTGGTTTCCGAGTTATTGCACTTTGAAAAATCTAGGATTGCATTTGTCGAAAAAAAGTAGGGTTCCAGGGGTCGCACAGCAATGTGTCACACATCCACACGTTCGTCTCGACGAGCTATACAACATACCAAAAGATAGGCACTATCGGAAATTTAAGACTTAAAATCTATGTTTTGACGCCTTACTATAGTCTTATGTAATTTTGGGGGTTTTGAAGACAATCTGAAAAAAATGAATTAATTTCATATACACGCGTTCGTCTCGAAGAGCTGTACAACATATCATCCACGCGTTCGTCTCGAAGAGCTATACAACATACTAAGAGACAGGCGCTTAAACCTATTGGTTTCCGAGTTATCGCACTTTGAAAAATCTAGGATTGCATTTGTCGAAAAAAAGTAGGGTTCCAGGGGTCGCATAGCAATGTGTCACGCATCCACACGTTCGTCACGACGAGCTATACAACATACCAAAAGATAGGCACTAGAGACAGGCGCTCAAAACCTATTGGTTTCCGAGTTATTGCACTTTGAAAAATCTAGGATTGCATTTGTCGAAAAAAAGTAGGGTTCCAGGGGTCGCACAGCAATGTGTCACACATCCACACGTTCGTCTCGACGAGCTATACAACATACCAAAAGATAGGCACTATCGGAAATTTAAGACTTAAAATCTATGTTTTGACGCCTTACTATAGTCTTATGTAATTTTGGGGGTTTTGAAGACAATCTGAAAAAAATGAATTAATTTCATATACACGCGTTCGTCTCGAAGAGCTGTACAACATATCATCCACGCGTTCGTCTCGAAGAGCTATACAACATACTAAGAGACAGGTGCTTAAACCTATTGGTTTCCGAGTTATCGCACTTTGAAAAATCTATATTGCATTTGTCGAAAAAAAAGTTGGGTTCCAGGGGTCGCATAGCAATGTGTCACGCATCCACACGTTCGTCACAACGAGCTATACAACATACCAAAAGATAGGCACTATCGTAAATTTAAGACTTAAAGGGATATTCCACTTTCAAAAAACTTTTGGTCATTGTATGGTCTAATCAGGCTTGTATGAACACCCTGAACAGTTTTTAATTTGCTTCATTCAGTATTTAGATATTTGATGTAAATGTTACCAGGCCCAACACGCCCAGGCCCTCTCCACATACACACTCATTGTAACTTCAAACTCCATTTTAACCATGATAGATTCATTAAAAACACCCATTATTTTTTCTGGTGACTCATAATACCCTCCTAATACGTGAGCAGACCGTGTTTTTTCAATAACTTTTTTCATTTATTTTCAATAAAATATTATTGTATTTAATGTTTTCCATTTTCCCAAAGAATTATTAAAAATAAAAGAAAAAGGTTATTGAAAAAACACGGTCTGCTCACGTATTAGGAGGGTATTATGAGTCACCAGAAAAAATAATGTGTGTTTTTAATGAATCTATCATGGTTAAAATGGAGTTTGAAGTTACAATGGGTGTGTATGTGGAGAGGGCCTGGGCGTGTTGGAGCTGGTAACATTTACATCAAATATCTAAATACTGAATGAAGCAAATTAAAAACTGTTCAGGGTGTTCATACAAGCCTGATTAGACCATACAATGACCAAAAGTTTTTTGAAAGTGGAATATCCCTTTAAAATCTATGTTTTGACATCTTACTATAGTATTATGTCAGGGAACAGATACCACCCTTCTCACATTGGCCTGTTATAGCGCCACCAGCGGGTCAACTTTTGCACAACACAATTTTGGAACAAAATGGACCAATCTTAGACGTCAGTAACGTCAAAGAGAGCACTGCCTGCGATCTTGACATTTTGTACTTTTATAGCCATTGTTTTCTGGCTTGAAGCGAGCCCACAATTGTTTCGAAGGAACAATATTTTCTAGTGTTAAACTTTGTATCATGACATCACAGTTTTAAGTTAAAAAAAAAAGTATCAATACTGCAATGTAGCTATACTCTGTTACAAGTATATTCAAACATTTATTGTAAAGTGCATTAGACTAAAAGTACAAAAGTATTGGCATCAAAATGTATTTAAATATATATATATATATATAAGTATATGGCGGATATATAGGCCTATATATATATATATATATATATATATATATATATATATGGCGGAAGTATGGCGGATTACAATAAGTGTTTTGCCATTGCATTGCATGGCAGGCACACTTAACTAGCAGTTGTAGATGTAAAAATGATAAAGATTCCGCTACTTCATGGCATATTTACCGCAAAGAATTTAAACGTTTTCAACAAACTAGACATCAAAAATTAGTTTCCAGGCTCTCGCTTTTCTCTCCCATGCTCGGGGCACGTTTAGCGGCTGTGTCCTGCTCCCTCTGCTCGGTATAAGCAACCTGAGCGTCGGTGGAGCTCTTGACTGTTCCGCATGAGTTGACTGTGTGTGTGTGTGTGTGTGTGTGTGTGTGTGTGTGTGTGTGTGTGTGTGTGTGTGTGTGTGTGTGTGTGTGTGTGTGTCATGACAGAAAATAGAAAATCTACAAGCTCACAACACGTCGCGGGCGCGACACGCTGTGGATCGTCTATTTTGTGCGATCACTAGTTCTGTTTTCAGAGCGTTTGTAGAAAGACCACATGACCTACTGTAGCATAATGTTAAACTTTGTTCACAATCACAGTTTTAAGTAAAAAAAAAAAAGTATCAATACTGCAATGTAGCTATACTCTGTTACAAGTATATTCAAACATTTATTGTAAAGTGCATTAGACTAAAAGTACAAAAGTATTGGCATCAAAATGTATTTAATTAAAAAAAAAATATATATATATATATATATATATATATATATATATATATATATATATATATATATATATATATACAGTATATGTATACCCTGTGTTGGCCCGAATATAGGACGACTCTGATTAAAAGACGACCCCTATTTTTTAAATATCATTTTGGGAAAAAAATATGTTAAAGAAAAAATATTATATATTAACTTATTTATAAAGAAAACTTTATACCCACTTAATTAAATAATTTTTATTTTGCCTGTTATACACACACACACACACACACACACACACACACACACACACACACACACACACACACACACACACACACACACACACACACACACACACACACACACACACACCCACACCCATCGGAAAAGTGCAAGCTTTGAGCCTTTCCTCAACCCACACAGGCTATATAGGCTCCCGCCTCAAACAAAGGTGATGCAGGAAGAGCGCAGGATATCCAGCCTAAAAGAAAGTAACTTTGTTTTGTTTGTTTTAGTTCAACTTTTACCTTCACCTGAGCTGAGCTGAACTGAACGTCTGTCTTCACGTTGTCCCGCTGGGGAGTGTTTCGCTGTTTCTACATGTCCTCTTTTCGACAACCAAACCTAACCCAAACCCTAACCTCCGTGGGGTGAGGCTATCCTGCCGACGCTCCATTGTCGAAATGTTGCATTGTCGAAAGAGCGAGATTTCTCGATCCTGCTGCTCTCAAGGTTTCAGCGTTCCTGCACAATCTCTTCTTTTAGTTCAGGTCAGGGTCTTCAACAGGGTGTCCGGGATCCCTAGAGTCCTCAGACTTAAGCTGGTTCCACACTGCTGCGTCCTTTTTTTCTTTCTTTTTTTCATTCTTTTTTTTTTTTTTTTTCATTGTGTTTTGGAAATCCAAAATCCACAAAATAAAAGAAAAAGGTTTCTGGCCAAGGAGAGAGAGTGGGAGAGCAAGGGACCCAGTGGTGACAGCTAGGAAAACTGGAAAAAAATCAACCCTGGTCGAAAATAAATACGATACGGGCGGCAGTGTGTGCAAACGTGATTGGCATTTAACATGAGGTTGATATTTTTGTATTTTCGTGCTCCAAAATTCGCTCAGATATTCGGTTGAAAAACACATCAGTGTGCAAAGACCTTTACTGCAGGGGGCCAGCAAATCTTTGTGCGATACATTTATTTTTATATTAACCACTTGAACCCTAGCATCCCTATTCTTAGGAAAACGTTAGCCAATAATGTCTGATCTACAAGCTCACCACACCTCGCACTGCTTCTGGATCAGCTATGTTTGGGCAAAGAGGTATGGTGTAGAAGAGGGAGATAGAGCAGACGGAGTAAAAGGTCTGGTTTACTAAGTATTGACATTTTGGTGTGGCTAGTTGTCTGAAAATACACGTCAACATGGATCCAACACTGATGAAAGTGCTGTCAAAAAAGTCTGTGAAGCAATCTATGAAATCTGTGAAAAGGTGTTATCTGCGAAAATGTTAATGTTAAAACGAAATGTTATAGCCTACAATCAGTGGCGGAAAAAGTACTCACATATTTTACTCAAGTGAAAGTATCAATACTGCAATGTAGAAATACTGTGTTACAAGTAAAAGTCCGGAATTCAACATGTACTTGAGTAAAAGTACTAAAGCATTGGCATCAAAATGTACTTAAGTTCCAAAAGTACAACAATGTTTGAAAATAGCTCTGCAAGCTCGCGACGCGTTGTGAGCTTGTAGATTGGCTATTGTCAAATAGGGCCTATAGCGTATATATGAAATAGGGCTAAAGTGGTTAATGTATGTTTTATAATAGGATAGTTTATTTCTTCAAAGTAACTAGTAACTCAAGTTTTCAAATAAATGTAGTGGAGTATAAGTACAATATTTGGATCCAAGATGTAGTCTCATCAACTTCTTTTCAACTGAAGTGGATGGAAGTGGATGGTAGCGTCCAGTGTGGATACTACCATCCACTTCAATTGAGAACGATATGATATTTCTTATTATTATCTTGCCCGGTGGGAATGACCCTTTAGGCTGAGGAACTTTGAAGACCCCTGGTTTAGTTAAAACAGTGGTTCGCAAATTTGGGGTCCAAGTAGATAGATAGATAGATACCTTTATTATCCCAAGGGGGAAATTTAGTTTAGTTGTCCAGTAGTAGCACAGCAGTATACAGTTATTTACAAAGTTACAGAGACGTAAGAAAGATAGATAAGAGGGAAAAAAACAAAAAACAAAGACAAGAGCAGTACAGTACCAATAAGGAGAAGGTGCATCAATAGAGGGGGCGAATAATATATAAGTATATATACATAAAGTGTCTTGCAAAAGAGACCATAGCAGTCAATGCTAGTTAGTGCAAACAAGTATCTTAAACAAAGCAAAAATACTCAGAAACTACCAACACTAACAACCTAATAGTGTAGTGTCAAAAATCAGTGCCAAAAATAGAAGAAACTAGGAAGCGTGTCACCGCAAGGCGCACATGAGAACTCTTCCTGGAAGGTCCTTAGAGGTCAAAGTCAATACAGCAATTGTTCCTTAGAGGTCAAAGTCAATACAGCAATGGTTCCGTAAGTCTAAGTTAGGAAGGGAGACCTTTTCAAGCGTCCATTATGTGTCTCGTTGTACAGCTTAAGGGCAGCCGGTACAAAAGATTTTCCTAATCTCTCACATCTCCGTACTGGGTAGGTAAAGCGGTCGTTTCCTCTCTTACTCCAGTAACTGGTGATCTCTAGATGGAGGGGGTGGGAGGAGTTCTCCAAGATGGAATCTAGCTTCTTCGCAGTGCGCACCCTGGTTACTTCCTCCACCCCCTGCAGAGAGGACCCAACGACAGAGCCTGCTTTCTTCACCAGTCTGTTTAGGTTAAACGTGTCACCTGCTCTGTTGTTGCCACCCCAGCATGTTATGCCAAAAAAGAGGACACTTGCCATGACAGACTGATAGAACATCTGTAGCATCCTATTGCACACCCCAAACGATCTCAGTCTTCTCAGGAGGAACAGCCTGCTTTTCCCCTTGCTGTGAATCGCCTGCGCGTTGTCCGACCAAAAAGGAGTCCAGGGACTCCTTTTTGTGGGGGAGGGGTGTAAAAGACCAAGGTAGGCACTTATAGCTGCTGAAACGTTTATTTTATTTTTATTTTTATTTATTTATTTTTATTTTATTACTCCAGAATAAAATATTGGTACTTTTGCTACCAGTGAAGACACTCATCAGGATCCTTCTGTCGTGGACCGGCATCACTACAAAGACTTTGGAGAAAGAGAGAGAGAGAGAGAGAGAGAGAGAGAGAGAGAGAGAGAGAGAGAGGATGCCAGAGGCAGGCAAAGCTCCAAACATCTGTTTGAGAGCATGTGGCTAATGGCAGCCATACATCAAGCAGAGTTATGTATGGACTAAAGTCACTTTCAGTGGAAGTCAAACGCTTATAAATAGGCTGTGGGACATCCAGCTGCTTGTTGTAAAATCTATGGCGGAGGTTCTCGAACGTTGCTTTGTGTCAAGGACCCCCCAGATTGAGCGGCATTTTGTGCCAAGGAATCCCCAGTTGAAAATGTGTGGTGACTTGGATAGGACTACATTTAAGAAATGACAGAACATTTACAATGCTGTGATCCCTGCTGTTTGTGTCTTAAAGCTATGCTGTGTAAGTTGCTCAACAACTGGTCAGTAGCGGTATTGCAGGTATTTTACAGAAAACCGCGGTCCTGTCTGCTTTTTTCGTCCGTTTTTCACTCAGGCCGCCGCGGACCACTGCGTCCGCCTGTGCCTCGTCGAGACGCATCCCTCCGTAGAGGTGTCTTGCGTCCCTCTACGACCAGGCGTTCGGGAGATATAGGCTACGACTCCTACACCAGAGTGAACACTAGTTGAGGCAAGCTACTTCCTGAGAAGACGCCAAGACGCGCTGTGATTGGCTGGTAGTGTATGATCCGGGAGACAACGTATACGGAAAGATGCAGATGACGTAATTTTGCCACGAAATCCGGACCCCGGCCAGGATCACAGAAAACATATTTACAGAAGGCTTTAGGGGCTGAAATTCACGGAGTGGGTCTTCTAAATTTTTTGTGATTTAATGGTTAGATCAAATTTAAGATTAGTTTAATTGAAAACGTTACATAGTATAACTTTAACACAGGGGATGCCTTAGACATCCACAGGCATCTTAAAGGAGTCGTTCCAAAATTACTTTTTCGATTACTCACCCCATGGAGACTTGAGTTCAACAATATTGTTTTGTATTGTATTGTCGCATTCCTAAGACAAAAATGTGATTATAGTAAATTTACCCCCATTGAATTTGTTTGTGTTAGGAATGCAACAAAAAACTAAACATATTATTGAACTCAAGTCTCCATGGCATGACTAATCAATAGGAAGAAAAAGTCATTCTGGGGGTGAACTACTCTTCTGAAAGTTCCGTTTGGCCATTCACTCGCATTCATCCTGGCACTCCTGGAGTTTCACAGGAAAACAGTGTTGCAGCCTCCTTCTAAATAACTAAAGTCTATGACGACCAGTTTTCAAACTGGTGAAAAAAAGTGCCTCCAGACACCAGACCGCTAAGGTATGAAGGCGCGTGCAAGACACTAGTCATGTTGCCGTACCTTAGCTTTTTCTGAACTGACGCCACTGCAAGACCACCAAAAAGCCAGCAGACCAGCAGACCACAAAGACTGGTACAAGAACAAAGAGGGTCAGTCTACAGTAGGCTACAGTACAAGCAGGTCAAATCATCTACAGGTCAAATCCCCATTATAATCAATGGCTTGATAAATAAAAAGGGGGTAAATAGTGACACCCTCTCAGCCATTAACTCATTCTCTGCCTTACCGCGTTTTTTTATTTTATTGTATTTTTTTTCGTGGACCGCCAACCACGTCAAAACAGGTCAAATTAGCGAACAGCCCTATCTTGTGCACGTGAGAGAGTTGTTTCAACTCGACATAGCTGGAGAAACGTTGGTCGAAATGACTCGCTCCCCAGGGTGTCCAGTGGGGAACGTTGAAGAGCTCAGCTGTCAGTCACACACACAGAGCACACACACACGCACTTACGCACTTACGCACGCACGCACGCACGCACGCACGCACGCACGCACGCACGCACGCACGCACGCACGCACGCACGCACGCACGCACGCACGCACGCACGCACACACACACACACACACACACACACACACACACACACACACACACACACACACACACACACACACACACACACACACACACACACACACACACACACACACACACACACACACACACACACATTATAGATAGAGATGGCTGTAATGACCACAAGCTACCACTGTCAGTTAAAGGATTATATAAAATTAACCTTACACGTATTTAGAGCTGTTGTAAGAATGCAACAGTAACCATGTGCCTATAGAGGGCATTGTTTTAAGCAAGAAATATCACTTAAATAACCGTTGAGAGTGGTCCCCCCCTACCCACAGGTGATGCAAAAACTCAATTGGACATGTTCGTGGCTTCCCTGGGTCTTAAAGGGCATTGTTTTAAGCAAGAAATATCACTTAAATAACCGTTGAGAGTGGTCCCCCCCTACCCACAGGTGATGCAAAAACTCAATTGGACATGTTCGTGGGTCTTAAAGGAGTAGTTCACCCCAAAATGACTTTTTTTCTATTGCATCTACTGAATCCATTGCAAGCATTTGTTTTGCACCAAAAACATTCCTTGGGCTAGAAATGGACCCCCATACCACTGTGAAAAGTGATGACTCATCACTAAACCATCATTTTATGGGCTGTTTTTAGCCCAATGGATGTTTTTTTTGTGCAAAACAAATGCTTGCAATGGATTCAGAATAATTAAAAACACCTAGTTAGACCCCTCACATCCCACTTAAAGCATATTTTTTGGGAGTGATTTTTTCCCCTATAGTATATAGTGAGTGAATGAGACCCAGAATTACCCTAGCTGTCAAAGATTTTCCTAGGGAAGCTGAATTTCAGTCTTTGTTAGATGTGTTACTAGACACCTTTACAAACACATTGGTGAAGAAATGTTTGGTAAGGAATTTATTCCAGGACTTTTTAAGATATCCCCTGATTAAACGGCTGAGTAAAACAATGGTTTACCCACTATGGGTTATTAAAACAATGGTTTACCCATTATGGGTTATTATAATGGTGTTTGTATGTATAATGGGTTGTTTTGTACAGCTCATACATTACCCAGCTGCTAAATAAATACATTGTTTTACTCAGTACATGGGTAGTTTTAAACTTAAGTTGGTCACCTGTTATGCAAAGCATGCTGGGAAAAGCATTTGTCTAAGTTTTCAGGGACATTTTCTAAGCTTTCGGGAGCTAAAAATGCTAAATGTATATCATATCCATGTGTCTGCCTTGGCAAGCTGACTGTCATATGTCACAACGCCACGTGGTGAGCATGTAGATCGGCTGTTTTCAAAATGGAATAGATAGAGTCAAACTAAATGTAATGCCAACTCCCAAGTGCTTGTATAGGGTGGGGGTCCCCAGTTTAAAGATGATTATGTTGGGGGTCGCGGCCTGAAAAGGTTGAGAACCACTGGTTCAAGTGGTTGATGATTTCCAGCTCTCGTCGTTCAATGACAGGTGATCAATAACCAAACTGATCCCAGCAAATGCAGCCACAGCTCGCAGATGACGTCGAATCCATCCACACACACACACACACACACACACACACACACACACACACACACACACACACACACACACACACACACACACACACACACACACACACACACACACACACACACCAATTACTGTATAGCCAAATGCTGGCCACAGAAGGCAGACAGGACTAGCAAGGTGATTACTACAGTGATTGAGTGCCACCTAGTGTGAACAAACGGGATGACAAGCGGCATAGGGTGCAGACTGTTTTAGAAGGGACAACATATACATCTATACTATAATTTTGCGAATGTCTGTCTGAGTGAGTGAGTGAGTGAGTGAGTGAGTGAGTGAGTGAGTGTCTGTCTGTCTGTCACTTTCACAAATCATATGCTGTATATTAGCATTTTTATGGTGTATCTACTATCTATTCTGCATCTAGCTTGAGGCACATCTATTCTGCATCTAGCATGAGGCAAAGTATCTCTGTAGCCATTAAACGAAACGGGTTTCTTACATTGATGCTCCTACAGTACATCATGCAAGCACCAGTTAAAGTTACTTTCCATCCCTCATATACTGTGTGCACAGTGCACATCCCATAACCCACACACTGCACATCATTTTGGAGCTCATATCTTTGAACGGGTAAGGGCTAGTTCCTCCTAAACGTGCAAAACAAACTATACTTTTGTGTTTGTGTTTGTTTAAGCAACTTCTCCTCCTATGTTGAGGGCAAAAATAAGAATGAATCAAAATTAAGGGAATTGATTTAATCGAATTAATTAATCAATTAATTAATTAATTAAAAATGTTTGGTGTGCACGCTTACCACCTGGACAAGCCTTTTTCCTGCAGAAAAAACTGACCACCCCTTCTGTGTTGCTTTTTTTTTTTTTTTTTTTTTACACAACTAAGGTATATTAATGACATGCATATACTGTAGTTCAAAGTTGAAAATTAGAGGTAATCCCCGGCCTTTAAACACTATTGACCATAGGGGTCCTTTACCCTCTCATTTTAAGCCCTCTGTAAACCTCTTAGCTGAAAACAGCCCATGGAATGCAGAAGCGCTGTGCTTCACTGCTCCCATGTCGAGATAGAGCATCAGTGAGGTGTCGGAAGTACACTGCCCATTCATTTATACCATAGGGGATTGCATTATCAGCCCCAAAGTCGTAACAATTCAATGAACAATTAGGATTGTGGTTGTAAAATGGGTTTGTAGAAACTCCAAGTATGTATGCAATCACTCTAGGTTTAGTAAAAACATGTTTTAAAATTACCCATACAGCTAAAAATGCACATCCAGTGAAATCGACGTCTGTGATTGGTGGAGCTTGCGGTTACCTCGGAAATAGCTACTGCCCCCTGTCAGCCCGGCCAATTAATGCACTTCAGATGAACTCCGTGAGCGAGTGTCTTTCTTTTACAAATATGATGCACTATTTTAAATATGAAGACAAGAGCATCCACAGAGATGAAAATCACTACATGTCCTGGCCTGGATTACTAAATTGAGCGTGGTTTATGGGATACATTTCACGAAATAAATGTCATTCGCAATGCTTTGTGGGAGTGTAGTTTCTGCAGTTTTGACAAAATAATATGTACACAGTGTTGTAGGCCTACCCTGCCCTTTTTAAAGCTTTCTAATTAATAGTTGCATTAAAAAAATAGTGTTTATTGTCATGATTCCTCACAAGCTGGGGAGGCTTAAAAGACGTTTAAATAAATACTTTATGAAATGTCTATGGTGAAATGAATGGGGAAAACGCTTCCGGCTCCAGAGTGAGGACAGGGCAGGGCTTAAACTGTGATGCCCTAATAGCTTGACATGTATGTAAAAATAAAATAAAAATCAAACCTCGGTTCGAAGTGAAGCGGTGAATTTTTATTCTATGTGTTCTAGAGCTATGAAATCTGTGTTCTAGATCTTTACATTCTGTGTTCTAGATCTATACTTTCTATGTGCTTTAGTTCTATAATTTTATGAATTCTGAATGAATGAATGATTTTGTCTGGAGGGCCAAATTGTCATGTGAAGCTTGACCAATAATCAATTCTGCATGCACGGGACAGGTACGGGACAGACAAAGCCACACCTTGGAAGCGGCTTTCACCGCTTCAAAAATAATATGGAACAAGTCGTTTGAGAAGTCTGCCTCTGCTGACTCAGCGCTGTTCCAAGTTGCGTGCCGCAGTGAATCGTAAATTCATCACAACCTCATAAACGAGCGACGTGACAGGACCTCATAAGTTGGGTCCAGGGACCCTTTGAGCTCCTTGAGGGGGTTCCAAATGGACCCTTACAGGTCTGTATCTCAGATTGCACATATGGGACCTAATGGACCCTTCAGGTCTATTTGGTTCCATCTGTACACTCTGACTTATGAATGGGCTTGAAAGAAAAAAGAAAAGGTAAGTTTGTGTAAAGAAAGAAAGAAGAAACTCGGTAGCTGTTCGTAGAGGATATCCGGCTATAGTTCAGAGAGTCAGAACATCCTGCAGCGAGACCGCCAAATCCGAGGCTCGGACTGTCGCCAATCTGTGGCTGTATCAGGAGTTTAAGGGACACGTTATGGCGCTTCAGTATCCGGCTCTCCGCAGCTCGTCAATCATCTCAAATGTCTTCTTGTTGAGCGCCCCGCCGTGGACTCCCTCGCCCCCCATGACCACCACCAGCACCTTCTCGGCACGGCCGATGGAGATGTTGTACGTGGGCTCTCCGTTCTCGTTCTTCGTCCGGATGTCCATGGTCCAGTCGTCGTCCACCTGCAGGCTGTCGCGGATGACCGAGCACTTGCGGTTGCACAGCACCAGGCCGTTGGTGAGGAACATCTCGCGGTCCCGCCCCACCAGCACGTCGATCTCCTCACTCGTCATGTTGGCGAAGGTGCCACCGGGGTGAAAAGCCCACGCGTACTTCTGCGCCGGCTCGGCATAGCCAATGATGGCGGCATCCTGGCAGCTGCCGTCCGCCATCAGGCTGTCCACAAAGCTTTGCCAGGAGGACATCGTTCTGTTTGGGTCGTGGTGGTGGAATTAGTTGCGGAAAAGGTCGGGAAGGACAGATGTGACAGATGTTCGCCGGCTTCAAGAGCTGTGAGCGGGCCGTTTGTATGTTGTGGTCGGGTTATGAAAGTATATTAAAGAAATCCACCCGGTGTCTTTGACGTGTCGGTAAGTAAATGTGAATGAAATGCCTTTTAAATGGGAGGGTGTGACATATAGGTGCAAATACCAATGACATGGGCGTGACGTCATGCCATGGTTCTCAAAGTGGGTTCTGAGGACAGTCCAGTGGCCGCCCCAAGCAAAATGCGTGAATCTAACAGCAAAAACAGTTTAACTACCCCATCATATAATGGCTATAACTAGCTTGTTGATCTACACGCTCACAGGGCGTTGCCATGCAAAGCGTGGTAGATCTTGAAAAAGTCGGGGGCTGAGGGGGAATGGACTATTCTTGAGCGGTGCTCACCGCTCCTACATCTGGCTTTGTTTGTATATATATATATATATATATATATATATATATATGTATATGTATGTATGTCCCACACTTGGCTCATTGGCCAAGCTTTGCGCGATGCTTCATAGAGCTAGAAATGCAGTTCCTAGAGAAAGTTTGTGTGCTCGCGGAAAACACTCACAAAGGGGCAGTACAAAAAGTACACATCCACATTTTGTGACAACATGCACAGGTGTATAATATCTAGTATAGCATTAATATTAATACTATCATAATATAAATGTAAAACAGAATTCGCTGATGCATACATCATCAACATAAACTATTATAGGCCTACTTAATCATGGGAATGTATCAGGCACAAAAAGAATTGGATGGCAGTAATATAACATTTTCCTCCAAAGAAGTGCAACAATTAAGTAACGAGAAAAATACGAGCAGAGATAACTGTATAAAGCTGAACACGTTGAAGTTTGAAAGACATTTGTAGCTCAAAAGATGTGGACTAGCTTTAAGTGCCAAATAATGTGGATGGCAGTAATATAAACTAGAACCGCACTCTGTGGAGGTGCCAACTTTGGCCTCGTGCTCAAGCATGGCCTATTGTGTGCAAGCAGAGCGCGCCACGAGGTGAGCGCTGCTGGCCTCATGCCCCTAATGTTTTCGCCCGATAATGAAGACATTACCAAGAGTGCTCTTACTGTATCAAACTCTGCTGACTCTCTAGTGGGAATGTGTGTGCACAATTTCACCAAAATTGCACACTGCCTTCATGATTTGAGGCATTCTGTTCAAAACGGACAAATCCTGCAAACTTTGGAAGCCAATCTTTGCCAATCCGTATGGAAAATGGAAAATCGGACAGATCCATGTCAATCACATGACTGTAGAGATACTGTCTACCGATTTGCGAGATTTTTAGACAATATCCGTAGGAGTAGTGTGCAAAGATTAGTTTAGCAAAAGTCTACCTCAGAGTGGTGCTAAAACAGGCCCATGTGAACAATTTGGGGCAGAGGTTCTGAATTGGCATTCAAGGAGTGTGTGTGCACAGTTCTAAAACGGCTAGATCCATTCCTTGATTCTGATTGGCTGGTTTCCCATAATTGCTGTGGTATATGAGACTATAACCCACACCTTGAATCAGTTTATATCAAACCCAGGTGCGTTATTTCTTTCCACAGTTTTCCACAGTGCACCAATTATCTGCACCTGTGTTTTTGGCAAAAGAGCTGGGAACTACTTTCTTGTAGCTGGGAACTTTCTTGCAGACCTTGTAGTGAATTATTAGCAGGGGTGAAAGTAGTTTTGAAATTCTTGCCGGAACTGCCAAAAAACAGATCCTACACCTGAATTAGGCTACAGCATTACACCTACTGTAACATGAAACATAATTTAGGCTAATCCTAAAGGAAATACGATCTATAATAAGCCTCTTCATATTGTTCATTGTTCCATACAGAATGGTAAGGGTAAGCAGTAGTGCTATCAGAATCACCTATTAGATAAGATGAGATGTTTATGGTCATTGTACAATAGGTTGTCACGATACACTGTGTTTTCGGTGCGAGCACAACACTGAGTATGTTACCTGCACTTCATCGTTAAAAAAATGAAAACGTATCCGCTGCTCAGCTCTGCCCCGTCAGAGTAAAGATGAGACGTTCGCGAACGATTCGGCTCTCTTGAACGGCTCTTTTAAATGAACAATGGGATCCGGTTTGAAGTCACGGGACACAGAGCACTGACTGAGTAGTGAGTCAGTGTCGAGAACAGATTCAGAATCAACGGATCATCCACAGGGGAGGCAAATCCCATGCATGTTCCAGCTAGCAGTGTGGACATGGAAGCATTGCGACAAGTCGCTCCATGTCAACAGACAAACACAGCGCACAAACAGCATGGATTACACTGAAACAAACACACTGGAATAATTCAGAAGCACCTAATTAGAGAATGTAACTAGTACACTTGTGTATGTTAATCTGACATTACTAGATAGTTTACTTATTTGACATGCATTTGTGGCAGGTTATTCAATATGGGATTTTGACAGCTTGCTTCATCCTCCTCTTAACGGAACGCCGTTCCGGCTCCGAATGTTTTAACGGAACGGGGGTTCCGGCCGTTCCGGCTCACTTTCACCCCTGATTATTAGTGAAATAGAACAGTTTTAATTGTCGATGATTTTTCATGTTGCCATATTGTAACCGTTTTAGAAAAGGCACGTGGTTACCTGTATTTGGAGACACTCGGCTGCACCTCGTGTCTCACCACGCCTCTCAGCCGTTAAAAAATACCAGATAACCACATGCCTCTTGTGGCTCATTGCTTCATTTTGCCATGGTCTGACCAACGGCCCCGGTGATTAGCTGGTAACAGACGGACAGGTGGGGAGAGGTTCTGAATTGGCATCC
Source organism: Nannobrachium achirus (assembly GCF_963921795.1). NCBI lineage: Eukaryota > Metazoa > Chordata > Actinopteri > Myctophiformes > Myctophidae > Nannobrachium > Nannobrachium achirus. The sequence continues at coordinate 44,142,890 of NC_137824.1, forward strand.
AGGGAGTGTGTGTGCACAGTTTGGCAACGGCCGGACCAACGGTGCCGGAGATTAGCTGGTAACAGACGGACGCACGCACACACACACACGGACGGACGGACGGACGGACGGACAGGGGCGAAAACATAGTCTCCCCATGCCTTCGGCCTGTGGAGACAATAATAAAGTGTTTGGGGGCGGGACATGGCTGTGAAAACTCACTCAATTAGAGACTGCGAGCGGATAATAGGAGGGGTGGTCTCACTGAAACAAATGTATTTTAATGAGATTTCATCGCTGGCATCGCTGGCAGTGCGCATGAGCTGTGCGATAATGAAACATATCTGGCCCAGTGTCCCTCATTCGAATTTCAGGTAGTTGGCAACCCTAGCAGTTCTTCTAAATGTTCCTCGTTCTGCTTGCTTCTGTCTAATAAAAGGTCTGGACATCCTTAGAAAAATGGCCCTGCGTGTCACTATCATCTCTATGACTTTGAATGTTCCTTCGCATCTAACGAGGGCTGGTGTGTGACTGTGCGTGTGTGTGTGCGTGCATGCTCATGTTGGCATGCACGTGTCCTGGTTTGTGAATGAATTGTGGGACTCACTGGACCGGTCTCATCTGGCTCGGTGGCTTACAGCCAGGCACGTACAGAAGACTTACTGCAGGTCACATATCATCACACTCAACAGAGAAGAGAGAGAGAGAGAGACAGAGACATGCACGCGCGCACGCGCATGCACACACACACACACACACACACACACACACACACACACACACACACACACACACACACACACACACACACACACACACACACACACACAGTCATGGGGGAATAAACACCTTTAGTTTTCTGGTTCCAATGTTATCAAAAATGACCACTTCCGGGTTTCCCTTCCTATACTTCTGGTTTGTCGTATGCCCTTGAAACTTCACCCGTCCCACACACTCTCTGAGGGGTGTGGAGAAAGAGTGAGAGTGTGTGTGTGTGTGTGTGTGTGTGTGTGTGTGTGTGTGTGTGTGTGTGTGTGTGTGTGTGTGTGTGTGTGTGTGTACAGTAGCTCTCATGCACATCCATACAGAAGTGGAGGTATTCAAAATAATGTACATGAAGACCTCCCAAAAAGCCTGCACGCAGCCACTCACACGCATACACACGCGCATGTGCACACGCACGCACGCACGCACGCACGCACGCACGCACGCACGCACGCACACACACACAAAGTTAGGTAGAAACTGAACAATTCCAGAAACCAGTGATACAGCATATAACATGCTACAAAGGCAAAATTATAAAAGTCACCTTTATGCTTGAAAAAAATGCTGCCAGTGAATTTGATTTACTTTGCACAGACGCACACGTACACACACACACACACACACACACACACACACACACACACACACACACACACACACACACACACACACACACACACACACACACACACACACACGGCATAGCCAAAGTGCATGAACCAGTACAGAGTGGGACCCACAGGACTTGTGTACTCTGAGCCGAGCCGAGCAGAGTGTGATCTACAAGCTCACAGCGGTCGCATCTGCAACGCGATGTGAGCTTGTATGTCAGCTGTTTTCTACACGCTTAGCCTACCGGATGTGTGCCACACATAATTCTACAGTAAATTCCAGCGGAAACAGGTGGATACATTCGTTAATAATTGGCTATCAGAAAGTACTATACTGTGTAATACTGTCCTGTACGATACAGTACTAATATAATCTGTCCGGATTTGCTTTTCTTTTTTTTTATATGTCTCTGTCTCTGTGGGATGGAAATCTCCTGTTTTTGAATTCAAATTCAAAAACAGCAAGATTTGCAGATCTACGAGGTCAGACGTGGCAGCACAAAACAACGTGTTTCCAGCTTGAGGATCTGCTATTTTTAATACTTTTGATACTTTGTGTTGCAACATGGAGATTGTCTGCCCGACAGGAAAACTAGATTATGTCCCTGATGGCAAGACCTTCCTGGCCGCGTGGCAAAGCCTAAAAAAATTAGGAACTCGAACCCCTCCCCCTTATGCATTTTGGCACAGTTATACCTATATAACAATACAAACACCACAGGTCTTATCCTGGAATCGAAAGCCTGCCGTTTCTATTAGCTTGCAGAATGGAATGGTGCCATAATAAAATGAGTGTTAGTGAGGCCCAATTACTGTATATATGCAGATATATGAATATGAGCAAAGTAGAACGTACTTCTCCCACCACGGACGACATGGTTGTGTTGGTACTTGCGGTGGGAAAGAGCCATTAGTCAGCTTGTTCCACAATGTCTAAAGTGATGCGTAACCATGAATGATGAGAGGCAGTCTGACAGCTGCACACCGATAGCATGGACACATCCTCAGTCACTGACGATCACACTTACTATTTTGAAAAACATTTTTGCTCATTTACTTCTATTAAAAAACTGCGACTTTCTAGATTGGCTGCCGCGAATGTCTTACCTTTTTACATGGGCACGTGTACGGATTGTGCACAATCCGCATGTACACCGTAGTCCGTTCACGATAACAAAATACCCCAGCTTAATCCATGCTAGCGTTGCTGAGCTAGCAGCAGTGAAGTTTACAAAGGAAGTATATGGAGCAGGAAGCCATCACAGAGAAATGGGTTGTTCCGGCCAAAAGAAATGGGGAGCGTGTCGACATTGCGACATAGGATCTGTTCATCATTTCGACACAGGTGAATTTTAGCCTGGTGAAAAGCTGGTGAATAGCGAGATTTCCCCAAGAAATGCAGATTCGGTACCGGAGGTACTATGACTAGGTTACTTAGTAACTGTGATTTTGGATGCGATGTTTTTATGAATGAAATCAAATTAAATTATCGTGTTTCTTGGGCGGGGCAGCCTTTACCAACAGCTTTTTCTTAGGATTCTCTGGTTGGGGCAGCAAATGTGTTAAAACACTTCAAACGGCTGATCTACATCGATGTTGTGAGCTTGTAGATCAGCTATTTGAAATACTCAAAAATGTTTTTCAAAATTATGATCTGTGATCTCTCTCTCTCTCTCTCTCTCTCTCTCTCTCTCTCTCTCTCTCTCTCTCTCTCTCTCTCTCTCTCTCTCTCTCTCTCTCTCTCTCTCAATTGTTACCTGTAAACAAGTTACAGTTTGTCCAAAGGTCAGAGTCGTCATGCTGATAGATGGATGAAAACACTCTTGCTAATGGTCTGGGGCGGTTCTCCACTGCATATGCCCCACTCCATCACATTGGCAAGACATACCGTCCCTGCCAGGTCGAAACCTTGTATGTCCAAAACTGTTCATTTTCAGGAAACACCTAGTGTGACGTGAGCGGTTAATTTCATTAAAGAGGTAGCTGTTTTGACCGTTTTGTAGCCTATGTGTCTATGGAGTTACCATTACTCTAATAGACCCCCAGTTATGCTTATAATATGCAAATGTGTCTTCCCTGTGTATGTTTGGTTACTTGCTGAAAGCTGAAAGAAAGCCTCTGAGTCAAAAGGCCCCAACTGAAATACACTGATATATAATGATCATCCCCTCCACTTTTCACCATTCAATAACACTGTGGGTGTGGCTAATTTCAGCTGGGTCACCACCCACCTAGTCTAACCTAACGTGGACAGTCTATGCTGCAGATGGGCGGGGATACACAACCCGGCAAATCTCACCAGGAGTCTCCGGCCAATAGCATGTGTTCTCCTCACCCCACCCCCCTCTGCTCAGCGCATGCTTGAGGAGCGGACACAGCACAGGGCTCAGAGAACGCTGCTGCGTCATGACATCAACAAATTCGGTGCAATTAACACGATAGGCCATGCTTTATTTTTCTACCAATCGCCAATTAAAGGCTGGGTTTCCGAAGCTGTGTGTGTGTGTGTGTGTGTGTGTGTGTGTGTGTGTGTGTGTGTGAGAGAGAGAGAGAGAGAGAGAGAGAGAGAGAGAGAGAGGAGAGAGAGAGAGAGAGAGAGAGAGAGAGAGAGAGAGAGAGAGAGAGAGAGAGAGAGAGAGAGAGAGAGAGAGAGAGAGAGAGAGAGAGAGAGAGAGAGAGAGAGAGTGTGTGTGTGTGTGTGTGTGTGTGTGTGTGTGTGTGTGTGTGTGTGTGTGTGTGTGTGTGTGTGTGTGTGTGTGTGTGTGTGTGTGTGTGTGTGTGTGTGGCGCCGTGCGAGGCGACTCAACGAGCGTGTGAGGACAGCTAGCGGGAGCTATGGGCAGCGGGTGGAAAATGTGGCAAGCCCCTCACATTTAGAGCCCCGCCTCCCGGTGAGAGGCAACATCCCTCTCGGTAAATTTTGACGAATCCACCAATTCAACAATTAAACATAAACAAGCATATTCACATGAACAATGACGAAGTAACAACCAGATTTGGGTGGAAATATAATTTTTATATGCACAGATGTATATATACATTTGTGGCTTTAGCTTTAGTGCTAGCCCAGTAGCCCTGTGGGAGCAGAAACGTTGCTGGGCCGCTCTCGCAGCCCTGCGGGCGATGGGAAGAGAATGTACATTGTACAGACATACAGTAAGTAGCAGTCAATTAATCAATTTGATTGGCTTATCGCGCATCCCCACAATGACAAAAAAAATGGGTAACTTGTTTTTTAAGATGATTTCTTAAAGTGACAGTACCCCTTTAGATGGCAGTCCTACTTTAAGTTTCATGTGTAGCTTGGCCTATGTGACCCAGCGCATACATCTGGTTGTACCAATGTAGGCCAATTAGCCAAATGTAGGCCAGATGTAGGCCACGCTTCAGAGCCCGGACATATAACCTGAATAGGTTGTCGCCTGATGAGGGAGGAAGAGGCATAGTCCTTCAGTTAAAGGGGTCAGAAACCCCGCCTCTTTATTTGTTTCATCAGACTTGAGAATATGAAAAGATATCTAAAATGTAGGCATGGTTATCTGCTGTTGTGGGGGGAGGGGCGGAGTAATGTGATGCATATATCATTGTGTTCTATCCTACTTCATTGACCGAACACAGCTGAGGGCTAGTCATTGAAATTTTTTTCATTTTCATTGTTTCATTTCAGTTGAAAGCTGGGAATCATAGCTACAAAATGATATATTGGTTATTGGAGAATATCAACTTCAACTGCGATGCTCTATCGGGTTCAGCTCCCTCACCCTGGTGGTTGGAAAAGGAAAACTTCTAAGAACTAACAGGGGTTGAGATTTGGACCATTTTTATCTTCTCTGTATTGTTCCAATTTTAAGAATGTCACAGACAAGTTTCTTGGACCATGCAAATTTTCTGTGTTTTCTCAATTTTAACAATGTCAACATTCTTCAGAATCTGCAGATACTATAGATTTAGTTTAAATACTATAATATACAGTAAGTTACTAAGAAACTTTGAGAAGGAATACAACAGTACATTTGTGGCCTACTGGCAGCTGCATGTGCAGTTTGTCTCTTGCAAAGAAAGTTAACAATGAGGCCCATAGGTCAGGAGCCTATCTCCTGTTTTACCTTAATGTGACACTCCCTGGACATGACTCTGGTATGTCGCATGATATGCAAGTACATATTTTCTCCATTGTTGAAGTTTAGTGCCAAGCAGTGAGGCATTGATCACTGCCCTCCCAAGTAACAGGCAGACACTCCACAGCCACTTGGCTAGCAATCTCTTGCAGAGGAACGCCGTATCTCTTTCCCTCTCTTTCCTCTTGTTATGTCACCGTGGTTAATGAAGCACCACAGTCCAGTCCGCCCCGGTCTTCATGCCAGGCTTGTGAATCGTCAACACCGACATGGAGGGGTCATACTCGAACTCCAGTTGTCTCGCCTCCCGAACATCAGCAGCTCTCAGGGTGACCTTGCTGGGTTTGCTGACTCCCAGTATGTGGATGCGTTCAATCCATGACCGTGTAGAATACTGAGAATCTGGAGCCAGATTACTGGAAGAGAGGGTATTGTTGGTGAACAACAAGCTCCTGTGGATGAATTCCCGTCTGTTGTCAAAGTTAAATGTGTGGCCATCATCTATATAGAGTTCACCCTGTGCAGTTCTCTGGGAACTGAGGGCCACATATAAGGTGTAGGGATCGTCTTCCATACAAGAGGATGACCTACGAACCCTAGTCTTCCTTGGAATAATGGAACCACCGCGCTGGAATGCCGGAATAGAACTCATAGTAACCGGGATATGAAGGATCTGAGCGCCATTGTGCTTTTGGAAAGTGTGCACATCAAACCAGATCTCTCCTTGACCTGGCAGGTAGGCAGAGATGCCCCTGGCCCTTTCTTCAGTCACTGGGTGAACGAGCAGGTCTTTCCCAAGCAAGAACTGGTCATCCATAGTAAATGTAGCAGTGTCCTGAGGAAACTCCACCCACAGTGGTCTCATGACTGGTTGTCCAGTGCGGTGTGAGTGGTAGAACAGCTGATACCAGTAAGGCAGCAAGGCATAGCGCTGCCGAACTGCCTCGCGGATCAGCGCAGTGTTCTCTGGACCAAAGAGCCAAGGCTCACGGCGGGGGGTGTCATGGTGGGCATGAGCCCTGAACAACGGTTGGTAGGCACCTGTCTGGTACCAGCGCACCAGAAGCTCACTGCTGGGAGCCTTGGCAAAGCCGCCCACATCAGCCCCACAGTGAGAGATCCCTACCAGGCCCAGACTCAGACACATGGGGATGGATATTTTCAGGTGTTCCCAGTCAGCAGTGTTGTCACCTGTCCACACGGCACCATAGCGCTGTGACCCAGCATAGAAGGCCCTGGTCAATACAAATGGCCGCTCTACTCCCCCTGACCTCTGGATCAGACCCTCAGCTGTGGCCATTTGCACGTAGAAACCATAGAGGTTGTGCACATCCCGGTGTTCCCAGGAGCCATGCATGGCGTCCTTGTGCATGGTGACCTCTGGCCCGCTGAACACTGACGGCTCATTCATGTCATTCCATATGTGCAAGTTCTCCATGGATCCATTGTATTGATCATAAGCAAACATGCTGGCCCACCACACCCTCATCTCTGGGTTGGTGAAGTCTGGGTAGCCTGAATTACCTGGCCAGCAGTGGCCTTCATAGTCTTCACCATGTTTATTCTTGATGTAGAAGCCTCTGGAGCGGATCTCATTGTGGATCCTGTAGTTGCCGTCTACTTTGATATGAGGATCTACAATGGTGACCATCTTGCGTCTCTTGTCCATGATGCCCTGCAGCATCTCCTTGGGAGTGGGAAATGTGTTGGGGTCCCAGGTGAAGTAACGCTTCCCGTCCGTGTGCTCAATGTCCAGCCAAATGTAGTCGTAGGGGATGTCATGCTCATCAAAGCCAGCGTCCACCGACAGCACATCTCCCTGATCGTTGTAGTTCCAGCGACACTGGTGGTAGCCCAGTGCAGCCAGGGGAGGGAATGCCTGGGTTCCCGTGAGGGAGGCATACTGGGAAAAGACATCGAGTGGTGACGGTCCCGGCATGATGAAGACGTCAATGATGCCGCTCTCAGAGATCCAGTGCACGTCCGTCTTCGGCGTCTTGCTGGAGCCCTGCAGGTAGTCCATTATCTTCCCAACAACTGTATGCCCTGCTGTGTTATAGTTGATGTCCACCCATGTCTCTGCTGCATTGAGCCAGAAGATGCCCATGGTGCGTTGGGTGTTGTGAGACAGCATGACTGGGACCGCACCATATAGAGCCATGGGGTTGTACAGCTCATACTCAAACACATCTAGGTTATACAGTCGGTATGGGTCTCCACCATCTGTGGTTCTGAGTTTGAGATTGTCTGCATGCTCCGGAATGCCATAGACATGTTCAACACCTGGTAAGGAAAAGTCTAAACCGACAGATGAGGGTCCATTGGGTTTGCTGTCCGAGTACGATTTAAACGTTTCCTCCCACATTCCGGCTTCCGACTTCTCTTCCGTGTTCCTCACTGCCTCCTCGCCTTGGCTCACTGAAACGGCCGGGTCCTCTTCCTTTGTCCGCACCCTCAGGTGCTCGAATGCCAGTAGGCCACGGGAATTTAGCGACATCAGCACCTCCCCGTCCTCCAGAATGTCCAATCGGAAGGGCCGGGCACTGACATGGACGCTCTGCGAGTCCCCGAGGGATAGAAGTGCTCCGTTGTCATCCTTAGATATGATAGACAGGGGCTGGGTTGGTGGTTCACGGACAAGAACATCGGGCACCTCATAGCGAGGCTTCAGTGGATTCAGCTCATTGATCTTCACCCGCGTCATGTTGCCCTGGAGGCTGTATATCTCCAGCAACAGTCGGTGCGACTGTCGCTGGGGTTGAGCAACGCCGGACATGCCATGCAGCACATCGTCGACGAGCTGCATAGTAAGTCCAGCGCTGGTCAGCTCCATGGTGTCCAGCAGGGCTCGGTATGGAGACTGGCCAGGCGTCAAGGACCGCTGGCGCCGGCAGAAAGCACTCTGGTCACAGGTCTTGAAATTCCCCCGGTCCACGGCCCACACCACGTTTAGGCACACTGCTAGAAAAAGGATCGGGACAAGTGCCATCCTCAAGGGGGAAGTCGCCATGCTAACCTGGCTAATGATGGCTGTAGCAGGCTTAGTCAAACTGCTAGTTATTGTTCGATAGGATATATTATAGAAGCAGCTACAATTACCTAACCTTTGATTACTTACCTGTGGTTTGGCCTTCTTTTGCGGCTGGCAGCAACCTTTAATCGGAATACTTGAAGGTCAGTCCATGATGTCAGACATCTATGACATCAGTCATCTCCATATTCGGACCCTTCTGCCATCCCAGGACCCAACGTTGAGAAACAGTGTTATATCTAACCATTAATCCCTACTACTATCCCTACTACTAATTGAAGTCAAGACCCATGGCGTCCCGACTCAGCATGTCACAGGTGTCACAGCACCTTCGCACACGGATAGCTATTTTTTTCCCATTCATAAGGCCTGTCCATATATACTTTGACTGAAACCGCCCTTTTTGATCAAAAGGTCCTTTTCGACCATAAAATAATGTCCCTCGCATTTTCTGAAAAGCATTAGACCGAATGAGTGGTCGGAAATTTGCACGTCGGAAAGTCCAACTCACCGAACATTTTGCGGCAGATGGCTGTGGCAGTGCGTTTTTCCCCCGGTCGAACCCAGTTCGATTTGTGCGTCTTGTCGCATGCTCCTTTTCGGATCCGCAGTGAGGATTTCGCACAGCCTTGCACACCAAATGTGTTTTAATCATGCAGCAAACGGAAAAAAACGCAATGGTTGAAAACCACGTGCAAAGCCCTTTAGTATATGGGCATAAAAGGGACAAGGACTGACAGGGCCCTCATTTAGTGCCAGCGCCCTCTAGGGGCCATAGAATGCCAGGGTATCTCTCATAGGCGAGCGCTTTAGCTTCCAGGACCTCACCTTCCAGGACCTCACGTTCATGCACGTCATGGAAAGGTCCCGGATGATAATGCTAACAGAATGGCTATTCCCATTTTGTCATCTAAAAGATCATTTTTGGGTGATTTCGCCGTAAATAAACCTCGCGCCGCTTCCCTAAAGACACAATCCAGAGATATAAGCCTTCAAAGATGTGGTCTTTCATTGGATTAGGCGGAGATTGGCGATTTCGTTCGCAAATAACGGCCGGCCGGGAGGTTGCTAGCTTTCGCCTAGTAGCTAGAAAAATCAGGCCAGGCTTCAGAAGGCCTCTTATCATTTTATTCATTTCATTAAATATCCCGGACTAGTTCGGGATAGGCACCCTGGAATACGTCGCGCCGCCTACAATGAACATTGGGTGAACATTGGGGGGGGTCTAAACTTTATTTTAAACCATTTTCAATGGAATAAATCGTCGGAGCATCTAGCGTCTCTCGTTGGTGAGCGCTGGGCGAGCCGGGACCACCCACGTTGCTCCAAGCAGCTCGGGGTAAGTAAAATAGCAAATAAAAAATTGTTTTTGATCCCGAATATCCCGAACTAGTTCGGGATAGGCACTTAAAGAGTTAACAAGTAGTTAAACTCATAATAACCCAAATAGGCTAAATTGCGTGGCTGTTCGGTTTCGTTCCCACCCCATGGGCACTACATAAACTTTGCTTTATAAGAAAGATCTATCGATAGTAAGTAAGAAACAAAAAGTTCTCCGCGTGTCATTGGCACAATTTTGGCACCAGCCAAAAATGTATTTAAAGTGAATAACAAAAAACAAAATTCTTGTGCAGCTGTTTTTGCTTGTAAAATTTGCTAAACTGATTTTGGCAACACAAAATCTTTCTCAAATGTCATAAATACATCTACCTAACATCTGAAACAACAAGTATCTGTGCCTTAGTATACTCATATGTGAATTTAGATCATGTAATGTAGCACATTTGTTGAAGAAATGCTTCAATGTAAGTGAAGTAATATTTTTGTAAAAACATGTAAAAGTAGGCCTAAACTTGGTGTCTATTTCATGATTTCACAGCAAGAGAAACTCAATGGAATACTTATCCTCAGGTGTGTGTCTGGACCTTTAATTTGCATATTCCCAAGACGGACGCCAACGCGAAAATGACCTTTACTGTGACTTTTACTGTGACAGCTGGCTATTATGGCAACACATCTGCTTTTTTATTAAAGGAGTAGTTCACCCCCAAAATGATTTTTGAAGCGGTGGAAACCGCTTCCAATGAATGGCTCTGTGTGTATCACGCCCATATATGGTCACTCCAGGCCAGAATGAACAGGTTTTTCCTGTCCCGTACGTGTAAAATATCAGTCCAGAATGAATAGGCTTTTTCAAATATGCAATAGGTCTCACTTATTGCATAGGTCTCACCTATTGCATTGGATTGGTGAAGCTTCACATGACAATTCAACCCTATAGGTAATAGCATGGTTTATACTAAATAATTATTAACTTTGCTTTAGTCAGCATGGAGAGGAACATGTACAATTTGATCGTCTCATCAAATGACTTGGTTTCATGTGCTATTGGATGTTTTATCTGTCCACCGCTTCACTTCGAACCGAGGTTCGTCTTGTTTTTCTATTGATTACTCATGCCATGGAGAGTAGAGTATATACATATTTTTTGGTTTTTGTCACATTCCTAAGACAAAAATTTGATTTGAGTAAATTTACCCCCATTGATTCCGGATGGTGACCCGTTTCGAAACGGGTCACCATCCGAAATGAATGGGGGTAAATTTATTGTTATCACATTTTTGTCTTAGGAATGTGACAAAAACCAAAAAATATTATTGAACTCTACTCTCCATGGCATGAGTAATCAATAGAAAAAAAGTCATTTTGGGGGTGAACTACTCCTTTAAGCAATATGAACACATTTGGCCAGTTTTCGAGAGAGGGCGAGTGCCAAAGTCCAGACGGCCGCTAGTAAATTCAGACGGCCGGTGCTATATTCGGCCGGCCGGCCGGCCGAATATACTGGCCTCAGAAATGTCCTCAGAAAAGAGATGAAACTACTTGTCACTATAAGTACACCATTATCACTGGAGATCAGGCAACATATGAACTGATGATGTTTGGTGACCACATCACATTTACAGTGACCACATCATCCATGCTCAACTTATCTACAGGACAGTGTGCTGATTCCACAGTCAAGAACAACTTGATCAATGTGAAATAACTGAGAGTGTTCTGCATGTAGTTCACTGTAGTTGAAGACAAGCAAGCCTGTATGTCTGTGTGACGACCGTGGCAGTCTCTTTAGCGTGTGATATTAACATCTAAAGCCTTTCAGCCTTCGACCTTCACTACAGTGAATAGCACTAGAGTAGTATTTATCTTAATATTTTTCTACTATTTATATTGTTAAAGAAGAGAACTATTTTGTACATTCACTATTTTCTACCTACTTTGTAAATAAATCCATCTACATTTTTGCAAACTGGTGTCAGTGAATATGTTCCAATCCATCTGAGCTGTGGTTCGTTACAGTCTGCAACTGACATAAATCAGTACAAGACATAAATCAGTACAAGACATAAATCAGTACAAGACAGTCTGCAAGACTGTCTTGTACTGATTTATGTCAGTGCCAGAACTGTAAGAATGTTTCAAAAGAAACAGAAGAACAAGATGATGACTCTGACTGACCCTGATTACGCATGGGTCTTTCCCATGCTGGCTTTTGGTGGACATTTATGTCGAAATATAATTTTTGCCACAGACACACTAAATGAGTGGACAATAATGTATACCAGAAACACATAGAAGAGCAAACCTGAATTACCATAACAGGTGTGTAACTCTGAGAACCATTTGGTTCCATTTGTACACTCTCAGAGTTAAGGGCGTCCTTTGCAAATAAAACATTTGAGGACCACTAGTACTACTTGGACTCCTAATATTCCAAAAATGTCCAAAAAGAAAACCTGTAGTCTTGACATTCAGTAATTGGGTCTTGTGATAAAAAATAAGAACATTATAAAATTGGCCACAGACACATTTGTCCATGAACAGTCTTGATGTACAAATGACAGATGTTGGGACACACTGTGGTACTTAAATACATATTTCTTGTACCATATGTTGTAATAATTCTGGCCTTTTGTGCATTTATTATAGTATTGTCCATTTTTGGCATTGTTCCAATTTAGGGGTGTGTGTGATAGCAATTTGATTGATTTTTAGACATTTCTGGCCAAGGTGTACTGTTTTTTTTTGTACCTTTCATTACACAGTTGGCTGTGAAATGTTTTATGTATGAGACATAAGCTTTTAGCAACATTTACTATGTGTATGTTTCATTTTACTGGGTGCCAATCACATACATTGAGTCGTTTTCTTCAACAAATTTGCTACATTTCATGATCTAAATTCACAAATGTGTATACTAAGGGACCAATACTAGTTTCAGATGCTAAGTAGATGTGATATTTTATAAAGCTTTTGAGTTGCCAAAATCAATATAGTAGAGTTTACAAGCAAAAACTCGATTTTTTGTTCACTTTTACATACAATTCTGGCTGGTGACAAAAGTCGTGCTAGTTTGGTGTGGAGAACTTTTAAACCAAAGTCCACAATGGTATTGTATATGCAAAAATGCATTGAACGAGTAGTGCCCAGGCGTGGGAACGACATCCATTTTCTAAGCACTTTTTCTCAATAGGCAATACAGTCTAAAATAAACAAATATAAAACCAACAGAAAAGGAGGACCCCCCAACATACCTAGTGTGAGTTGTCATTGATTTGTCACTGCACACCAGGGCAAAACTCCGGAGAGTTTGTAGTGAATGGCTAAAATTACAACAAGCAGTCACAATTACAACAAGCAGTCAAATCCACAATAGCATATACAGGCGACTGCTTAAACAGCGAGATGGTTGCCTGGCGTTGCCAGCCTCTATCACACACTTCGTTTTGGGAAGAGAGTCTGGGATTTCAGGAAGAGCTTTCATTTCTGGGGTTTGTCCCAAACCATGTGCCCAAAGCCTACAGAAACCACGTGCCCCAAGCATATACAACCCTGATTGGCCAACCCTTGAAGCTGGTTGAGGAAATAGAATCTCAATCGATCGGTGCCAGACCGTACTACAACACCACTACCGCCAGGGGGTGTTGTTGTGTTCGGTCTGGTTTATTAACCAGGCAAGCGAGATGGTGATACATACCTGTGCTGCTTGTGATGAGCAAAGGCCCTAGCCCAACGGGCCAGCCTGGTTCATAGAACCAAACTTTACATAGACATGCATCAGTGGGAACTTACGCCCATCATGCAATACATAGATCAATGTCGCTAAGGGCAACAGCTTGTTTGTGACATAGAACCAGGGCTACAGTATATAAGGTGTTTTTGGGTGGATATTCATCGGACTGATGTCATCACTTAGACATCTGCCACCTTATATATACAGGCCTTCCGGTCATATCAGGCCAGAATCCGATCCAGCGATCAAGTGGCTGATGAAAGAACTAGTCTCTCAGAGGTTCTGCCGGTTTGTACGAACCTACTTCAGAGACGTCTGTGCATTAAGGGTTAGTTTTCTGTCAAGGTGTAGCAAAATGAAGGCGTTTCTTGACAACATTAAGAAAGACATCAAATTCAAATTTGCCGGATCCGGGAAGAAACTCACCGATGTGCCCTCTGGCAGAGCACAGAGGGTAGGGGGCCCAGCGGCGGGCGTGGCAGCAGGAGTGGCAGCCCTGTCCAGGGTCAGATATCAGCAAAGTCCAAAGGTCCACACCTCGCGGGACACCGTCAGGCACCAGTCGAAAGAGGAACCGGGGACAGAAGCTCCTGTGGGGGAAAAAAAGGACAAGACAGCTGCTGCTACAGCAGCAGCAGAGCTGGAATGCCTCTCGGACTCAGGCGTGTATTTTACCTGTCCTCTAACTGGAGCTACTTTAACCAGAAGTGACAGAGAAGCACGCCTCAAAGAGGCCATTCTCACCAAGTTTGAGCAGGATGCGGTAGAGGCCTCCATCATGATGATACACACCTTCAACAAGGACAGAGAGGCGAGGGCCGCCGTGGACGCCATTAGCAAGTACGTCGACAACGTGTGTGAGCACCCCGCGGAGGAGAAGTACAGGAAAATCAGAGTCAGCAACAAGGTGTTCCAGGAGAAGGTGCAGGGCGTTGAGGGGAGCAGGGAGTTTCTGCAGGCCTTGGGCTTTCAGAGCACCGAGATGCCCGCAGAGGGACACGCCGTGGTCGAGGAGTTCCTGGTCTTGCCCGAGCCAAGCGCTGACGCCCTGCGGCTGATGGTAGAGAGGAGGGATCGCCTCCGGAGAGGGGAGCCGCTCAGAGCTCAGCTGGACAGACGACCTCAGGCCTTCAGACCCTCCACCAACGCCACACGCTTCGAGCTGCCTCCGGAGTTCTACAACCTGACGGCGGTGGAGCTCGCCAGAGAGCAGCAGAAGATGAGCCAGCTGGTGGAGAGGAACACCGCGCTGCGCACCAAGGTGACGAGAGAGAGGCAGGAGCACAGGGAGAGAAGGGAATACAGCTACGCTCTCCTGCGGATCAGACTACCCGACGGAAATCTGCTGCAAGGAACGTTTGATGCCTGGGACCGCATGCCAGCGCTGTTCGGCTTCGTGCGCGACTCCCTGGCAGATGACCACCGGCCCTTCAAGCTGGTCGTTCCTGGATCACATAAGAGCTTACAGGAGTCCGAGGACGTGACCCTTGTTGCGTGCGACTTGGTCCCTGCGGCTCTGCTGACGTTCTCTTGGGATGCAGACATGCAGTTGGACATCACGGCTGCCGGGGGCGAGAAGAGGAGCCCGGCTATTCTCAAACCCGAGCTGCTGGAGAGCATTCGGACCCTTAACTGAACTGTAGCGGCTTTATCCGCAAAACAGTATTTCACTGGTTTGTGTCCACACGCTACGACTAACCTCCCGTAGCCAGGCTTCTGCGAAGAGAAGCCTGGTCCCGACATGAGGCAGAGTGCATAGGAAGTTGGGACTTCGGCCGTGTGAACTTCCCTGGAAGTTCTCTCTTTTCGACCAATTACAGTCTGGTGTTCCTGAAAATCTATTCCCGGTCCGTCCCTGTCAAGAAGTAAATTCTTCAGACAAAGCCGTTGCAGTGGCTTAAATGATTGAATATGGTGTACTTTACAAACGTCCGTACTTTAATTCATGGGTTGCATTTGTAGGACCAACACAGGTGTTTCTATTTGTCTGATTGGCACAGAACTAATGTTCTACGCACAGAACTAATGTTCTACGCCAATCAGAACACCTGTGTTGGTTCTCAACATGGCAGGTGTAGGACTACAAATGTAAAAAAATAAATCTATAGTTTTTTGAAATTCTCCTCAAAATCAACTTTTCTAAAGAGCGAGTTAAGAGCTACAGTATGGTTGCTATGGTTTGTTTCACCGGGGGATGTAAACAAACCTGTGCCGCATGACGTAGCTTCCCTTACATCGCAGCACCTCCGCTACTTCCGTTTATGCAGCGCACAGCGCAAGTTGCACCCAGGGTGCGCTATGACTGAGTTTCAAATACTTTGGCTCTCAAAACCTAATCAGGGCCCTGCTCAGGAGGTGGTACTATCCCTGTGTTCTGGGAACCCAGACACAAAATGTTTCTAAAAAAAAGGGGTGAAAATACCAAGCTACTGAGCATGTAGATCAACTGTTTTATTCTATTTTATAGTCTCTTTATGTACCTCCCCTTACAGGGCTGGTTCTGGTTATTATGGAAACACGACTAAACCAAAAAGATCCATCACAGCTTCACAGGTTTATGGAAGTTTCTGGTTTAACTTTTTGCTGGCGTTGGACAACATCCCTCTGTGGTCCATCACAGTGGAGTTGTCTCTCATCGGTTTGATATGCACCATTATGTATATGCCACCGATCCCAATTTCACACAACTTCTTTTGTCTTTTCTCTGTTCCTTTAAAATAATTATCCTGTCACACAAAGGTTGTAACTCTGAGGACCCCCTAAGGGTCCCGGACCCTCTGTTGAAGACCCATGTTCTAGTCTATAAATCTATCTGGGTTATGTACTGTACTAGACAGGCTCGCGCATGTTAGGCTAGCGCTCATTCTGTTTAACAGGGGGTGTAAGTGTATTTTCCAATGTCATGTCTTGTCGTACATGTGAAGCTATTGACATGCCACAAATAGAACGGGTTACGATAATCATGTTATGCTATGAAATAACTGTTAAATCCTGCATGTTGTTTTATTCATAAAATAAAACCTGATGCCAAGTTCCATTACAGTAGGCCTACTGTACGTTTTGCAATCATATCAATGTTTGTATAATTCTCTCTGTAAGCTATAATAAAGCACTTGTTGAATGGTAACACTTTATATTAAGGTTGCCTTTATAATGCATTATAAGCGCATTTATAATGCATTATAAAGCATTTATAAGGCATTATAACACTCGTTTTGTTGTTTATAATCATGTATAACAGCTTATACCAGCTTATAACCATGTTTATAACGCATTATAAGTGCATGGTTATAATGCATTATTATGCAAAGTGGAACAGCACATTATATCTACCATAACTTACTTAGTTATAAAGGCACATAGGAGTGCTATAATGTGTTATAATGCATTATAACTAATGTGTTTATTAAATATAATAATCATTAATAATATGCTATAGCATGACTTTGAGACCTTTAAGTAAAGTGACAACATTAATGAATGGTTATTAGCAATATTGTATCATAATATAATACCTTATAGCACAACATACCCAGCCAGCACGCCCACATGGGTCCCGCATGGGTATGAGTTGGGCTTCCCTACATGGGCCCCATCTGGGAATGTCCGCGGTTTCCACAAGGGTCCCTCATGGGTTAGCCCACGTGGGCTCAACGTGGGTTCTACATGGGCCCTGGGTTGGCCCCACCTCGGCAAATTTATATGGGACCCAGGTGGGAACCACTTGGGCTAGCCCACGTGGGCTCAACATGGGTTCTATATGGGCTCTGGGTGGGCCCCACCTCGGCAAATTTATATGGGACCCAGGTGGGAACCACTTGGGCTAGCCCACGTGTGCTCAACGTGGGTTCTACATGGGCTCTGGGTGGGCCCCACCTCGGCAAATTTATATGGGACCCAGGTGGGAACCACTTGGGCTAGCCCACGTGGGTTCTATGTGGGAATGTCCGCGGTTTCCACAAGGGTCCCTCGTGGGTTAGCCCACGTGGGCTCTGAGTGGGTTCTGCATGGGTCCTGGGTGGGCCCCACCTTGGTGAATTTATATGGGACCCAGGTGGGAGCCGCTTGGGCTAGCCCACGTAGGCTCTGGGTGGGTTCTGCATGGGTCCTGGGTGGGCCCCACCTTGGTAAATTTATATGGGACCCAGGTGGGAGCCGCTTGGGCTAGCCCACGTAGGCTCTGGGTGGGTTCTGCATGGGTCCTGGGTGGGCCCCACCTTGGTAAATTTATATGGGACCCAGGTGGGAGCCGCTTGGGCTAGCCCACGTAGGCTCTGGGTGGGTTCTGCATGGGTCCTGGGTGGGCCCCACCTTGGTAAATTTATATGGGACCCAGGTGGGAGCCGCTTGGGCTAGCCCACGTAGGCTCTGGGTGGGTTCTGCATGGGTCCTGGGTGGGCCCCACCTTGGCAAATTTATATGGGACCCAGGTGGGAGCCGCTTGGGCTAGCCCACGTAGGCTCTGGGTGGGTTCTGCATGGGTCCTGGGTGGGCCCCACCTTGGCAAATTTATATGGGACCCAGGTGGGAGCCGCTTGGGCTAGCCCGCATGTGCTCTACATGGGTTATACATGGGCCCTGGGTGGGCCCCACCTTGGCAAATTTATATAGGACTCAGGTGGGAACCACTTGGGCAAGCCCACATGGTCCCACCTAGGCAATTCTATGTCGGAACCATAGGGGATAAATGTGGGATCCAAGTGGGCTCAACCTTGCTCCTAGGCAAATGTAAGTAGTTTCTGACTGGGCCTTCGATGTGCGATGGTTCCTTTTGGTCCTAGACATCAACCATATTAATAATTGTAAACAGTAAACACATGAAATATTTTTGCAAGGATGAAAGTAGACAATATATTTTGACAAAGTTTATTAAACAAAAACTTTGTTAATACAAACACAATGTAAATAAAGAGCAGCAGTGTCAAGAGCAGTGTCAAAAGGCACAAATAGCAAATGTACATAAAGAGCAGCAGTGTCAGAGTAAATATACATACGGTATATGTACATATGGTATATACAAAGAAAACACTTAAAATCACTAAAAAAAAAAGGTGGGGAAAAAAACAGCTCCACAGACAAACACTGTGTGTGTGGGTGTTACATGAGCCAAGAGCCAGAGAACACACATCAAATGTACATAAAGAGAAGCAGTGTCACAGCAAATATACATACTGTATATGTACATGTGGTATATAAAAAAACACACTTAAAATGGAAAAAGCTGCTCCACAGACTGCAAACAGAACAAAATGATGAATAAAAATTGTCCAAAAACAAACACTGTGCGTGTGGGTGTTTCTTTGAGCCAACCACAGGGCAGCATTGTGCTGCTGAGGGGAGAGATAGAGAGACAGAGACTTGGTCTACTGGGGAGGTACATCATCCAGCTGAGGACGCTGTACAGTCTGACCTCTGACTCTGTTCCCACCTCTATCGCGAGCACCAATGAACCACTTGGAGATGGCCTTTTCTGCAGCCTGGTGGTTGGTCTCTTGTGTGATAGGGTTTTTCTTAAGTCCCCCTAAAAGAAATGACAAGAAGACAACTGTTAGAATGATGGAATATGAAACCTTTTTGAGTGACATCAGTTCCAATTTTTTTTCATCCCGTTTCCTCTGCTGTATATTTTAATCAGGAACACTCATTTATTGCAACAATTGTAATACAGTTAAACTTGGCATTAAGGATGTTCCCTGAATTTTGTTCATGCTTGCTTGCTATGCAAAACCAGGGAACTTTAAGCAAAACCCCCATAGGGTTACAATAGTAGTAAAATAGCAATATTTTTACATGTTAGCTTGGGTGGATGCTGGGGTGGAGGAGGCAGCATATCCAAGATCAAAACCAAGTAGAGCTATAGTGAATGCAAGTCGTATTTAAAGGAGCCTCCCGTACAGAGCGAGAGCTCAGATTGGATTGTAATGGATTGTAATTGGATTGTAATGATCAGCAGATCTGTGAATGAGGAAAAGGAAAAGGATCTAACTGACAGCTGGTTACAGTTGAGGCGGGCGAGACTCACGTGTGAAGCATAAACTAACACCATTATTCATACTGTGGCATGCCTTAAAATTAAAACATTTAATTAAAGTGACATATAAAGTAAAGTTACACAAAGCAATTCAATACTCAAACATACCATATATGACATCATAAAGGCGCAGGTCTCTGAACTTCCTCTTGTCGTTACGTCCAAAAAGGTTGAACTGTTTTGCCAGATCATGTGACAGGAGGTACGAAACACCTCCGATATCACCCACCATGGCAACCTGAGTGTATGGAAAAAGTCACAGGAAGGAAAAGCTGTAAGTGAACAGCAACAAGCAGTCAATCTATCTTATCACACTTTCACTGCTTGATCCATTTCCCCCCACTGACATGTACCAATACAATACTAGCACATTTTCAAGTGAATAAGATTCAAACTTACAACTCCAGACAAGAACGCAGAGTCGCTCAGCTTCTCGTTCATGGAATCGACATCCACAATGGTTTTCAGTGGGAAGTCTGCTCCTGCAGGTGGTTCCAACAACGACACAGCCAGAGGAGGAGCCTGGTTCCTGAGCACCTGAATAAAATAAGAATACATAGCATTCTTATTTTAGTAGTCTCAACTTGCTGACAGATTAATTCATTGAACGATTATCAGGGATCAGGAAACGGGTTCACTATAAATAAGGATCAAACAGGGATCACTAGAAACGCTTGAATAATTTTTAAGCCAACTAATGTGATTGCCGATCTGCAAACTCACAACACATTGCATAGCGGTGCGATTTGACCTTGATCGGCTATTGTTAAATAGCTGATGTAAATACTGGTTAAATGATTTTGATGCAAGTATGAACTTTTTAGGATGTGATCCTATTCAGAATATGTAATTTTGAACCACTGGTGCAGTGCTTCAAAATTAGGGGTCCAATGGGGTCCCCAGCAAAAAGTTCATATAAGGATCAAAATGTATCTAAATTTAACCAATTATATATACATGATGAATCAGCTATTTGAAAATAACAATAAAAATGATATACCGCTATGCAATATGCTGTGAGGTTGTAGATTGGCAACCCCTTTATAAAAAAACATTGGTCAGAAACTAAATAAGTTTGAAATCAGTCTAGCCTTTCTAGTGAAATATCCCTGTAAGAATCTGATAACTGTTCAATCTATCAACAAGCGTAGAGTGATCCATTATGCATTAAATTGCTGGTTTTACCACTTCAATTATGCTATTCATTCTTCTGAACCAAATGATGAAACCAGACAGCACTGATTCACACTCTCACAGTGAAGAATCTCAGCAAAACTTGTGACCAGACAGTGGTCCCAAAAGGGCTTACCAACTAGTAGCTCGCATGATGCTAGATGCAGAATACACCAAAATTAGAGTGACAATCTTTAACTCAAATATTTGCTTCTGGGGGTCCCTGGAACAAAGTATTTTGCGTTGGGGGTCTGTGACCAAATACATGTCATTTTGGTGGTACTCTACATGACAAAGAATGGGAACCACTGATAGCAACATATGTTTTTTGTTAAAAAAAAAGGATTTAAGACATGTGTAGAATCTGCCTATATCAGTGGTTAATTGAGGACCCCCAAAATATGTATTTGGCCACGGACCCCCATCTCAAAATAGTTTGTTCCAAGGATGGACCCCCAGCGCAAATTATTTTGTTCCAGGGACCCCCACAAGCAAAGATTTGAGTTAAAGACTTTCACTCTAAATGTCTCACATAAAGATACTTTTTAATCCCTTTAAAATAATTTGACCCCCCCCCCTCTCACACACACACACACACACACACACACACACACACACACACACACACACACACACACACACACACACACAGTGGTGGATAATGTACTGACATTTTTTACTTGAGTAGAAGTATCAATACTGCAATGTAAATGTACTCAAGTAAAGTCCAGAATTAAAAAAGTATGAAAGCATTTGCATCAAAATGTACTAAAGTACCAAAAGTAAAAGTATAAACTGTTTGAAAATAGCAGGTATATAAGCCTATGCGTTGTGAGCTTGTAGATGGGCTATTTTCAAATAGCCATGGTATAAAATAAAGTAGGCTAAAGTATGTATGTTTTATATTATAATTATATCTGCAAAGTGACTAGTAACTAAAGTTTTCAAATAAATGTAGTGGAGTAAAAGTAGGCTACAATATTTGGATCCGAGTTGTAGTGGAGTAGAAGTAAAAGTATTGGAAATACTCAAGTAAAGTACAATTACCTCAAAATTGTATTTAAGTAAATGTACTTAGTTACTTTACACCACTTTAAACCACTTAACACACACACACACACACACACACACACACACACACACACACACACACACACACACACACACACACTAAGACTAGTTTCTTACCTTAAATTAGTTTTCCAATCGAAGAATGAAGATTGAAGAATTGAAGAAATGAAAAAAGCAGCAAAAATGATGACACGCAGTATGCAGTTCATGTTTCGTTGTAAGATAGCACACACTAGCAGCAGCTCTGCAGTACCTGTGAGATTCTGTCTGTATGTCTTTGTGTGTGGACTAACCGCTCTGGGAATTCAAATAACAAAGGGCTGCATCTGTCCACTGTGAAAGGGGCGGTTCTGATTCTGTTGAAGTCTATTGACTGCAGGGAGTTTATGGAGAAGTATAGGCCTAATTATATAGGCCTAATCTGTTGTTTTATAATTTAATGTATTTTTGTGTGTAATCCACTTTTAGAGGTGTTTTATAATTTAAGCTACTTTTAAACTGTGCAAAATGAAATTAAATCCATGATAGTGGAATGCATTGTTTCCATATGTCCTAGAAAAAAAAACCATAACGGTTAAAATACAAAGTCAGAGTTAAAACAGTACAGCTGCATTTTGATAAAGTTCATATTCTCTTGAGATTTAGTTTTTTTCCTCTTATCTCTCCTTATGTCCTATCATGGACAATGGTGGAAAAAAGTAGTCAAATATTTTACTCAATTAAAATGTATCAATATGGCAGTACAGAAATACTCTGTTACAAGTAAAAGTCTGGAATACAAGATGTACTTAAAAGTACGAAAGTATTATCATCAAACTGTTTGAAAATGTTTGAAAATAGCACATCTGCTGCCAAAAATGTGGGGTTTGATATACATTGTAGGCTACTATGTATATGTAAGCTACTGTAACAGAACCTCAATAAACAATTATTAAAAAAATAGCACATCTACAAGCTCACAACGTGTCGCATCTTCGGTATAAAATAGGGCTAAAGGGCTAAAGTGGATTAATGTAGCCTATGTTTTATAATATAATCACTTTTATCTGCAAAGTAACTAGTAATTAAAGTTTTCAAATAGTTGTAGTGGAGTAAAAGTCAAAGTAGGATATTGAAAATTGGACACTGAAAATAGATTATCTACAAGCTCACAACGCCTCACTTTGCGCACACACACACAAAACATTGTTGGAGTAATCCTGTCTTTATTTAGTCAAGTTTTAGTTGTCAGTACACTTAGTCATAGTTTTAGTAATCAGGGCTTAGTTTTTTTTAGTGAAAAAAGGTAGTAAAATAAAAAAAGACTGTGAAATGGCAAATGAACAAGACTTTTTGTGGCTGGACTGGACAAGTGAATGTGAAATGTACTAGTCCAGAGGACACTGTGCCTCAAAAGGTTAATAATAAATAGCAAAAATAGCAGATCTACAAGCTCAAAACGTGTTGAAGTTTGAGTTGAGTCTGACGGGGTCTCAGACTCAGACATATCAAACGTGTCAAACTTGAATTAAAATGGTTGAGAATCAGTGCAGTCTTCTTTTACTGGGGTCCTTAGCATATCTTTTCAAATGGGAGAGGTAAGACGGCTATTGTACCCCCAAAACCGGTTTACCACTTCACAGTTAGGAAGTGAGCATCGTCAAGTCGTACACACACACACACACACACACACACACACACACACACACACACACACAAATTGGCTCACACATACAAGACCATGATAGTGGAATGCATTGTGTCATTTGATAAAGTTCATATTCTCTTGAGATTTAGTTGACAACAAAGAAAATGAAAGACTCTTACTCATACTGTCTACCGATGTGCATGAGTTGTGGGCAACATCTCTATGGGTAGTTTACATAAATGGATTTTGCAAACATCTACCTCATGGTGGCGCTAGAACAGGGCCAAGTGAAAAATTGTGGGGCAAAGGTTCTGAATTGGGATCCAGGGAGTGTGTGTGTGCAAAGTTTGGCAGAGAAAAAGCCAATGGCACCGGAGATTAGCTAGAAGACGGACGGACGGACGGATGGGCGGACGGACGGACGCACGCACGCACGTGTGTGCGTGCGTGCGTGCACATGGACGCACACACGCACGGACGGACGGACGGACGGACGGACAGGGGCTAAAACATACTCTCACTTCCATCCCATGCCCAGTCATCCCACATGTAGCCCATGCGTGAACCACGTGGGCAAGCCCACTTCCATCCCATGCCCAGTTAGCCCACATGTAGCCCATGCGGGAACCACGTGGGCTTGCCCACTTCCATCCCATGCCCAGTTAGCCCACATGTAGCCCATGTGGGAACCACATGGGCTTGCCCACTTCCATCCCATGCCCAGTTAGCCCACATGCAGCCCATGCGGGAACCATGTCGGCTTGCCCACTTCCATCCCTTGCCCAGTTAGCCCACATGTAGCCCATGCGGGAACCACGTGGGCCAGCCCACTTCCATCCCATGCCCATTTAGCCCACATGTAACCCATGCGGGAACCATGTGGGCCAGCCCACTTCCATCCCATGCCCAGTTAGCCCACATGCAGCCCATGCGGGAACCACGTGGGCCAGCCCACGTCCATCCCATGCCCAGTTAGCCCACATGTAGACCATGCGGGAACCACGTGGGCCAGCCCACTTCCATCCCATGCCCATTTAGCCCACATGTAACCCATGCGGGAACCATGTGGGCCAGCCCACTTCCATCCCATGCCCAGTTAGCCCACATGTAGACCATGCGAGAACCACGTGGGCCAACCCACTTCCATCCCATGCCCAGTTAGCTCACATGTAGCCCACGCGGGAACCACCTGGGCCAGCCCACTTCCATCCCATGCCCACTTAGCCCACATGTAGCCCATGGGGGAACCACGTGGGCCAGCCCACTTCCATCCCATGCCCAGTTAGCCCACATGTAGCCCACGCGGGAACCACGTGGGCCAACCCGCTTCCATCCCATGCCCAGTTAGCCCACATGTAGCCCATGTGGGAACCACTTGGGCCAGCCCACCTCCATCCCATGCCCAGTTATCCCACATGTAGCCCACGTGGGAACCACTTGGGCCAGCCCACTTCAATCCCATGCCCAGTTAGCCCACGTGTAGCCCATGTGGGAACCATGTGGGAAAGCCCACTTCCAACCCATGCCCAGGTATCCCACATGTATCCCACGTGGGACCCATGTAATTTGCCCACATCAAGCCCATGCCCACGTGGTACCCAAGTAGCCCAACTCGTACCCATGCGGGACCCATGTGGGCGTGCTGGCTGGGTAGTGACCTTTAAAGCTATACTGTGTAAGTTGCTCAACTAGTGGTCAGTAGCAGTAGAGCAAACCGCGGTCGCGTCTGCTTTTTTCGGCCGTTTTTCGCCGCGGACCGGGCATTCAGACCACCGCGTCCGCCTCGCCTCGCCGAGACCTATCCATAGAGGTCTGTCCCTCTACGAGCCTCGGTTGGGGAGTTACATGCTAGACTCCTAGCCCAGTGTAAACACTGCAGTGTACTTCCTGAAGAGCTCAGCAGTGTATGATCTGGGCTTTGATTGGCCGGTAGGGAGACACGTGTACAGAATGATGCATATGACGTAATTTTGCCGAAAAACAGCCCCGGTCACGGCCACCATTGTGTTCTACACATATAAAGAAAAGGCTTTGGGAGCTGAAATTAACAGAGTGGGGGTTCTAAAACTTTAGCGATTTAATAGTTAGGACAATTTTAAGATATGTTTTATAAAAAAAGTTACATAGTATAACTTTAAGTAAAGTGACAGCATTATTTAAAGCATGGTTATTAGCAGTTGTATTATATTATAATACACTATAGCATTACTTTTACTTTACTAAGTTAAGTGACATTAAATATTAAGACAAAGACATTCTCAAAGACATCTTTATTTCACAGATTGGTATATCTCAAATATGGCATGTGAGGTAAACACAACTGTCCAAACTACACAACAAAGCGTGTATACAGGAAATATAGGTAAACAACAGTTGTTTTACTAGCTTTAAAGTGTGAAACACTAAAATGACAAAATGACAGAAACTCAGAAATGAGAATGATATACATCTTATGCAAATTAAAATGATACTACTATTACTGCATGTTGTATCACTACACAATAACAGACACAAATAGTATGAGGCCTACACAACCTAAGAGTTCTAATTAGCTGTTATGTACAAAGTCTAAAACTTCAAATAAAAGACCATAAGTGTGTACATGTCAGCATTACAACCGCTTTTAAACATACTAAACAACTAAAATAAAAACAAACTGTAACGTGAATTAGCATGCCTAGTTATGGTGGAGCATGAGCAATGGGCATGGCTATATAGCAGTTAGTATATTAACCAAACATACTGTACAGTTCGCACATGAGAATTATGCATTTCATTTAAATGGCAATTTCACATTTTATGGGCAGGAAATTATAATTTACACCCAACAGGCCTAAACATCTAAATATAGGCATAATCATACGAGTATTCATTAATTAAATCTTAGAATCTAATGACACCCTAAATAAACGAATACCACTAAAATGCCCATTTAATATGAAACTGTCCGTACATGATTTGGGAGAATGCTTTTGTCAATAAAAGCGTTATTTATTGACAAAAGTTTCATAATGAATGAGAATTTTAGTGGTATTAGTTTATTTAGGGTGTCATTAGATTGTAAGATTGAATTATTTGCTTAGACTGCTATGATTAGATTTAGAAAAAAAGGGTATTGTCCCAACATTGTATGGTTAATTGTAAGTTTGTGCACATTTATTTTGAAACTGGCATTTCAATGAAACTTGTGTATTCATGCTTGAACTCTTGAAAAAAAGTCTAATGTAACCTTCCAACTTGGTTTTTATTATGTTTAACACCCCTGGTGGTTGTTCTGTGTATTTGCACACTTGCGTCTTATTTTGATAACCTCACAAGCAGGAAGTGCTTCTCATTCAGCTGCATGTTGCTGCTGTCCTTCATATTCTGTCCTTCATGGTTTACGCATGGCATTGCCTGTAAGCTGCTTTTTAGCATAGAAGTGTGCATTTGTTTGATAGTTCATAGGTGCATAATGTGTGAACTGTACAGTGTGTTTGGTTAATATTCTAACTGCTATGTAGCCATGCTAACTAGCCATGCTAATTCATGTTAGTTTGTTTTTTATTTTGTTGTTTAGATTGTTTAAAAGCAGTTGTAATGCAGACATGTCGACACATTTATGGTCTTTATGTGAAGTTTTAGACATCCACTTTGTATATAACAGCTAATTAGGCCTCTTACGTTTGTGTTGGTTAAATGTTGTGTAGGCCTCATACTATTTTTGTCTTTTATTGTGTAATGATACAACATGCAGTACTATAATTTGAATAATGTTGTATATCATTTTGTCATTTTAGAGTTTCACACTTTCCTGAGTAAAGCTAGTAAAAGCAACTGTTGTTTACCTATATTTCCAGTATACACGCTTTGTTGTGTAGTTTGGACAGTTGTGTTTACCGCACATGCCATATTTGAGATATGCCAATCCGTGAAATAAAAATGTCTTTGAGAATTTATTTGTCTTAATATTTAATGTTTGGAACCAAATGAACACTTAGGCTGTGGAACCAAATGGACCCGGTTACATTTGTACACTCTCACGATGTACAATGGTCAATTTCAACACACTGAAGACCATAGCTGGTGCAATAATTCAGCCCCTCTTTGACTACGGAGTCTACGTATGGTATCGTGGCGCCCCAAAAGCCCTAAAAACTAAGCTCCAAACAGCCCAAAACAAACTAATTAGGGTCCTGCTTAACCTTTCCTATCAGACTCACCTCACCGCTACTCACCAGTTAAGAGTGGGTGGCTCAGAGTAGATGACAGCATCTTGCAATGGACCTGGTGTACAAGATACACAACACCACAGATAGCCATGTACCTGTGATAGGGATGAAAGGAAGGTGTTGTTATTTTTCATTTTTTGTATTATTTCTTTAACTACAATGATGTTTTCTTTTTGTTTCTTTTATTTAAACACATTGTATTTTCGTTATGGTATTTATGTTGTAATAATATTCCTTTCCCCCTAACCATGTTCTTTTTTTCTGAATGGACTGCGGGACTTTAAGTGAATGAAGGTTCTGGATAGGATAACTAGCGGCCATGTCGCAGCCTATCCAGGGTGGGTTGACGTCACGGCTGGCCAATTGGGTGGCAGCTGGGCGGGACGCAGGACTATGAAATGGGACACTGTGGCTCAGTCAAGCTGAGCAGGGGAAGCAGCACAGACGTATTGAGCAAGAGCCGAGGCTCATGTGATTGAGTGGAGTAGCTATGCTACACTGACCGAGAGACATTGTGTGAACTTTATAGTTACAGCGAACGGAGAGACTGGCACGCCGGAGAGAGAGGCGAACCGGTGCCTGGCCCGCTGTGAGAGACAGACGGAGAGAGAGTTACCTGACCCGCCGGTGAGAGAGACGGAGAGGGACGGAGAGACGGTCCTGTGTGTGTCGCACGTCTACATCACTCACCGGGAAGCAGCCGCTTCCCTGGTGTGTAAGTACCTTTCCATAGCGACACATGAAGTAAAGCACCGTACTCTTAAGACGACCAATTCCGCACCTGTGAACATATAAGCTGGCGGCCTCCCCTTGTGTGTTTCAGAACCGACGTAGGACGTATGCTGTTGAATACTGCTGAGCTGTGTGGCCACCCCCTGGCTATATTATTTCGTTGAATAAACGATCATCCAAGATGATATTTTAATAACATTTTAAACCATTAATAAATGATTTGAATTGTGTTTTAGTTTAGCGGCGCCTTTTAGCAGTTTAGGGTTTTTCTTTTGCTTTTATTGTTCCAGGGTAATTTAGAGATCCCCATGTATAGGCCTAATAAACTTTTTATACTTTTGTAACCCCCTGAACAAACGTTTGGTGTCAGTCTCTCAAGGGTGTACTGTTCGTACCCACTTATTGCTCTCCCAGCCTGGTATTATCACGAACCTGTGTCTAGCCTAGTGGTGTTAAACCTTTAATGGTTTGTTGGTTAAAGTCCAACTGGCGTTGTCCAGCAACAAAGGTCCCCCTTTTTCATTTGGGTTTATATAAGAATAATCATACAACAGTAATATATATATATTCCTTTAATGGTTAATAGTATTGTATTATTATAATACCGTTATTTTGAACGTAACATTAAGACTGGCCCATCTTACATAAATTGGCGTTGTGGTCGGCAGGACCAGGAGAGACAATAAGGAGAGACTGAACGGTTATATTTTGTGTTTGTATTAAGATTTAGGATGATGATGATGCCTGTATACCCGGGGGCCCCATGGTTGCCTAAGTTTGGAGGAACAGAAGGTGAGGAAAAGTATAAGGAGTGGAGAGAGCAGATTAAGGGATTATTAGGTACACAGGATATTACAGAGGCAAGAAAAGTTAATATGTTGTTTAAGACGCTAACAGATGAAGCTAAACGACAAATTGTTGTGTTAGAAGAAGGGGAGCGAGACACGGTAACGAAAATTCTGAGCTACCTTGATGGTCTGTACAGAGAAACAGTGCCGGTATCTAAGGTGCGTTCTCAATTTTATAGCTGTACACAGCGCCCAGACGAGAGTATCGGTTCATATATTCTGAGACTGAGGGAGCTATTCTGTAGGCTGCGGCGACACGACCCGAACACGGCCCCTTCTGATTCCGTCCTACGAGATCAACTGCTAATGGGGGTGTCTGAAGGTCCTCTGAGCCAGGCCTTAAGAATATATGCCCGAAGAAATCCGGATGATGACTTTGCTGCGCTGCGAGAAGAAGCTGTACTTCTAGATAGTGAACATGGAAGCGTGAGAGCACCTGAAGTTACATGCCATGCTGTTAACCCTGTGCCTATTCCTAACCCTTTACAGACGGCCGAGTGGAGGAACGAATTAAAACGAGAGATCTTGGAGGATGTGAAGGGCCAAATGCAGGGATTCACGAAAGAGCTAATGAACGAAATCCGTCCACTCCTGCAGCCCGCTACTGTTCCCGCACCGCCTTCGCTTCACCAACAGTATGAGCCTGTCCAGGCTGGCCGTGCGCCACCACCGCGTCACGCACCTCCTAGCCATCGGTATGTGCCTACACAGGGGAATGAATGGGATGAGACGGGTCGACCCATATGTCGCCAATGCAAACGGGCGGGCCATATTGCTAGGTTTTGCAGAACCGGCCAGCCGCCGTTAAACTAAATAGGCCTGTTGCTGAGGTCCGAGCAGCGGGAGTTAAACCTCTATTAAGAGAAACTAAGGACCATGAAATGTTCATTGGCGAATGTCCTACGATCGGCCTTACTATGGGGGGGATTTATTTACGGGGCTTATTGGATACGGGATCGCAGGTTACACTAATGCAACAGAGTTTGTTTAATAAATATTTTTCTCCGGCTAAATTGGGCAAAAAGACTCTCGTCTTTAAACTAAGAGCGGCCAATGGCCTAGAGATTCCCTATACTAGCTATGCAGTGCTAGATATGGAATTGGAGGGAGTCACTGTGCCTGGGAGGGGGGTCGTGATCATAAAAGACGAGCATTGCACACAACCTTTAATTATCGGTATGAACGTCGTAAGTGCATGCTGGAACACTTTGTTCAAGGGGCCGGGGAAGGCTGCCTTCTCCCTGCGACAGGGGAGGGCTGCCTGGAAAAATGCGTTTGCGGCGTGTAAACAGGTGGAGGCGTTGATGAAGACAGACGGCTCGCTGGGGTACGTGTGGCCTGCTCACCGACAGAAGATCCGGGTTCCTGCCCAAAGTGAAGTCCTGGTGTGGGGGCGTACACGCCGAGGTCCAGAGGGTGGGGATTTCGAGGCTCTGTTGGAGACGCTACCCGACAGCCATAAGCTGGGGGTGGCGCGCGCCCTGGTGACCATACGGGGAGGTCGGGTTCCCGTGCGGCTGTGTAATCCACATCCATATCCAATCTGGGTGGGCCGGTACGAACGACTGGGGCAACTGTACCCGGTAGATGCCACTGATGTCCGGGGGCGCAGGGACCTGAGCCTGTCACTGGGCGAAGACGGAACGGTGGACGTCGCCTTGATCACCACTGAAGCGGCTGAGCTGGAGCGGCCGCTACCGCAGGAGATGCGGACACTGATGGAGCGCACTGATCTACGAGATGAGGAGAGAGACGAGCTGCGGGCCATGCTGTCCACCTGGGAGAGGGTGTTCGCTGCCCATGATGAGGACTTCGGCCGGACGGACGTCGTGCAGCACCAGATCCATACCGGAGATGCCCCCCCATACGTGAGCGACATCGACCTCTGCCACCCGCAATGTATAAGGAGATGAAGACGCTGCTGAGTGACATGCTGGAGAAGGGAGTTATTGCAGAGAGCTGTAGCCCATGGGCCGCACCGATCGTGTTGGTGAAGAAAAAAGATGGTAACTGGCGTTTCTGCGTGGACTACCGCAAGCTGAATGTGATCACTCATAAAGACGCTTTCCCCTTGCCACGTATCGAAGAGACATTGACTAGCCTCACACAGGCGAAGTGGTTCTCCACGCTCGACTTGGCCAGCGGATACTGGCAGGTAGGAATGGATCCTCGGGACCAAGAGAAGACTGCGTTTACAACCCCTTTGGGGCTGTTTGAATTCAAAAGAATGCCGTTTGGGTTATGTAATGCCCCTGCCACTTTTCAGAGACTGATGCAGCAGTGTTTGAGCGGGCAGCTGGCTGAGTCTTTATTAGTATATTTAGATGATATTATTATATACTCACCTGACTTTTCCTCCCACCTACAGCACCTGGATAGAGTGTTCCAGCGCCTGGAGAAACATGGATTAAAGCTGCGCCTCGATAAATGTACGCTTCTCCAACGCGAAGTGAAATTCCTGGGGCATGTCGTGGACCAGGAGGGTGTGCGCCCAGATCCCGACAAGCTGGTGGCAGTGAGAGAGTGGGTCCCCCCTGAGACGGTGCGTGGCGTCCGTGCGTTCCTGGGGTTTGCGGGATACTACCGCCGGTTTGTGCCATCCTTTGCTGCTATAGCCCGACCCTTAAATAATTTACTAATCGGCATTCCAAATGACGCTAAATCCCACCAGTATAAAATAGCGTGGACAGTTGACTGCCAGAAGGCTTTCGACGCGCTAAAAACGGCCCTCACGCAGGCCCCTGTTTTGGCTTACGCCGATTATAGCCAGCCATTCGTGGTGTATACTGATGCGAGTAATCGTGGCCTGGGCGCTGTATTGGCACAAATCCAAGATGGCCGAGAACGGGTTATTTCTTATGCGAGCCGGAGTCTGCATCCGACGGAGCAAAATGATGCCAACTATAGCTCTTTCAAGTTAGAGCTGTTAGCCCTCAAGTGGGCCGTGACGGAAAAGTTCAAAGACTATCTGACTGGGGCCCAGTTTACCATTTACACAGATAATAACCCTGTGGCGCATCTCCACACAGCCCGTTTGGGAGCAGTAGAGCAACGCTGGGCGGCCCAGTTAGCATCCTTCACATTTGATATTAAATATCGACCGGGCAAAAGTAATGCTAACGCGGACGCCTTGTCCAGGTTCCCCGTGGAAACCGCTGGGGTGGCTATGGTGGAGTTGACGCCAGAGACTGTTCAGAGTGGCGAGGAGAGAAGTGAATGGCGTGACGCACAGCAACATGATGGGGATATCACGTTGGTGGCGCAATGTGTGGCCCGCGGACGCCACCCCACGCTGAGTGAGAAACAGAGTTGGTCCCGGGGAGCTAATCAGCTGCTGCGACAATGGGCCAAATTGGAACTGAAGAACGGTGTACTGTGCCGTAGAATTACTGATCCTTATACGCAGGAAGTGTATTATCAGCTTGTTTGTCCAGGTTCTCGACGTCAGGACGTGTGGAGAGAGGTGCATGTGGCCGCGGCGCATGCTGGAGCAGATCGGACGTTGGCCCAACTACGGCGCCGCTTCTACTGGACTGGCATGGAGGGAGAGGTACGCCGGTTCCATCAAGGAAACCGGCGACTCAACTGCAGCCTACAGAAAACGAGGGTAGAGCCCCGTGCCCCTTTACAGCCATTTAGTGTCTCTTACCCACTAGAAGTAGTTGCAATTGATTTCCTCACCCTAGGTAGGCCTGCTGACGTGTGTCAAAATATTCTAGTTGCCACTGATTTGTTCACTAGGTACAGTTGGGCTATACCCACTCGAGACCAGACAGCGCAGACTACTGTCCGCGCCCTGTGGGCTAATATTATTCAACCATTCGGATGCCCCGCCCGTTTTCATGCCGACAGGGGGCACAATTTTGAATCTGAGTTAATGCAACAGTTATGTACTATTTATGGCATAAGTAAGAGCCGTACGACCCCGTATAATCCGGCCGGAAATGGGGCGGTGGAACGCTGGAATCAAACGTTATTGAATTTGTTGCGCACTTTAGATGCCAACAAACAAGAGCGGTGGCCTGAACATCTTTCTGAATTAGTACATGCTTATAACAATACGCCCCATAGCGCCACTGGCTATGCTCCATCTTATTTGATGTTCGGTCGTCATTTACGGCGTCCTGTCGATGTTGAATTAGGGGTGCCCCCAGTACAGCCCAGGTTAAGAGTGGGGAATTGGGTACAGGACCACCAGCAGCGAATGAATGTGGCTTATCGTCATGCTGGGCAGAGGATGGGTGGGGCAGCTGAGCAACGGAAACGCATCTATGATCGTAGGGCAGGTATACCTCCATTGATACCAGGGGAACGAGTATGGGTTCGGAATCGGAATCGACAAGGGCAGGGAAAGTTGGCTCCATGGTGGGACCCTGAGCCGTTTGTAGTGATGGAACCAGTTGGGGAGGCGGGGCTGGTGTACAGGATTAGGCCAGAGAAGGGAGGCCGGGATCGAACTGTTCACCGTAACGCTTTGAAATTGTGTGTGTCCCCGCCACAGTCAACGGTGCCACCCGAGCCAGTGCCTGAAGTGAGCAGACCAGTAGTGCCACAGTGTTATGGGTTTTTCCCTATGGGCCCACGACGTTCCACTAGGAGCAACTTGGGGCAGCCGCCTGCCAGGTATAGTCAGGCCTGAGTCGTTGCAGGGACTGCTAACGATAAAGTAGGGGGGAGTGTGATAGGGATGAAAGGAAGGTGTTGTTATTTTTCATTTTTTGTATTATTTCTTTAACTACAATGATGTTTTCTTTTTGTTTCTTTTATTTAAACACATTGTATTTTCGTTATGGTATTTATGTTGTAATAATATTCCTTTCCCCCTAACCATGTTCTTTTTTTCTGAATGGAATGCGGGACTTTAAGTGAATGAAGGTTCTGGATAGGATAACTAGCGGCCATGTCGCAGCCTATCCAGGGTGGGTTGACGTCACGGCTGGCCAATTGGGTGGCAGCTGGGCGGGACGCAGGACTATGAAATGGGACACTGTGGCTCAGTCAAGCTGAGCAGGGGAAGCAGCACAGACGTATTGAGCAAGAGCCGAGGCTCATGTGATTGAGTGGAGTAGCTATGCTACACTGACCGAGAGACATTGTGTGAACTTTATAGTTACAGCGAACGGAGAGACTGGCACGCCGGTGAGAGAGGCGAACCGGTGCCTGGCCCGCTGTGAGAGACAGACGGAGAGAGAGTTACCTGACCCGCCGGTGAGAGAGACGGAGAGGGACGGAGAGGCGGTCCTGTGTGTGTCGCACGTCTACATCACTCACCGGGAAGCAGCCGCTTCCCTGGTGTGTAAGTACCTTTCCATAGCGACACATGAAGTAAAGCACCGTACTCTTAAGACGACCAATTCCGCACCTGTGAACATATAAGCTGGCGGCCTCCCCTTGTGTGTTTCAGAACCGACGTAGGACGTATGCTGTTGAATACTGCTGAGCTGTGTGGCCACCCCCTGGCTATATTATTTCGTTGAATAAACGATCATCCAAGATGACATTTTAATAACATTTTAAACCATTAATAAATGATTTGAATTGTGTTTTAGTTTAGCGGCGCCTTTTAGCAGTTTAGGGTTTTTCTTTTGCTTTTATTGTTCCAGGGTAATTTAGAGATCCCCATGTATAGGCCTAATAAACTTTTTATACTTTTGTAACCCCTTGAACAAACGTTTGGTGTCAGTCTCTCAAGGGTGTTCGTACCCACTTATTGCTCTCCCAGCCTGGTATTATCACAAACCTGTGTCTAGCCTAGTGGTGTTAAACCTTTAATGGTTTGTTGGTTAAAGTCCAACTGGCGTTGTCCGGCAACAAAGGTCCCCCTTTTTCATTTGGGTTTATATAAGAATAATCATACAACAGTAATATATATATATTCCTTTAATGGTTAATAGTATTGTATTATTATAATACCGTTATTTTGAACGTAACAGTAAGACTGGCCCATCTTACATACCTGACAAAATAATTTAAAGACGTTAAGGATGTCCACAATTACAACACCAGAGGCAGCACCACAGATCACGTTCAACCCAGAGTCAATTCAAACAAAGGGTCAAACTCGTTCTCCTGCTATACCACCCACAATGTGGAACGCCTTAGACCTTAAAGGAGTGTAAATCCCCAACATCCTTTAAAATCGTCCTGAAAAACCACTTAGAGGTGGCAGCCGCTCATAACTGGTAAAAACAAACCTAACCCAGCCTTACCCTCACCCTGACCCTTCTTTGTAAATATCTACTGTATATATATTTTTGCACTGTCATTTAGTTTTCTTTTTTTCTGACAATATCTACTGCATAGTACTGTGTTCTATTCGTCTGCCATTCAATGTAGATACTTAAATGTTTTCCTGTACAAATAAGCAGAAAAGCTTACTAGGATCTCCTTTTAGTTGACCTATGTAACCCTATTCTATACTGTATATAGGGCCAGGGGGCCAGGGGTATGTGCCTTGAAGCCTACTACTTGAAGTAGTTGGCGGGCTGCAGAGGGGTATTATGGGATATGCTCGGTGTGGCGTTTACTTCTTGTTCAGGTAGAGAAGAATGTGGCCACGCATTTTTACAAGGAGTGATGTATATTTTATTTGTTTACGAGTGATACAGAAGATAGAACCCTGGCTGTTCACGTGTTTACTTGGAATATATTTTGTTATTAAATCACCAGTTCTCCAGCACAGACTCCTTACTTATTTTAGCATAGAACAAGTTAAGGATTACTCTTCAACAAAGAGGAGGAAGGTGGTCATACCTTGTACCAGTGAACTGTACCGTCATGAAACTGTACCTTTTCCTATGCAAACTTCTAATAAAGTCTTCAATCAATCAATCAATCAATCAATCAATCAATCAATCAGAGTTAAATTAACATTGATTTTACAATATAAATTGTATGTCAAACTGGGGGTCCTTGAAATTAAAATGGCTGTGATCAGTGCTAGGTGTCTGTAAAGAAATCTTCTCTTATATGGGGGTCCCTGGTATATCTTTTCAAATGGGGGTCCCTGGGGCTGGGCTTATAAGTGTCAATTTGGTTTCCAAATACCTACATACATATGGTGCAATATGAAGGAGCCATCGTTCCAAGTGGGTGGGAAAGGGTAACGCTTGTACTTTCTTTTTTAGTTTTCTGATTTTAGTTCCTTGAAATTTCCTCCGTTTTCAAGAATTCTGTCTCCTTTATAGATTATATTTTAACTCTCCTACTGCCAGATTATTTATTTATTTATTGGGTCTGGTGCCATCAAAAAGCGGCTTACCTTTGCGACGTTATAGTAGATAGACAGACAGACATTTATTTTATTTTTTTTATTTTTTTTGGTTGTGCAATAGTGCACTTTGGTCTGCCAGGCAGCAGAGGGCGGCGTCATGCGAGAATGAATGTGAATTTGCCTGTTATGTGTTGAAGAAGAAGAAGACCAGTCACTGGCCACAGAGCCTTACAGCCAGAGGAAATCAACAAGGAAGTGAATTGTTCTCCGTTGATCTAACGCATAATGGATTTTTTACACCATCACCGCGGAAAATGTGTTTACAGT
Organism: Nannobrachium achirus; assembly: GCF_963921795.1. Lineage (NCBI taxonomy): Eukaryota > Metazoa > Chordata > Actinopteri > Myctophiformes > Myctophidae > Nannobrachium > Nannobrachium achirus. Next base: position 44,179,704 of record NC_137824.1, read on the forward strand.
AGACGGCCACGCGACCCCTCATCAGCTTACAGTCATCAGACGAACGAACCGAACGAGCGCCGTATTGGCGGAGAGGTCTTGCGAAATCGGGCGAACGTGAACGTTCAAAGCGTTGGGAGAGTTAATTTAAATGAATATATTGTGTTGATCGTTGTTGTATCTCGGCTGCATTGTAAATGAGGGCCTGACCTCAATTGTATTCCAGAGTTTAAATAAAGGTAACAAACAAACAACATACGTATATAACAGCATTCTAAGGTTAGCAAGAAATATTACCTCTAACAATAGCCATGCGTTGCACAGAGAATATAGTGCTGCTTTCAGGAAGGAGATACGGTGTCCCAGGCAGCATACAATAAGGTCAGACTAAAAAGGTCCTTTGTCCATCAGTCGACTTTAAGGCTTAATCAGGAGTTTGGCAAGAGCTACACTAGGAGGTGGACATTGCTCTCGTCTGTATTATTCCTATGTATGTATCCTGTTTCATTCATTTGTTTGTCAAATGTTTATATATTTTTTTTCTTCACATACATGGCTGCTGTGTCCCAAGACAAATTTCAGTGTGAACTGACAATAAAGTACTATATCATATCATATCATATCATATCATATCATATCATATCATATTATATCATATCATATCATATCATATCATATATCATCATGGGAGACCAGTAGTTCTCTACCTTTTCAGGCTGCAACCCCCAAAATAATCATATTTGAACTGTAGATCTGCTATTTTCACAATTGCTGACTATTAAAAAGTCCATAAATTGTCACTTTAGAAATGTGCACATATACACTTAAACTTCATGTCGGTTTGTTTACTGTTGAGTGAGGAAAACAATGTCTCAAATTAGGTTAATCATCTGGGGACCCCCCAAAAATAATTCCGGCACCCCCCTGGGGTCCCACAAGGAGTGGCGTAACTCTGAGGTCCGACTAGGAGTCCCCCGACCCCCTGCTGAAGACCCCTGGACGAAGAATGTGTGCAAGTGTGCGTTGCTAGTGTTGTACCCCTGAAACGGGGGAGAATATAATATGTGTGTGTGAAACAACACAGACACGTCTTTTCTCATTCAAGTGGTTGTATTGAATCCAAAACACAAATAAAGAGTTTCACAACCATGTACATATTAATCATCACTACAGTTGCAAAACCAGAACCAGGGAAGTGTGCAGGTATAGCTTAGTCAAGCATAATCATCCATTGCATTTATACAGACACTTTTATCTTTTAGCATGAATTATCAAATGAATTATGACTGCTTTTAACTTCAATACCTTTTAGCAAAATGTATGATTTTACCACTTATCATGAATTATCACATGAATTATAACTGTTTTTAACTTCAATAACTCTTTGGACATTACTTGAATTATCACATTAATTATTCTTGCTTTTAACTACAATGAACTCCTCGTACATTAACACAGCGGCCGCACCGAGGCGCCACTCCACATAACGCAATTGTAAACCACATAGTTGTATCTAATTTTAGTGACGACATCATCAGATAGCAACGTGCAGCAGCCCACACCATACTAGCTTAGCCACACTAGCTTAGCATTACCTCATGTAAATACTCTGTGGCCACAGTGTGAAAACGCCACCAATGTCAACAATGCAATTTCCTCATCAAAACACAGAATGCAGTGCTAGCATATAGCAAATATCCATTAAATAACATCCATACCTGAAACGGGGGAGAATATAATATGTGTGTGTGAAACAACACAGACACGTCTTTTCTCATTCAAGTGGTTGTATTGAATGAAGAACGTTGGCTGTGGCTCCCCCTACAGACAGACTGAAGAACTGAAGGCATGAGCAATCGATTTCTGACACGTCAAGGCATTACTAGCCCATTCAGTTAAATATTCATTCTATTACACACAGTTAAATATTCATTCTATTACACACTCCCCCTCAAAAATAAATGTTGTCTTCAACATTGTGATCTTTTGACCCTTAGTACACATTTACAATCTGGAACTCTTTTGACAAATATTACATTTTGAAATTCACATTTCACAAAATGACATGCATCCTGGCACCCCGGAACTCTTTTTATGCCCTTGTTATCGGTGCCAGTGCTCACAACTCTGGAACTCTTTTACAAGTATCATATTCTGAAATTCACACCTCACAAAATGTCAATGCATCATGACACCCCGGAACTCTTTTTATGCCCTTGTTATCGGTGTCAGTGCTCACAACTCTGGAACTCTTTTTATACCCTCGTTAATGGTTTGCTGTATTTATCACCCGACTTTGTCTCAAGTCCACGAGTGAGTCACAGTTTATGACAAGGATTGTAGATGAAAACGTGTGCATTCAACAGTCTATATCCCATATATGAAAGGAGGCCGGTAGTAGTATGGCAGCATCGGAACTGTCCATGGCACTTGGGTATTTGCATAGTAAGGCAGCGCTGTTATGTCATGACAAGTTGGATTTCCAAGTTGGTCATACGTGAAGATCTTTGGTGATCTGCGCTCTCTCTGAGGTCGGTGAGATTGTTGCTCCTCCTCGATATCTTGAACTGATGACTGGGGTACTTCTCCCATAGGTAAGTTCTCCATTTGATTGTTCTCAGGTATGTATTCACCCACAGGTAAGTTCTCCATTTGATTATTCTCAGGTAAATATTCCACTTGGCTTCCTTCACTCTCAGGTAAGTATTCCTCTGGGTTCTCCTCGTGTTCAGGTAAGTAGTCAAATGATTCCCCCCAATCACCTATGCCTTCTGACTGAGACTGCCAATTGTCAACGGGCTCTTCTACTTCAGTCTCACTTGGGACATGTCCCTGCTGATTCGGTGACTGGCATGGCTGTTGAAGTGGTGAATCCACAAAGTAATATTCCTCCTCTTCATCATCCTCGTCATCCTCTTCAACCATGTATTTCTTTGTCTTTGATGTTTTTCTTCGTGGTTTCAGTTTCACGTGCGGTTGTACTGGAACTTCCAGTGGCAGGTGGTCACAGGGCAAGAGAAGATTGCGATGTAATACCCTAGATCTCCCTTTTCCTTGTTCTGGTTTTAGCTCATAGACTGGTACATCTTTTCCAACTTGACGAACAACAGTATGGATAGAGTCTTCCCAATGATTTCTTAACTTGCCTGGGCCTCCACGAGGTGTCATGTTCCTCACTAAAACACGGTCCCCTGGGTACAATGCTGAGCTTCTCACTTTGGTATCATAAGCTCCCTTGCTCTTTACTGTAGCTTTATGCATGTTTTCTTGGGTGATCTTATAGGCCTCTTCCATCCCCTTTTTCCATTTCTCCACATAGTCACTGAGACTGCCACTCCTTGGTTCAGGATTTAAGTTGAATAGCATATCGATGGGTAATCGTGGGGACCGCCCAAAGAGGAGGTAGAATGGGGAGTATCCGGTTACTTCACATCGAGTGCAATTGTATGCGTATATCAGCTTATTCAAAGAATCCTTCCAGTTTGTCTTTTGTTGGTCAGTAAGCGTCTTCAACATCTGGATTAAAGAGCGATTAAAACGCTCTACTTGTCCATTTCCCTGTGGGTGGTAAGGTGTTGTCCTCGACCCAGCGACACCACAGTACTTGCTCAGTTGGGAGAAGAGTTGGTTCTCAAACTCGCCACCTTGATCATGATGTATTCTCGCCGGAAAACCATATTTGAGGGCATAGTCATTAAAGATCCGATCAGCCACCGTTTTCCCGGACTTATTTGTGGTAGCATACGCCTGGGCAAAGCGAGTGAAGTGGTCAATGATTACAAGTATATATTCATAACCACCCTTGCACTTGTCCAGGTGGAGGAAGTCGATTGAGACGAGCTCGAACGGCTGGGTAGTGACGATACTGGTGAGCGGTGCTCTCGTCAGACGGCAGGGTGTTTTCTGTTTCAGACAGGTACAACTTCTAAGGACATACTGTTCCACTTCCCTCTGCATATATGGCCAAAAGAACCTTTCTCGTATCAATGATGTTGTCCTATCTATTCCTTGATGGCCCATTTCGTCATGTAGTTCCTTGAGCACTGTAGTTTTATGCTTCTCTGGCAGCACCAGTTGTCTCCGGTTCGCTGTTTTTCTGTAGAGTACTCCGCCTTCACATAGCTCAAGCTTATCCCACTCCCTTAACAGGCATCGACTTTGCATGCTGAGACTTCTCAGTTCTCTCCCAACTGGTCTCGTTCCTGACAGTTTGTACTGCACCACCGGTGCTATATTCTGGTCGTCTCTCTGGCTCTGTTGTATCTCTGCTGTGGTAAATGAGATGATCGATGCATTTCTGGTAGTCACTGCACACGTAGCCGAGATAGCCATTGACCATGATATGTCAGATTCTTGCTGTGCTTCTACTGCCTGTGCAGTTGCTCCCACTGCATCAAATGACATCTCCTCCGTACAGTGTCGCATTAGTGTCTCCATGTCTATGGGCATCCTTGACAAACTGTCCGCATCTATATTCTCTTTCCCTGGGCGATACTTAATGCTGAAATGGAAATCAGCAAGTTCCGAGACCCACCGACTTCCTGTTGCATTTAATTTGGCAGTGGATAACACATATGTAAGTGGGTTATTATCACTGTACACTGTGAAGAAAGAGGCGTAGTATAAATAATCACGAAACTTTTCTGTGATCGCCCATTTAAGAGCCAGAAACTCCAATTTCCCTGAATGGAGATTGTAGTTCTTCTCTGGTGCTGTCAAGGTTCGTGATCCATACGCAATGACACGGAGTTTCCCAGTCTGCCGCTGATATAACACAGCTCCTAAACCTTTGTTGGATGCGTCCGTGTGAAGGATGAAAGGCTGAGAAAAGTCTGGGAATCCAAGGACTGGAGGCTGAACTAAACAGTCAATCAGCTGTTCTAGGATTTGTTGGTGCGTTTCTGTCCACTTGACTGGTGTGTTTGATGGTATCCCTCTGAACTTTGCTTTTGTGTCCAGCTTTCTTCCCCTATCTTGTCTCTTGTTTCCTTCCTCTGGCCCTTTGAGTAGGTCATAGAGCGGGCTGGCGATGCGTGAGAAATCTTTTATATATTGCCTATAATAGCTTAAGAGGCCCATAATTCCTCTCAGCTCACCAACAGTCTTCGGCCTTGTGTCTTTCAGAGCCCTTACTGATGCAGTATCGGCAGGGTCCATTCTGCTACCTTCTGCAGACACAATTCTCCCAAGGTACCGGACCTGGGTCTTGAATAGGTCGCACTTGCTCGGCTTAAGTTTGATCCCATACTGTCGCAGGCGCTGTAACACTCTTCTGACATCGTTGACATGGGTTTCAAATGTTTTACTGAAGACGATGGTGTCATCCAGATATGGAACACATATCTCATCCCTTAAATCACCTAAACACTCCTCCATGCAGCGTTGGAATGCTGCAGGTGCATTCATGAGCCCGAATGGGATTCTAACCCACTCATACAAGCCCCAAGGGGTCACGAAAGCTGTCAGGTGCTTGCTTTCTTTGGCCATGAACCCCTGCTGGTAAGCTCTTCCTTGGTCCAATAATGAAAACAGGGTGTTGCCTCCCAAGTTATCCATGATATCCTGTACCCTGGGGATGGGTTGGCGGTCAGGGTGAGTCTTTTTGTTCAACTCCCTGTAGTCAATACATAAGCGCAAAGTGCCATCTTTTTTTCTTACGCACACCACAGGAGAAGAATAGGATGAGTTTGATTTCTCAACCCAGCCTTGTGCGATTAAATCAAGTATATATTCTTTCATTTCCTGGTACAAAGGCTTCGGGACAGACACATACGTTCGTGCCACTGGGTCACTGTCTTTCAACGAGATCTTCAACTGCAACTGTTCAATACAGCCTATGTCACTATCAGATTTGGAGAACGAGCTGGATTCTTCTCGTAGCATTTGACTTACTATTTCCCTCTGTTCTTCACCCATGTGACTCAGATCAACAGGAGGGTCCCACAGCTCCTCACTGCTATCATTCTTGTTGACCCCCTGATTCTGGATGTGATTTACAGTAACAGGTGGGCAAGCCTTTTCGAGTATACTGGCTGGATATATTGACTTGATGGGCTGTGCGGTGCCAATGAGGGTTTTCCCTGCTAAGATGATATCGTGGTTGGTGGGGTTCTGCACATCCACGATGACATATGGAAAAGCTCCTTTTCTGACTAATAAGAGGGTATCACAAAATTCAAGCCCTTCTGGCCATTGCTGCTTCTCATCTGGCTCAAATATGAGCGTTGTGTCCTCTTCAAAGGGCCTTGAATACACCCGACATTCCACCTGAACAGCACTATGTTTTGGCACACTGATCCTCCCTATCGTTGTTTTTACTGGGTACTCACATGTTTGTTCTGTACTCACTGCGTTGATAAAAGCCCTTATTTGGTTCTTTTTCAACCCTGGAAAAGCCGTCTCCACTGTCTTCACCAAGTTCTCTGTGTGAGTGTATTCTGCCTGATCCTGTTGACTGTTTAGGACAATGCACTCAATAACATTAAACCCAAGTATGGGGCGAGGCTGCTGGTTACCTTTCAACACTAACACTGGGATGAGGAGCTCTTTAGCATCAGCTGCCAGACTGAAGGTCACTTCAATATAACCAACATAGGGCATTTCAGTTCCATTTGCTGCTTCAAGCTGTAAGGGGTCAAGTGGGTCAATAATCTCTGCAATATCTTTCAGCTTTACACCAGGTAAGTGTTCCGTTTTCCATTGTTCATCTATAACGCACACCTGTGAGCCTGTATCCCATAGCATCCGAGTTCTCTGTCCTTGTAAGTATGCTTCAATGAGACATTTCTTTCCCACCAAATCAATCACTGTGGAGTTATTTCTTCCTTGACTGTTCCTGCCTTCCTCATTAACCTTGTGACATGTGGAAGTTCTTTGTCTTTCTTCTCTTGAGCAGCTAGATGGTGTACAGCTGTTTTTATGTTCTGACCAGTGCATAACTTGACATTCTTTTGAACAGTAAAATGTTTTCTTACAGACAGAGCACTGTTTCAATGTTTGGTTTTCCTCTTTTCTTCCACAATTCAGACAGCATTGGGACCCATTTATTTGACTGGTCACTCCCGGTCCCGTGGAAGCGACCGATCTTCGTTTAAAGGACTCTCACGAGTTGCTCTTGGATCTCTGTACACTTTGCAGCCTGCCCGGTAGTGCTCACTGCTTCCACAGTTGGTGCAATGCTGGCAGTACTCCACCCCATTCTGTCTGCAGTTGAAACATACAGGCCGGGCACGTGGTGCTGGGTAGAACCGTTGGGGTGCAAATCGCTGTTGGAACTGTGCAGTTTCTCTCATCGGTGTCGATCCTTGAGCGGGCCAGTGCCCCTGTGCTGCCCCTGACGGGTGATTGTGGGCTGGCATATTTTCATGTTCTCTAGTCATGGGAGGATACTGTACATGCGTTGGGTGGTAGGCTGTCATGCTGTCCTGTTCTCTGCCAGCCGGCTGATATTGCTGTGGCCCCTGTGTTGTCTTCTGGATACTTTCTCTGATGTGGGCCACCTCAGCTTTCAGATCCTTTAACATCACCATATCTGATCGTAACTCTTTAAGCTCTGTTAACAAATCAGGTGAGGGCGTGGTTGCCTGCGGTTGAGGGTTACATTTCTTTTCACCAGAAATATCATTGGACTGAACTACATGAACATTAGCAGGACGAGGAGGTAAGTTCAGTCTCTTCTTATCATGCCTCTCTTTTTCATTAGAGCATGCAACATTAAGTTTCTCCAGGAGCAACTCATCTGAGGTAGATGTCTGTAGGAGGTAAGGTTGTAGGTCACTCTTTACACTGTCGCTTTGTAGGCCAGTGAGTTCTGTATGCATGAAAAGGCTCTGTACTAGTACAGGATCGTACTTAAGGCCAGACTCTGCCTCCTGAGAGGCAAACAGTATTTTCTGCCTCAAGTCCATTGCACGCAGGAGAAAGTTCTGCGGGGTCTCCTTTTGGCCCTGGACATCAGCGGTGAGTTGTTTATACAGCTCTGTTGCGCTCCTCTCCTGATAATGAGACCTGAGGATCCTTCGTAAGGTAGGTAAGGTCAGATCTTTTTTTCCCTCAAGGTAACTCCGCAGTTGCAGACCTGGTACGATAGCCCTGATCACAGCATCCACTATTTCCAGTTCTGGATAACCTTTACACAGCCCATTCTCGATTTGGCGCGCCAGACTAGAAAACGTGAGCCTGTCTTTCTGTCCGAGTTCTCCTATTTGACCTGATATTTTGTACTCTTTGCGCCAGGGATCTGGATGAGCCTGTGCCATGTTATTTTGAGTTAAGCTGTGGTCTAGAGTAGAGTCCACCTTTTTGGTCACCAAACCCTGTATTTCGCCTTCCTTCTGCTGCAGAGCCAGCTTCAGTGCCTCTAGCTCCCTTTGTAATCTTTCCTGCTCCACTTCTTTTTTGGCTGATGAACTAATTTCACTGATCACGTCAATACTGTTTATCATATCCCTTAACACTAGCAGCTCTGACATTCCCTCATCTTCGAGACTCTCCAAGTCACTGCTCTCAACATATCTTATGACATGTGAGATAAGAGCATTGCGTGTTTTGCCGGTCACATTCTCTTTTCCTGGCCCTGAGATCTTCAGAAAGTCAATGACTTTTATCAATTGGTCTGAGGTGAGTCTATACAATGCTCCTTTAATCTCTAGGTGGAGGGTCTCCAATGGTGACTCCATTTTCAAACAGGTAGGTGGACAACAGTGCTGGCGTAGAGAGTTTTCACAATGTCAATGTACGTTCACCTCAGAATGCACACGTACCATTCACTTTAGGCCCTCTGCTATAGCCACTTTGTCCTCTGCTGCCTGGGTTGTTTTGGGGAGATATTGATGGAAGGGGTCCTTGTAGATAGAAGGTGGTCCTCACATCATCATCCCAGCAGTGCCTCCATGATGTTGTACCCCTGAAACGGGGGAGAATATAATATGTGTGTGTGAAACAACACAGACACGTCTTTTCTCATTCAAGTGGTTGTATTGAATCCAAAACACAAATAAAGAGTTTCACAACCATGTACATATTAATCATCACTACAGTTGCAAAACCAGAACCAGGGAAGTGTGCAGGTATAGCTTAGTCAAGCATAATCATCCATTGCATTTATACAGACACTTTTATCTTTTAGCATGAATTATCAAATGAATTATGACTGCTTTTAACTTCAATACCTTTTAGCAAAATGTATGATTTTACCACTTATCATGAATTATCACATGAATTATAACTGTTTTTAACTTCAATAACTCTTTGGACATTACTTGAATTATCACATTAATTATTCTTGCTTTTAACTACAATGAACTCCTTGTACATTAACACAGCGGCCGCACCGAGGCGCCACTCCACATAACGCAATTGTAAACCACATAGTTGTATCTAATTTTAGTGACGACATCATCAGATAGCAACGTGCAGCAGCCCACACCATACTAGCTTAGCCACACTAGCTTAGCATTACCTCATGTAAATACTCTGTGGCCACAGTGTGAAAACGCCACCAATGTCAAGGCATTACTAGCCCATTCAGTTAAATATTCATTCTATTACACACAGTTAAATATTCATTCTATTACACTAGGCGTGCAATGGCAACGGTTTGTGGCGAGTGTGACGTAAGAATGCAGCTCTGGACAGCCTATTTAAGGTTTTGCAGCTTAACAACACCCACCATAAGTTGTGTATGTTAGTTAATTCAGTTCAATTTGATTGTTCATTACTCACTTTTAGTCAATACTTTTATTGGCATTAATCTGGCACCTTGCGCCAAACGCCATATTACCGGCATTGCGAGTAAGAGTACGAGAGAGGAAGGAGAGAGAGAGAGGGGGGGAGGGGTGTAAGGAAGGGGGGGGGGGGGGTGGGAGGCATGCCTTATTGCCACACCTTAAGAACCAGAGTCCATTTCAGAATGATCACGGGCAGAGTCAAGCTTGGCTTCATCCATCTCTTAATTTCACTGGTTTTACTTTCCACCAGCTGGGGGAAAAAAACACCACTCCCGGACTGGGATACAGCCGAGCCAAAGCCTGATTGGACCTACACGCCACCGCCGCTGGTTAAAAGTGCCCCCTTCATCGGCATTTGGAACGTTCCCGACGCGTGTTACAAATCAACCGCTTTGGGTCAACCACTCCTCGAGAATCGGATGAAATACTTCGGATTTATCAGCAACTACAAGGACAACGACCAAGAAGTAAAACTATTCTACAAGGAGCACTTTGGCAAGTTCCCTTACTTTGCTCATCATAAAGTAGACCAGCCGAAAAATGGAGGTATTCCTTATAAGGGTAAGTACGATGCTCACATTCAACAGTCTATAGATGGCTATAATAAAATGATCCCCACCAAGAACAAAGCAGGCCTTGCCATTCTCGACTTTGAACAATGGAGGCCACTGTGGATTCGGAACTGGAGCGGCAAGAAATGGTACCGATCAGAAACTGAAGCATATTGCAAGGATAACTGTTGCAAAGATAACTGTGGAACAGACACACCAATACCATGCAAAGACTGTTCAGTATTTAAACACAAAGTAAAGTATTTTGAAGACGAAGCCTGGAGATACTTACTCGGCCCTCTAGAGATAGGAAGAAATCACAGCAATAAAAAGCTCTGGGGATACTACCTCTTCCCTGATTGTTACAACACCCATTACGGTAAAAACAGAAAAGGTAATGAGGCTGACGCAGTGAAATGGAAGAAATGGAACGAGGCACCCGGGTGTCCTGATACAGAGTTTAGGCGTAATTTCGCTTTGGGCAAACTCTGGGCAAACTCTACTGGTCTTTTCCCATCCGTCTACCTGGATTATGTGCTCCATGATCACATGTCGGGTCGTAGATACACGAGACATCGCATAAGAGAATCCATAAAAATGTCCTTTGCTCCCGAAGGACACGACAGCGAAACTAAGCCTGTGTGGCCTAAAGAAGGAAGTGATCATCAAGGTCGCAGGATGTATACTTGGAAAACAGGAAGACCAACGCGGAACTTATCAGTCCCCATCTACGTCTATGTCCGCAATGCCTTCAAAGATGAGGAAGACAAACACCTGAGCGAGTTAGACCTGGTGAACACCATTGGAGAGTCGGCGGCGCAAGGCGCTGGCGGTTTCATCGCCTGGGGTAAGATGCGCTTCGCCATGAACAAGGACACCTGCACTAAGGCCCGGGATTTCCTGGACAACGTCATGCTTCCGTACTTGCTGAACGTCTCCACGTCGGCCAAGATGTGCAGCAAGGCGCTGTGTCACTCCAGGGGCCGCTGCTCACGGGTCAAATGGAACATGGACGACTTCCTCCACCTGGACCCAAAGCGCTTCACTATCCTGAAGGGCTTTCATGGGTGGATGGATGTGAAGGGCGAACTCTCTAACGCAGACATCAATTATTTCAAGGATAAGTTTAAATGTGTGTGCTACAGCAAACCGGACCCCAAGTCGGGGCTAGTAAACTGTAGCCTTCCAACAGTTCCCCCACCAGAAGTGACAACTATTATTCCAACCCCTCCTGTAAAGAAACCCAAGGATCACAAGGACCCAAGCACTCCTCCCTACAGAAGTAAGTTAGAGATAGGGTTAGCGGCAGGGGTAGGGGGAGTGGCAGGGGTACTGGTCGGTGGGGGGGCCGTCTATGCCATCATCAGATAATTGTCAAGGTGCAGATAAGGTGCAGGATTCAAGAAGTCTTATGGTAAATGTGTGTCAAAAGGCTTTGTCCGCAGGTGAGGTGCAGGAAGATGGCAGAAATGAAGTTGCTTTGGGCAAAGGAACCGAAGAGGATGAAACAGAGGCCTGTAAAGTACAATTTAGCTGTGTTGCCACATCTGCTAATTAGAAGCGATTTCAGGCATGTCAATATTTACAGTTTTGGGTTTGCTTATTTGTGTGTGTGTGTGTGTGTGTGTGCGTGCGTGCGTGCGTGCGTGCGCCATTTATTTATTTATGTATTTCAAATTACATTTTATTATTATTTAAAAAAACAATGTTTAATCTTTTTTCCACGATTTTGTAACCCATTTCACCAATGCCAATTGCTTAAGCTGTAATCCAGGGTTCTATTCTCCCTCTGTTACGCCTGGGGAGCCCCGGCTGGCGGTATAGAAACCAGGATTACTGGATGTTTTTGTGAAGGGGAGAACATGCAAACTCCACACAGAAAGGCCCTTTCGCCAACCCCACCTAGGTTAGGGGCACTGATGACACGGAGGAGGAACACGCCGCCAGCGCCCACAGCTTCGCCCGGCGGGAATTGAACCCAGGACCTTCTAGCTGCGAGACGACAGTGCTACCAACTGCGCCAAGGACCGTGCGCCCTTGTTTTATTATTTATGAATAACTTTTTTCTTGTCCCACTTTAGTTTGTTAACCAATTAATGGTACTGTATTTCTTTAACTCATTAACACAGGGAAAGCATCTGTCATCTTAGATTTTAGCGATTACTTGTAACTGAGGTTTTTATTTTTGTAATGTTGCAACTTTTACACAACCACAGAAACCCTGTCACCACATTGTGGGGAAAGCTTTTGCTAAGAAACAGCAGAACCGATGAGCTCAGAGCGTGCCACAGCTTGTTGAGCTGCTATTTTTCAGGGCCACTTTTCCCCACAACAGTAGCTGGTGTAGAGCCCCAAGGCCACTGACACACAATTAAAGCATGTGACCTTTGCTTGCTGCTCTTAAGGCAAGAGGCAAGCTTGCTTCTTCAACACACGTGACATCCATAGGAAATGAATTGGACACTGCTCTCCCTCTCGCCTCCTCCAGGGGCAAGCAAACGGCACATATGCTTTAACTGTGTGTCAGCAGCCCTAGGGCACTCTGGCAAGAAGGGTTTAAGTGGTTAGGAGTACTTCGATGGCACCTGCTGAAAGACGTCCTGCCCCAACCTATAAAAGGGGTGCCGGGAGTTGATTTTGACGACAAATTATGACTTAGTTTTGTTTTAGTCATAGACTTTTGAATATTTTATTTATTTAGTTTTTGTCATATTTTAGTCAATTGAATTGTTTTGGTTTTAGTCTAGTTTTAGTCGACCAAATATAATACGATTTTAGTCGATTAAATCTACAGTTGATTCAGTCGACTAAATTGTATTTTGGCGGGCCTTGATGGCCTTGTAATGGCACGTGTTACATTTGGTTGCAGGCTGAAAATAGCTAATCTACGAGCTTGTATATCTTCTATTTTCAGAGCGCAACACCCGAGTACAACCAAACATAAAATTACTTGTCTTTTAGTTCTACTGGATCTCTTTTCCACTAGTCCCTCCCTAACATTTTAGTCTAGTTTTTATTTGTTGACTAAATTGTCAATATATTTAGTATTATTTTTAGTCATCATAGCCTAGTTTTCTTATATCATTTTTATTTAATTTTCATCAGTGAAAAAAGGTAGTCGACGAACAGTAGTATATAGTTTGTTTTAGTCATAGTTTTTTGTCATAGTTTTAGTTGATGCAATCAACAATGCGCTGAGCTTTTATTTTACCCACGCACAGCATTTTCAGCGGGGGGACAAACGAACGCCTCGGTGGACACGCTAGGCCCATAGAGTTATAAGAAGAATAGAGAGGGCACCAGATATCCCCGCCCGTCCACTTGTATTGAGTTGCTCACCCAGCGCATGAAGCATACTTCCGCGTTTGAAACTCCTCTGAAACGTGACGTAGTGGGGCCTTCTAGCTGTGAGGCGACAGCGCTACCAACTGCATCACCGTGCCCCCTTGTTTTATTATTTATGAATAACTTTTTTCTTGTCCCACTTTAGTTTGTTAACCAATTAATGGTACTGTATTTCTTTAACTCATTAACACAGGGAAAGCATATGTCATCTTAGATTTTAGCGATTACTTGTAACTGAGGTTTTTATTTTTGTAATGTTGCAACTTTTACACAACCACAGAAACCCTGTCACCACATTGTGGGGAAAGCTTTTGCTGAGAAACCGCAGAACCGATGAGCTCACAGCGTGCCACAGCTTGTTGAGCTGCTATTTTTCAGAATAACTTTTCCCCACAACAGTAGCTGGTGTAGAGCCCCGAGGCCACTGACACACAGTTAAAGCATGTGCCCTTTGCTTGCTGCTTCAACACACGTGACTTCCATAGGGAATGAATTGGACACTGCTCTCCCCCTCGCCTCCTCCAGGGGCAAGCAAACGGCACATATGCTTTAACTGTGTGTCAGCGGCCCTAGGGCACTCTGGTAAGACAAATGGGGTTTAAGTGGTTATGTAACACACCGGAGTACTTCCACTATGGCACCTGCCGAAAGACGTCCTGCCCCAACCTATAAAGGGGGTGCCGGGAGTTGATTTTGACGACAAATTATGACTTAGTTTTGTTTTAGTCATAGTCTTTTGAATATTTTCTTTATTTAGTTTTTGTCATATTTTAGTCATTTGAATTGTTTTGGTTTTAGTCTAGTTTTAGTCGACTAAATATCATAAGATTTTAGTCGACTAAATCTACAGTTGATTCAGTCGACTAAATTGTATTTTGGCGGGCCTTGGTGGCCTTGTAATGGCACATGTTACATTTGGTTGCAGGCTGAAAATAGCCAATCTACGAGCTTGTAGATCTGCTATTTTCAGAGCGCAACACCCAAGCACAACCAAACATAAAATGACTTGTCTTTTAGTTCTATTGGATCTCTTTTCCACTAGTCCCTCCCTGACATTTTAGACTATTTTTTATTTGTTGACTAAATTGTCAATATGTTTAGTATTAGTTTCTAGGTCATCATAGCCTAGTTTTTGTTTTATATCGTTTTTATTTCATTTTTGTCAGTGAAAAAAGGTCGTCGACGAACAGTAGAAGATTTGTTATAGTCATAGTTTTAGTTAGTTATTTTACACACACACAGCATTTTCAGCCGGGGGACAAACGAACGCCTCGGTTTATTTTACACACACACAGCATTTTCAGCCGGGGGACAAACGAACGCCTCGGTGGACACGCTAGGCCCATAGAGTTATAAGAAGAATAGAGAGGGCACCAGATATCCCCACCCGTCCACTTGTATTGAGTTGCTCACCCAGAACATGAAGCGTACTTCCGCGTTTGAAACGCCCATGAAACTTGACGTAGTGGGGCCTAAGTGACGCGTTTTGCGTCATAGTTTGTGTTCATGGACGTGCTGGGGCTCCAATTCATTCCAAGCAGATGCAATTCATCAGCTCTCATTGCTCTCATCGGCTCTCAACTGGCCAATCAGAAAGCTCCTGTCTAGGCCTGGGACAGTGACTTCATTACCCCAATATCATAGTAATGTGATGCTTGAGCTCATTCATCACTGGATTTTAATCCTGTGATGCCGGAATGCAACATGTGACCATATGTTAACAAAGAAGCACATGGCCAGGCATACAATTGTCTTTTCCTCCACCAGGAAAATACATGTTCTATCTGCTAGATTCATCCCTTTAGTTAGAGTCTGTAGAGAAAAGCTTGTTTTGACCAAAAACCCATCTGGGAATACATTTTTCTAAAATCGATTGAATGGGGAGATTTGGGGGGGATTACGTCATTTTCGGCTGTAGGCCTATTCTGGGTATTGTAGTCCTGGGATCATTGATGCAGCCACTATCGTAAACCACCGAAAACTCAATTTTGACAAGTGCATTGGCGCTGTGGACCTCGGCCGATTTGACAAACATAGTCGTTGACAGCACGGCAGTGAAAGAGTTTACAGACTTATTCCACCCAATGTGTTCCAGGTGCTTCCTGAGTGTGAAAGAGGGGTCAGATGGTTCTAAATAAAATGCTAACCAAATACTTACCAATGCTGAACAAAGAGGCAGACAGCAAAAATGGATGAATTAGACTTGCAGGGGCACTATCCACAAGTCTCACATCTCATTACTCTGACTACCTGGCTATGTGTGCGGTTAGGGTTAGTATAATGGGTCGGAGAAATGTGCCGTCGGAACAATGTTTATGGTACTGATGTGCCGTTTCAAGTCTTCGGGCTTTACTGCTATTTTCCTGCAAATTTCTTGCAAATGCATCTTTTTCCACAGGTTTCTTTCCCTGTTTCTCCTTTCATTTGTTTTCTTTTTTTTTTCTTCTTTTTTTTAATGGAGAATGGAGCGTATTTTTGGCAGAAACCCGCGAATGGCAAGAAACCGCTCCAGTCCCATTGAAAGGCAGAATCCACCAACATGATTTACACTTCAAAGTCAGAGAATGTCATAAAATAGCAAAAATAGCTGATCTACAAGCTCAATGTTCTTCCAGTCCACTGAAAATCTACTGTCTTGCCAATGGCAGGACGTCTGAAGTTTTAAAATGGCACATCGGTATACAGTATGCCAACAAAGTCCCGTTTGTTTTTGAGCAGTGCAGACCGCTCCTACGTTTGACTTGGTGTGTAGGTCCCTATGTCCCTACTGTATGCAGTACCAACAGCTGCAATACCGCTGGGTCAGGACTCCGCAGATCCCATCTGGTCACACGAGACTAACGTCGTCGAAAGTACGCAGAGACGGACATCGCCACAGCTGATGTCATAGACAGAACAGTCCATACAAGGAGATCATGTCATTGGGGCACCGCTCACTTCACACCAGTCTTCCGTGATCCTTCGGGAGATGACGTCATCAGGAAGTGAATATCCTTCGTTGGCTTCAATGCAATGCTCTGAAAATGGTTTTATCTCGGAATCTATTTCCAGATCGCGTCGACCGCCGAGAAGGGGAAAGCGGAGTAAACCGAGTCACTGGGTAAACTGAGACACCCCCTGTATCTAGGCAATGGAACACATTTGTGGTCATGTGACCATTATATTTTCACGCCCCTTGAATTTCCCCCTTGCCATGAAGGAGAGGACCTGATAGTGCTGTGGAAAACGTGCTTTTTTCACAAAAAATATGTTTTTTTGCATGTAAAAGCATTTTTTTGCTGTAGCTGTCAACAAAATCAGCCGTTGATTGATGCAGGGAGAACATCTTATATCATACATGTTGTAGCCTCGGAAACCCAGACTTCTTTAGGCGATCGGAAGAAAAAGAAGCCTGGGCGATCGCGTTATGATCACTGTTGTAGGAAGTGTAGAATTTCCCTAACCAATCAGAGTGCAGAGAACGTCACACAGAATGTGTTGATATCATGACGCAGCAGCGTTCTGCGCAGAGGAGCAGAGGGGGGAGGGGGGAGGAGAACACATGCTATTGGCCAGAGACTCGCGGAGAGACTCACCGCGCCCGCCCATCTGCCTACACAAACAGGTCCGCGTTAGGTTAGAGTGTACATGTTGATGAACTACCAACTTATAAATCCATGTGATATATGCTAGCTGAAGATTACCCTGCATTGATAAGATATGTCCTTTTCCCCAAAATGTGGCTGTGGGGTAAAGTGAGACACTATCTCATTACCCCAACATGATAGACAGGGAGAAAGCTGCAAAAACCTGAATAAAGGGTCTACCAAACTTTCCTCTGTTGATCCTAATGTATTGTTTCCTGTAGAATGCATTTTTGCAAAGTATAGTGTTGTATTGTGCATAACTAATGAGATAATTAGCATATTTAGTCAATATTTTTATAGGGTTTTTTTATTTTGTCTTTCTGCTCATGTCACACTATTTGACACATGGGTGGAAATGACAGGACAAATCCTATTAAAATGAGTTCTGCTATGTACATGTTTGTATTGTGCATAAACCAGGTTTTTGTGTTTTTATGGTAGTTTCAAAGTGAAAATTTTAAGTGGATCACTTTAACCCCTGTTGATTTCGCTGGTCTGTCTCAGTTTACCCCGGTGCTGGGGTGGACATGGACACATTTGTGGCTTCCATGGGTCTTCAAAATAAGGTACAATTAAAGGAAACTTTTATTCTATGTGTTCCAGAGTTATGAACTCTGGAACACATAGATACATTCTTTGTTCTGAATGAATGAATGAATGTTTTTATCTGGAGGGCCGAATTGTCATGTGAAGCTTGACCAATCCTCAATGTATCCAATCATCAGACCGGGACGGACACTACACACATATTCTGGACGTACGGGACAGATAAAACCTGTTCATTCTGGACTGAAATGACCATATATGGACATGAGGTGACACACATTTTGTTTTTGATAAAACCTGTTCATTCTGGACTGAAATGACCATATATGGACATGGGACACACATTTTGTTTTTGATAAAACCTGTTCATTCTGGACTGAAATGACCATAATATGGACACACAAAGCCACTCCTTGGCTTCAAAAACATGGCCCAAGGTATCTAAATAATTAATTATATATAAAGCACCCAATGTGTTAAGATATTTCAGTTTGTTGTGCGTGCATGTGCGGGGTCTAACTAGGGGTTTTTCATGATAACTGGATCCATTGTAAGCATTTGTGTAGCATGAAAAACATTCCTTGGGATGAAAATGGCCACACAAAACTATGGTTTTGTGATGAAAAGTCATGAGTCATCACTTTCCACAGTTTTAGTAGGTTTTAGTAGGGTCCATTTTTAGCCTTAGGAACGTTTTTCGTGCAAAACAAATGCTTGCAATGGATTCAGAATCATGTAAGTGAATGGGTTTTTGCAAGAAATCATTAAAAATAAACCCCATGAGAACATAGTTCAGCTTGGTACCTGGCAGAATCTTAAAATATACCCTTCAAGGATTAAGAAGGTACCTGGCAGAATCTTAAAATATAGACCTACCCTTCAAGAATTAAGAAAAAACAGATGGCGAAGACTATAAGTCCCCCCCACTGGAGCCCAAATGGTTAGTTGGACAGCTTTAACTGGTAACTTTTAATCTTGATTACACACCGTGATGATGTCATCATGGTGTGATTTACAATACAAACCAGAGCAGGGAGAGGAGAGGCTAGAAAGGGAGGGGAGGGAGGGGTCGGTTTGACAAGTAAGGGTGCCTGTGAGGTCAAAACAGCGGTTTGGTTGGTATCAGGACGTTGTGTAAACACAATCCAATAAAAAAATACTAACTTTGAAGCTGAAGAAATAACCGCACTAGTATAAAGTCTATCTACTCTGTTAGTTATGAGAGGGCCTCCGAAATCTAGCAACAGGGGCAGCCGAAATCTAGCAACAGGGGCAGCTATGAAAAAAATTGAATAAAGCAGGTATAAAGGGGTATGATAAAAGACAGATTTAACCCTATATGTGTTTTGGTCTGGATGACTCCTTTAAGTGAAACAACTCTAAACATAACCTAACATAATACAAGCATAAATGTGTATAATAAACATTACAATGATACATTAACCACAATGAAAGGTGAGAGGTTTTCCACAGCGAAAGCCAAACTATCATTTAACTTCTATAGGCTTACTCTGAGTGCCAATCTAAATAATTTAAAGACACTTATAGGAATAAGTTGGCCCCCTCTCACTGGCCGTGCGCCACGTGTTAACCGAGGTTATAATAGTTTTGGGTTAGTTTGAGTTAGTTTTCACAATTGCTTTTCTAATTTGGTCAGTTTTAATTCGTTTTTTTAGAGCAGGTTTGCTAGTTTTGATTAGATGTTATTTTTGTGACAACGCTTAGTTTTAGTTTAGTCACTCACAAAGGTGACCCCATGGCTCGGCTAAGAATATGTTAGCCTGGTTCCAGACCATAGACCCCACCCACTCTGAGATGGACTGTTTCTCTGGTCTGGAGCTGGATACATGAATCGGCAGTTTAGCAAAAATTGCGGCTCCTCCAATGAGCACGGGGGGGGGGTGGGTTTAACGCATATCCAATCCGCGCAGCAGTTGAAACGATTCAAGTGAAGTTCACACACCAGGCAGGCAGGCACACACACGCGCGCACGCCGATTTCACCAAGCTGTTAATGTTGATTACATGTTTCTGGTCGCAGTTCTGTGTGGAAGCAGTCACTGGCACAGACAGAGACACACACACATGCCGCGACCGTGCACGCTCACAAAAAAGTCCCTCCCCCCGTAAATCGTTCAGAATAGGGCACAGTTTCAGACTCTGAACTCAGGCTAAGAATAAGTTGTACTGTACACACTTTGCTGCTCCCTCAATTAACACGTCACTCTTCTGCCCTCAAATGTAGCGGTTTGTAACTCTACCCAAGGCAAACTTTGATCGGGTGGTTCAAATAAAAATAATAAACGTTTTGCAGGGTTTTTTGGTCAGTCAAGGACACCCATTGGTGTGCATGTTATCCCCGCATAATAAGTAACACTAGTGCCGTGTATTATGTAAACCATATTCACCAGATATTGCCATGAATTACATAGGTTATGATCTGTAATGTATCTGTACATTTGTCAGCAGTGGAACAGAAGGCTGTTATTTGCATTAGTTTAACCTAATTAAGTCTCTCTCATTGCAACAAAGGGGGCCTATTTACATTACCACACAGGACTCCTGGGGTGCAATCTCAGTTCCTGGAATGTCACCATTGATGTATTTACAGTCAACAAGGGCTATCTGCTTTAGAACAGAAGCCCACTTAGTTACCATAATATCGTCGTTGTCGGGTGGAAACCTTGTATGTCCAAGACCGTTCGTTTTGTATTTATCATTTTAAAAATGAATTAAACTAGTGAAAACTGCAGATCTACAAGCACACAACGCCTCGCACCGTGAGGCGTTGTGTGCTTGTAGATCGGCTGTTTTCACTACTTTTGTGCAACAGCCTTGTATGATGAAGCAGGGCTTTACTTAACCCTACCAGTGCCAGCCCCTAGATGGCGCCAAAGAATGCCAGACTTTCTCCCATAGGGGACTGCATTAGCATCCGGGGACTCACGTTGCAGTGACGCGCGTGCTCACGTTCGTGCACGTCATGGAAATGTCCCGGATGATAATGCTAACAGAATAGCTATTCCCATTTTGTCATTTTAAAGATCATTTTTCGGCGATTTCGCCGTAAATAAACCTCGCGCCACATCCCTAAAAACACAATCCAGAGATATGGGCCTCCAAAGATGTGGTTTTTCATTGGATTCGGCGGCGATTCGCGGCTACATTCGCGGCTCACGGCCGGCATGGCTTCCCCAGGATTTGGACCACTGGATTTTAAATTTAGGCTCAGGCTTCAGAAGGCCTCGGATCATTTTATTCATTTCATTAAAAATCCCGAACATGTTCGGGATAGGCACACTGGACTACGTTCCAGAAGCGGCGCTGAACATTCGGTGAACATTGGGGGTCTCAAAAATGTATTTTAAACCATTTTTAATGGAATATATCGTCGGACCATGTAAAATGGCTAGCTGGCTAGCGTAGGACGAGCCAGGACCACCCACGACTCTACAAGCAGCTCAGTCAATTAATAAAAAAAAAATTGTTTTGGATTGAACATATCCCGAACATGTTCGGGATAGGCACAGAATGAGTTAACATACAAATTTGAAAGTTGGAGATACGAGGTTTCTGCCCGACAGTGACGATATGCTAAATCAAATTGTATCTCAGAATCAACATGTCTGGAGGTCTGGACCAATAGAATGACAGAGGCCAAAGGGCCGCCAGTCGGCTCTGTAACAAGGCTTAATGCATCCTACAATAAACCAACCTGGAAACCATATCAAACCATCTGTCTGTCTGAATCTCTGCCTGCCTGCCTCTCCTCACTTAACTCTTAGATCTGTTCAGATTCACTTTTGACCCGGGGGATATTTGGTTTAAAAAACAACACTAATATACATTTTTACTTAAAGCTATACTGTGTAAGTTGCTCAACTAGTGGTCAGTAGCGGTATAGCAAACCGCGGTCGCGTCTGCTTTTTTCGTCAGTTTTTCGCCGCGGACCGGGCCTTCAGACCCCTGTATCCGCCTCGCCCGCCTCGCCACACATCTCGTGTCCCTCTGCGGACCGGCGTTGGGGAGTTACAGGCTAGACTTCTAGACCAGCGTAAAAAAAGCTGTTGAAGCAAGCTATTTCCTGAAGAGACACAAGATGCACTGTGATTGGCCGGTAGTGTATCACGTGTGTATGATCCGCAATGTGATTGGCCAACGTATACACAACGTATACGGATGATGCAGATGACGTCATTTTGCCGCGAAGTCCCGTCCCAGTAGAAAACATATAAAGAAAAGGCTTTTGGGGCTGAAATTAACGGAGTGGGGGTTCTAAAACTTTAGCGATTTAATAGTTAGGACAATTTTAAGATATGTTTCATAAAGAAAATTACATAATATATAACCAATCATACATTGACTTTGTCTCAATTCCAAACAATTCATATGATATGGTAAATGTTTGCATTTATGCTTTGCTATATCACATTGAACACTGAACGAGCTAGGCGTTTTTACTGATAGCTGAAATTCATGTATAATAAGAGCTGAAAACATATGTGAACATGGGAACACACATTAATGACACATATGAATACACACTTGTACGTATACACTAGGAAGCACATGCTTCACAAACACAGACTGCATCTGAGGCACATATGAGCTTCTTGCACCTCCTGCAAGCAGTCTGTCTTCCTGTCTGCTGTTGTAGGACACATTGAATAGCGCTTTCTCTTGAAAGTTCACTGTTCATTTTACCATTTCTATCATTTGGATTGATGATGATGATTTGTTAAGTTCAAATTAATATTAGTAGTATTTTTTAAACAAAATATCCCCCGGGTCAAAATGACCCAGCATTAGAGGGTCAAAAAAATGAGGGGGCTGTAGCATGGGTGTAGTGCAAAAATATTTTTTTACTCTATAACAGACCGCTGTCTAATCAAAGACTCAGAGCACCTGCTGCAGTCAAGCTGCACTGCGTGAATGTTGTGCTGTATCCAATATGTCAGCCATGTAAACAAACACACAGCGATATTTAGAACTAAACGTTACTCTCAAGAATGTTTTTAAAAATATTTTAAGCATGAAATAGACGACGTAGTGTCAGAAAATTGATTCTATCTATTCAGCACTTCCTTGTTTTCCAAGGCGACCGTGTCGCGCTAGGGGGACGCCCAGCGTCTTGTGGAATACCTCCAGCCGTCTGTAAACAAGGAAATACTTTGTTTTGTTTTTAGTTTTGAGTCAAATTATACATTGTATTTAGTAGCCGGGTAATAAGCGGGATAACGAATGGCTCCTTGGTGAATGACGATATATAACATCCCTTCGGCCGGATAATGAATGGCTCCTTGGTGAATGACGATATATAACATCCCTTCGGCCTGATAACTCCCGAGGCGCCAGCCGTCGGTCTGTTATATATCGGCATTCACCGCGGAGCCATTCATTATCCCATACATAACATACTGGTCTCAAGCCCACGTGTTATTGTTATTTATATCAGGTCACACTTGTTGGTGGTGATGTCACCAAGAACATTGCTCCTCATTGGCTAAGGGCTCTGCCTTTGTACAGTCGGTCATTTTTTATGAATAGAATAAACTTGACCTGAAAAGTATTGGTATAAGATACTCCTCTCCCCTTTCAGCGAGCCCACAATTATAAATAGGCCTATATAATATTAAACATGGGGACAGATGAAGAATTAATAATCACTGGATTCTCAAAACTATCACCATGGCAACATGGCATGCACAAATTGCACTCCTTCAGGGTTGGCCATCATACTGGGCAGTGCCTGTGACGTCACACCACACATTATTTTATATAAAACTGCCTGCATCGCCATATGTGATTATATATTCGATAGTCATCAAGTTGAGTCTTTGAGACGTGTGGGCATTGGACAACCATTCAAACCTGAGAATCACCTGGAGGTTTACAGGGAGACGTGCAAAGGAGGGAGGAACGCTGCTTCTGTGTGAAGATGGGATTCATCGAATCCCTCCGAGCAAGCAACCGCATGAAGGAATTCATTGAATTCATCCATAAACACACAAAGTTTGTCTTAAAAGGAAAATTCATCTTAATCTTGATGTTTTTCGCAGGCATCATCAACATAAGTCTGGGCATCGGCTTGCTTACGGAGGACAATGACACTCACCTGGACCACCTGGATAAGATGCTGAAGGAGGACGATCCATCAGACCTCAGATGGAAGATCCCGTTGGTGGGCTCGCTGATGATAGGTGTGGGATTGTTGCTGATCATCATCGGTTTCCTGGGCAGTTATGCGGCTCTGAAAGAAAGCAGGTTCAGGCTGAACCTGTTCTTTGGCATGCTGTTGGTGCTGTTCATAGCCCAGGTGGCTGGAGCAGCTCTAGTCCTGAGCAGGTCTAAAAAGTGTGATTTTGCAAGGTCAAGGCACAACATAACAACGGTTTATGGTAGCAGTGGAGCAGAAGCCCAAAAAATCACAGATGAATGGACAGAAATTATGGAATCCACAGCAATCATCTATTGCTGTGGATTCTGCAGCTACGTAGAGTTCAACAATTCTGCATATTATGATGGTCAAATGAAGTACAAAGAGGGGCTTAAAGCATATGAAAAAGCAATAAGAGAAAAGATAAAATCTGTAGATGGTGACAAATTGGATCATATTCACGAAGCCCTTTTTGGTTTGAACGAGAGTGTGACTGTATCGGATGTGGATGTGGATGAATATCCACCTCAATGTTGCCGAAGTATGGAGACTGAATGTACGGAGGAAAGAGCAAAGCGTAGTTACGATGCAGAAGTAGGGATAAAAAGAGATGGCTGCTACAACGAGTTCAAAAGAGCGATTGAGGATGACTTTGATTTTGCTGCACGGTGGGCCCTCGGTGTCGCAGTCCTGGAGCTTTGTGCCATGGTTGTCTCCATGATCCTCATACGCAAAATAGGATCAGGCGAGACTAAAGAAACTTGAGGAGCATCATCGTTTACCTGCATAGCATGCAGGTACAGAATAGACCCGGGAGGGCCAGAAGAGAATAAGCTCATTATTAGGAAGGAAAGTATTGTTAAATGCGAAGCACATTGCCTGCGAGCGCCATGCGTCAAAACTAGGTGCCAAGAAAGCTCAGCTGGATGTGAAGCAGATAAGGAAATCAACGTAGTTCTCCATTATAGCCTAGATGGAGGCGTCGCTGTCTGGAAAAGAACTACCAGAACTTTGATTACAATGGGGATTTGACGAGACTTTACACCTGATTTTAGTTTTTAAGTTACTGTGACATGCGTTTTTTGTACATTATGGTCCCATCCATTTTAAAATTGGTGTAGAAGGGTATACTTCTAGGACTTCCACTGGTTCTATCAAGTGAAGAGCCTCCCCCTCGCTGCCTGGAAATCCAAGATGGTGGATTTGAATTTGCTGAAATACAGGCTTCAAACCGGGTCTGTAAGAACCAATTCATGGGTTTCAAATGTTGAGGACCAACACAAGTGTTCTGATTGGCGTAGAACATTAGGTAGGCAATATCAGAAAACAAACACCGGTGTTGGTCCTCAACATGGCTTTGCAGGACTACAATTGAAACCCATGAATTGGTGACGTTCCCTGTGTTGCACTTAAAGAGGGAAACTCTCGATAGAAACTCACCTTAGTCCGATTTAGAGTTAGGGTTAGGTTTAGGCATAGTTTTACTGAGGTTAGGTTTAAGATTAGGTTTAGGCATGGTTTTACTGAGGTTAGGGTTACAGTTAGCTTCATGCATGGTTTTACTGAGGTTAGGGTTAGGTATCGTCGGACTAGTGGGATGTCGGAAAAACGCTACTCACCCTGCACTTGGACTGAACATTGCAATCCTCGGGACCCCCATAACTCTGAGTGTTCCTAACAATCAATAATTTAGCTGGGGACCAGTCTTAATCTTCATTTTGACACAGTTTTCTTTTTGTTTGTTTGTTTTAATCATAGTCTTTTGAATAAAATTCCAATTTTATTCCAATTCATATTTTAGTCATCTGGAATGTTTTAGTTTTAGTCTAGTTTTAATCAAAGAAATATCATACAATTTTAGTTGACTTAATCTACAGTTAATCTTGTCAGCCTTGATGGTGTGCCAGATCTTACAGCTCATAATCCATTCCCCAAGGCATACTAGGAGTACCAGGAGAGACTGATAGTTGAAATTAGATAAATAACAATAACCAGAGTTTTATGAATATCGCTGCTCTGGTGGTTTTTGCTTTGCACTTTAAGGGCTTTTTTTTACGCAATTACAAGAGGCACAGCATGGCCCTATAAGAGGCAGAGGCATCTAGAAGAGGGTCTGTGTGGACCGATCACCACCTTATATAAGTTTTGTGTACACCGCCAGCAAGCCAAGGAAGTACCTCCTGTGATTGTTGTGTGGTGCTTACCGCCCCTACATCTGTCTTTGTGAGTCATTTATGTCCGTCCCGCACAGCTTGGCGTTGTCCAAGCTTCACTGGACGGTCTGAGCATGTATAATATAAAGGTACCGCTCACATCAAACTGGGTGTTTTTTTTTATTTTTTATTTTTTAATGCGTACCTGAAAGAGGTAAGGATCCATATCTGATCTCATAAATGTGCTTGTGCACACCGTCACTAACATAGAATACCGCCATGTTTTTGTTCACATAATTCACATACTTTTTCATCAGTTTAGCAGTAGTCAATAAACTAAACAGTTACAGAGAATTGTGAAGAGAGCTGCCAAAATCATTGGCACAGAATTACCACAGCTACACACAATCTATAACACACGCTGTAAGAAAAAGACAGAGAACATCTTAAAGGACAGCTGTCATCCCGCCCATTCCCTGTTCTATCTCCTCCCTTCAAAAAAACGTTACCAGAGCATCAAATCTCACACCACCCGTTTCAGTAATAGTTTTTATGCTCAAGCAATCAGGTTGCTTAACGAAGAGATGGAAGCGAGACGTAGGTAGTCATGTGCAATATACGCAGTTTTTAAACTGTACACTGTCACACTGTATGGTTGTTTTGTTGTTTTTTGGGTTGTCCTGGGTGACCTGTTGTTGTCGTATTGTTTTGTGTGCAATAAGGCTGAGAGTGCTCTTGGCACAAGCATTTCATTGTTTGTCTGTACTTGTATGGATACGCATTTGACTAATAAACCGAACCTGAACCAATAAGACCCTGGGCTGCTCGTATTTTAGTGTGGTATGCTATATCCAAAATACAGCTCCCGTAAGATTATTATTATACATTTTTTTTCTCATTATTTATTTACATTTTATTTGATGTGATGGTGAAAGAGAGCATGGTGCGTGAGATAGAATATAGAAGATTACCATAAACCCCCTTTCAGAGTGTGGATCAGGGGTTTGCAGACTGTAAATAACCTTTTCATCCATGGCACCCCTGAATTACACTGTTATTCTTTTATTTATTTTTTAATCTTGTATCCTATTATGCCATGTAAATATACACATCTTTCCTCCTGAGATACGGTACGCTATGTCACAGAGAAATATCCGTTTCCATCAGAACTGACTGAAATTAACCACTCGAACCCCAGCATCCCTATTCTCGGGGGAAGGTTCGATCTACAAGCTCACAATGCGTCACAAGGTTGTAGATCGGCTATCTTTTTCTTAAGAGAGTTGGGGTAGATGGAAATAAATAACTCATCAAGTACAGTGCTACTCGGGTATGTTTTACTCAAGAGTTTTCACATAAAACACCCATTATTTTACTGATTGGGGTCCCAGAGATAAGTGAGGGTATATCAAATGGGGGTCTGAAAATATGAATGTTATATATGAACGGCTTAGTGTGTCTAAAAAGACAAATTTAGCCACTTGTACGCATGCCCCCATGCATCCACCTCACTGGAATCAAAATCTCTAAAATAACTAAAACAATAGAAAACAGTAAATTAAAACATTTAAACACTCTTCTTTTCCCTAATTATTCCACTTTGTTTTTATGTGGACATCTATTAATTAAGTATGCCTGGTTGTCAGATGGGTGGTGACCCAGCTGAAGTTAGCCACACCCATAGCTGTTGTTGAATGCTAAAAAAGCGGATGTCATTAGTTAGTTTTAAATTGGGCCATTTGACTCGGAGGCTTTCAACTTTCAAGTAACCACAAATACACAGGGAAGACATATTTGCATATTATAACCACACCTTCATAGATACATACAAAACAGAAAACTATGGCACCACCTCCTTAACTTAATAGCCCACACTGCTAGTGGGATTTTGGCCCATTCATCTGCACAGATTCTTTGTCTTTACATTTGAAGATTCTTTGGCGCCCTCTGGTGAACCCTTTTAGTTCTGTGGGGAATGGGATTTCACTTAAAGAATGGCATTCTAACTCCCTAAACCTAACCCTAACCTCAGTAAAACTAACGATGGTGAATGCTAACCTGGTGAAATGCTAACCTCCCGATGCTGGTGAATGCTAACCTGGTTTTGGAATGGGGATGTTTCGGATCCTCATCATCATCATCATCATCATTTATTTAGCTCACGACCATGATCACATGGTATGGAGCACAGCTCATATTATATACATAAATAGTATACAAAACATTACAAACATTACAATAATATTCAAACAGACGTAGCAGAAAAGCGGGCATGACACATTATTTGAACAAGGGCAAGGTGTTCTTTAGGAAAGCTCCCAATTTACATATAACTTTTGCCTTTTCAGCTTGTAGTAATAAAATCAGTTTCCACATAGATGGATGGGTTGTATAGTACTTTGGCAAGTATTTTTGTCTGAGATTCAAAATAGTAAGGTTCTTACACTCAAACAGTAAATGGTACTCATCCCCGACTCTGTTGTCATTGCATAGGTTACAAAATCTCTGGCTTCTTTCCAACCCTTTATATCTGCCAGTAACCTTTGGAATTCTTGTGTTATTTACTCTGAAATTACAGATTGCCCTTCTATAATTAAGGTTTTCACACAGTAAGTATTTTTCTAGTTTAAACTCTTGTTTAAACTCCACATAAATGTCACATGATGTCATACTGCTAAGTTCACTTGTCCAATTTTGCAAAAACTGATCTTTCAGCCTTTGTTCGACAGTTTGTTTCAGCCAGTTAATGTTGCATTTCTGGGCCAGCCAGATATATGACAGACCACATGGTGTAGTAGGACAGGCAAAAAGTACAATTTTGGTCTTCTCTGACCACACATAATTGTCTCAGCATCGCTTGTCCATGCTGTTTAGCAAACTTTAAACACACATTTTTACCTCTCTAACACTTGTACCTGCAGGTCTCAAGTCATTCTGGAGCCATTCCGAGTGGTCCTAATTGGCTCTTGGGCTACTCTTCTGTCTGACCATCCCTGGTCAGAAATCCTGTGATGTTGCTTCCTTGTGCTCATAATGGCACCAGCAGTGCTTACTGGAAGATTCCAGGTGCTTTGAAATATGTCTGTAACCAGTTTCATTATGATGCTGAGCAACTATCAGGTTGGGAAATAACAAGAGACGGGGATCCCTTTTTTTCCAGGTCTTTCAGTCTGCGTGTATCAAAAAAGCACTCGCCACTTTCATGTGCAAAAAATAAATAAGAATAATCACCTGCCCTTATTTGCCTTTTATAACTCTTTGCTAAAACTGAACAATTTCGGGATTTTTTTCAATCCAATACAATATTTTTTTTGCTATTTTACTTACCTTGAGCTGCTTGTAGAGACGTGGGTGGTCCTGGCTCGTCCGACGCTTTCCAACGAGCCATTCTACGTGTTAAGATGATTTATTCCATTGAAAATGGTTTAGAATAAAGTTTAGAGCCCCCCCAAAAAAACTCAATATATGCGCGACGTATCCGAGGTGCCGAAACTGAACAATTCCGGTTTCTTTAATAATATGAATTAATTAATCCGAGGCCTCAGCAAAGCCTCCGTCTAAATTTTCATCCAGGCCGCAGAAAGGCGATCTCTTTCTACCGGCCCGTAATCGGGTAACGCCGCCGCATCGCGCTGCCTAATCCAATACATTCTCACATATTTAGAGATAATTTTCTCTGAACTGTGTTCCTAAGGAAGCGAAAAAGTTTTTTTTGTGGCTAAATAGCCTCAAATCGGGCAAAAAAAAAAAGCCTATAACCATTTGTTAGCTCTCTTCATCCGGGTCATGTTCATTCCACTGGCCAACGTGAAATGAATATCCACTGCTGCGTGGGTACCCGTATGTTACAGCGGTGGCCTATGGGGGAATGTCTGGCACTTTAGCGGCCTCTTGTGGCCCTTGGCACCTAACAAGTTAATTAGAGTGTAGGCCTATGAGAATAAGAATACAACGGTTTGAATACACTTGAGTTGAGCATGAGCGCAAACAATTAAATGTCTCTGTCATCCACACAAGTCTGTTTATAAATACTTTGTGTCAGTTAAGTTATATCACCAGCCAGTCAACGGATACGATTTGAACTTTCGCAAGTGAGACGGATTTTTGACTGAATTAACCACGCTCACCTCGAGTCGCCCCATCTCTCATCTCGAATCTGGTTATTAATCAATAACCAACAGGATTTAATATTGTCTGTTTTTTCTGTCTGTATGAAGTGCGAGGCGCTGTATAAATATGATTGACATAAAACTTGAAACGGCATTCATGCCCCGACGATGCCCCCGATTTAGAGAGGATGAACGTCTTTGTCTTTTTGCTGTCAAAGTAAAGAACCCCATTTTGAACACCAGGTTTGTTTATTTAGCCTATGACAATATTGTGCTACTCTAGACCTTTCTGTAAAGCGACTTTGGGTACTTAGAATTATTAGTATTAGTATTTAAAGATGAGGTATTGTGGAGATGATATATCATCTTTTTTTTTATGCGGGTTGCGGGGCGGATTCGTTGACTTGTATATTGTTCTGCGGCACGGGCGTGCGGGTTACATTCCGTGCGGGTTATGAAAAAAACCTGACCCGCGCATCACTAGTGCCTACAAATTCATGCCCACAATTGAGACAGTGACACCACTTCGGGTAAGGGAGAACGGTGTACTGCAATAGAGGTCATTGCAATTCAACAGTAGCCTACTAAAATATGCTTACATGAACGGAAGACAATATTGATTTAAATAAAAATATGTTTCCAAATGTATGGACCGTCTTTGTCAACATATCTTTTTGTTTTCTAAATAAATGATGCGCGTCACATTTAATATGCCACGCTACCAATAATGTAAACAGAGCAGAGGGGAGAAGGCAGACAGAGAACCTGTCGCTTTTCAGTGACATCACTGTCTTTACTGCTATGCATTTACGCGTGCCAACTTTGAAGATTCCGACAGATTCCGAGTGAATTCTACAGGTTAGTATTTATCCAAATATTCCATCTGCAAGACGGCAGATGGAAGAAGCAAGATGTGATTTCCCGAAATAAACAGCACAATATGCATGAGAGACAAGTGTATCCGGGTATTGAAAACCCCAAGCGATGTGTTCGTGACGTATATACTATGCCGGACGGAATTTGCACAGGACAGAATTCATTTGTAAGTGTGATTCGAGTTGTGGTTGGTTCTTCTTCTTTCATTTATCATCGTCCTTGATGATTGGTTTTAAGTTGAACAAAATGTGGACAAAATATTTCCCCAATGGATATGACTGACGTCTCACATCATAAACTACAGGAGACTCACACAATATGTCCATATATGGGCAATCCAAAAGCTACGGGCTTAATATTTATGACTGTCAAAAGTCTACAGAAGTCAGATCCAATGCATCCTCGGCAAAGAGGGTGGATCAAGTTCGACATCCAGAGATTTGGTCTCTACTTGGCCAAATGCAGACTTGAGGATTGGAACGGTATTGGGCAGCGACTGATGACGTATCACAAGTTCACGAGGACACAAGTACAGACAAGTACGGATATTGACAAACGGCCTCAGTGTACGGAGGAGGAAACACACAGCGAGCAGACTGAGGCAGACCAATGCAATCGATCACGACTTACCAATTTACACTGGTGTTTTTTGCAGGTCTTTCAGTCCGAGTGTATCAAAAGCACCTTGGTTAAAGGGCCAGTTCACCTCTGGGACAACCAGATCTTATTTTATTGTTGTTTGGGACACGATCAACACAATCCTGAGTTATTTTTTGTGTTCAATCTGTGTTTTGAGATATTTTAGTATTTCAGCATGAATGATGATGCATTTTGCATCATATGAGTCATCATGCTGCATCATATGATGCAAAATGCATCATCATTCATGCTGAAATACTAAAATATCTCAAAACACAGATTGAACACAAAAAAATAACTCAGGATTGTGTTGATCGTGTCCCAAACAACAACCAGCGTCAGCAGGTTAGCATTTCACCAGGTTAGCATTCACCAGTGTTAGTGACACTGAGGTTAGGGTTAGGGTTAAAGACCCAATGAAATGACTATTTTGGGTATTTTATTTTGAAGTTTCAGTTTGAAAAGGAAGCCTGTGTGTTCCTGAACTCCTGAACCAATCCGAGGGGACCAGCCCTTCAGGTGATGGGATTTAAAATCTGAGTAATGGGAGTAATGGGAGCCAGTAATGGGAAACAAACAGGTGAATGTAATCAAAGGTTCATTTATATTCAAAAAGTCTATCTATGTCATCACTTTTTGAATTTCTGTTCACAGGAAGTAATTACGAATGGCCTATTTAGGGACCTTTGATATAAATATACACAAAAATAGTTTATTTTCTATTTTTTTGGCATCTAGTGATAGGTATGGCCTTATTATCACTACAGATATGGTATAAAAGTGTGAAATACATGTATTTGATTTCACCCTGTCTTTTATGTTTAGGTGTATCTGCGTCCCCCCAACTTTTGGCACCTCTGCTCAGCCAATCACAAGCTTCCGCTGCCTGAACTGTGGTGCTTTTTTGATACACTCGGACTGAAAGACCTGCAAAAAACACTCTCCCGTGAAGTAATAGGGAATCATGCAAAACTATTTTAAATGGACACACAATGTTACATCAATAAAGAAAATAGCTGGACCATAATAAAGACATTGATATAGCTGCAAGCAGCGATAAAGTGGGGCCAAGCCTGGAAAAAGTAGGAAAGCAAAAAAAGCAGTAAGGGAAAAATGCAGGAAAGGAAGAAAATTGGGAAAAGAAATCAAGGAAAAAATAGAAGCAGTGTTCTTCCGAGAACAGGTCTCCGGCAGGTCAGGTAAGTTGTTTTGGCCTCCTGGTGGCGCTATAATAGGCCAATGTGAAAAGGGTGCCACATGTTCTTGGGCCTTTCATGGCAATCGGGCGCTGCATGTGTGATTTGAGGCATGTGTTTTGCTTAAGTTGATCCGCTGGTGGCGCTATAACTGGCCAATGTGAGAAGGGTGACATCTGTTCGACCTAGTGGAAAGGTGTGTGCAAAAATTTCACGCAGGCTGTGTTTATGATTTGAAATTTAAGACGTTTTTGGCAACTTTATCGCTGCTAAAGGTCCTTAGATTGCCTGTAGAACGTTTCATTCAAATTCCTAAAAAAATCCCAGGATATAAACGGGTTTAAGTGTTTTACAAACTGCTCAAAATGGAGGAAAGTTTTCATGTAAAAAAGTTTTGTGCACGTGACGCAAAAATCCCAGGAGGAGATAGATTTTAACTGATTTTTATATTGAAAATGCAGGGAGATAAAAAGGTCAGAGGTCAAAAGTCAGAGTGGTTTTGTGTTTTCGCCATTTGGCATAGACCTCTACTATTTCCGAGTTTCATAAAAAGCGACTGCACGATCAAGCCAGGACAGAAAAAGTGGCGGAAGAATAAGAAAAGGTACAATCTCAATAGTGGCTGCAGACACTGTGTCGTGTCATTGGGGCACCGATTCAGCTTTCAACATGTTGTGCTTGTAACAGCACCTCTTGCATTCACAGCTGATAAATTGGAAATGGAAAGACTTTGGGAGCCAGACAGACGGATACAACGGGTATTGCACGACTGGACATCGATGGTGACTATTCTGCCCAACGGGCCACCGGTCTGGAATCTCCAACATTACTTCTGAGCTTCCTACATTCAATCCCTCATCGCGCTTCCCCAGGCAGTGCTAACCGCTGTATCTGGCTTTGTGTGTATGTATGTCCGTCCGTATGTTTGTCCCGCAAAGAGCTTGAAATTGGCCAAGCTTTGCAGGATGGGTAATGAAAAACATAAAATAAAAACGAACTCATAAAAGGCAATGATCAATGATTTTTATAGAAAAATGAATGCGAATAGTGGATGATATCAGAAAATAGAACTGCAAAAAATGTATTATCTCCGCCAGGTCAAAAGCATGACTGGGACTGTTTGTTTTTTTTGTTTTGTTTTTTGTCCGTCCATCTTTGAACAGTTAATCTCAGCTCGACGTGAAACTGTGCTCACACCATCCCTGGATGCCAGAGCAGAACCTCTGCTCCAAATGTGTCAGATTGGCCTGTTGTAGCGCAACCTGGATGCAGACATTTTGCTAAACAAATTCCTAACTACACATTATACTAATCGGTAGATGGTATCATTATAGTCATTTCATATTCCATCCTGATTGGCTAATATTGGCTTCCAAAGTTTGCAGGAGTGGTCCATTTTGAACAAAACATACACAAGTGCTATTAGTGCTGTCCAGATTTGTGGTGTTAAAGCTATACTGTGTAAGTTGCTCAACTAGTGGTCAGTAGCAGTAGAGCAAACCGCGGTCGCGTCTGCTTTTTTCGGCCGTTTTTCGCCGCGGACCGGGCATTCAGACCACCGCGTCCGCCTTGCCGAGACCTATCCATAGAGGTCTTTCGTGTCCCTCTAGGAGCCTCGGTTGGGGAGTTACATGCTAGACTCCTAGCCCAGTGTAAACACTGCAGTGTACTTCCTGAAGAGCTCAGCAGTGTATGATCTGGGCTTTGATTGGCCGGTAGGGAGACACGTGTACAGAATGATGCATATGACATAATTTTGCCGGGAAAAACAGCCCCGGTCACGGCCACCAGGGCTCAGTAGAACACATAAGAAAAGGCTTTGGGAGCTGAAATTAACAGAGTGGGGGTTCTAAAACTTTAGCGATTTAATAGTTAGGACAATTTTAAGATATGTTTTATAAAAAAAAGTTACATAGTATAACTTTAATCAATTTCTTTTTTTATTTATTCTTTTGGCTCAGACTTGAATGATCCTCAACTTTACTAATTACTGGATTCTCAAACGTAACACAGCATGCACAAATTGCACTCCTTCAGGGTTGGCAGTGCCAGTGACGTCACGCCACACATTATTTATACAAGACTGCCTGCATCGCCATGTATATTGCCATTATATATTAGATAGTCACCCAGTTAAGTCTTTAACACGTGTGGGCAACCATTCAAACCTGAGAATCGCCTGGAGATCTACGGCGGGATGTGCATAGGAATGAGGTTCGCTGCTTCTGTGTGAAGATGGAATTCATTGAATCCTTCCGAGCGAGGTACGGCAAGAAGGAATACATTGAATTCCTCCGTAAGCACACAAAGTTTGTCTTAAAAGGCAAATTCATCTTAATCTTGATGTTTTTCGCAGGCATCATCAACATAAGTCTGGGCATCGGCTTGCTTACGGAGGACAATGACACTCACCTGGACGACCTGGATAAGATCCTGAAGGAGGACGATCCATCAGACCTCAGATGGAAGATCCCGTTGGTGGGCTCGCTGATGATAGTTGTGGGATTGTTGCTGATCATCATCGGTTTCCTGGGCAGTTATGCGGCTCTGAAAGAAAGCAGGTTCAGGCTGAGTCTGTTCTTTGGCATGCTGTTGGTGCTGTTCATAGCCCAGGTGGCTGGAGCAGCGCTAGTCCTGAGCAGGTCAACAGAGTGCGACTTTGCAAGGTCAAGGCACAACATAACAAAGGTTTATGGTAGCATTGAAGGTGAAGACAATAAAATGACAAATGAATGGACAGAAATTATGGAAAAGGGCATCTATTGCTGTGGATTCTGCAACTACGAAGAGTTCCACAATTCTACATTTTATTCTCGTGCAATGGAGTACAAAGATGGGGTTAAGGATTATGAGGAAGCAAAAAGAAAAAAGGACTTAGAGGCGGAAGTGGACAACGCAGCTAAAGAACTCTTTGGGGAAGTGGATGTGGATGTGGATGAATATCCACCTCAATGTTGCCGAAGTATGGAGACTGAATGTACAAAGGAAAGAGCCAAGCGTAGTTACGAGGCAGAATTTGGGAAAAGAGATGGCTGCTACAACGAGTTCAAAAGAGCGATTGAGGATGACTTTGATTTTGCTGCACGGTGGGCCCTGGGTGTCGCAGTCCTGGAGCTTTTTGCCATGGCTGTTTCCATGATCCTCATACGCATACGCAAAATAGGATCAGGTGAGACTAAGGAAACTTGAGGAGCATCATCGTTTACCTGCATAGCATGCAGGTACATAATAGACCCGGGAGGGCCAGAAGAGAATAAGCTCATTATTATGAAGGAAACGATTGTTAAGTGTGAAACACATTGCCTGCGAGCGCCATTCATCAAAACTGGCAGTGAGAAAGCTCAGCTGGATGTGAAGCAGATAAGGAAATCAACGTAGTTCTCCAATAGCCTAGATGGAGGCGTCGCTGTTTTTCTCCTGTCTGGAAAAGTACTACCAGAACATAGACTACAATGGGGATTTGATCAGACCTTAGACTTTGATTGTATTACCTTCATGCTTTCAATTACTGTGACATGCGTTTTTGAGCGGTGGTAAACCGCTCCATAGAGTGGCTGTGCATGTGTCTGTAGCCTTTTTCCTCAGCGTTTTGCCATAGTAAAATGTGTGTACGTAGCATCATGTTTGTCTAGTGATGTCATATATCGTATGTATGTAGCCTTTTTCCTCAGCGTTTTGCCATAGCAAAACGTGTGTGTGTAGCATAGCCTGTACATCCTAGACTCAAATCCTAGTCTGAAGACGTTATGCAAGCACGACCACCGCTCACTTCACATTGGGTGTGATTTTTTTGTACATTATGGTCCCATTCATTTTACAATTGGTGTAGAAGGTTGAAGAGGCGCCCCCTCGCTGCCTGGAAATCCAAGATGGTGGACGTGAATTTGCTGAAATACAGGCTGTAAGAACCAATTCATGGGTTTCAAATGTAGTCCTACACCGGCCATGTTGAGGACCAACACAGGTGTTCTGATTGGTGTAGAACATTAGTTCTATGCCAATCAGACCCATTGAAACACCTGTTGGTCCTCAACATGGCCGTGTAGGACTACAATTGAAACCCATGCATTTTTACAGTCTGGTTAAAACCCCCATTATTGTCTATGCACAATTAGCCTTATTCACGGCCCGCCCACTCAGCATCCCCCGGGTGCTGAAGTAACATTTTGAAGGGGAAAATCCTACTATAGCCTATAGAGTTAACACAGAAATCGCAAATTTAATGCAATTTCCGAATAGTAAAGTATAAAATACGGCTAGCATGATCAAGAACACAAGATAGTAAAAGGCACAAAGCATTATAATTTACTTTACCTTTCGAAATAATGATTTGTTGGCTTTAAGTCCAGCTATTTCTGTTATAGTTTCCACTTCTAAATTGATGTCAGCACCCGGGGGATGCTGAGAAATTTGCTGAGTGGGCGGGCCGTGAATAAGGCTTATACCCACACCAGTGGCACTAGACCTGCTCATAGACCGTAAAAAATATGGACGTGGGAACTGTCACGTGACCCATTGGTTTCTATCAGAACGAAAATGTGGCTTTGTTTTGCCCTTGTATGGGTGTCTGCCATCATTGGTACACAACGGAAGGCTATTGGCTGCCAACGATCATGTGCAACCGCAGGGATACTTGGGATAATGTGTTAAGCTTGCCGAAATTAAGCAGACGAAGAACAAAAGAGGAAGGGTGGGTCTTTCTCAAAAATAACACTACACGCCCACAAACCTTACAGTCTGTCTATGCCACAGACTTTTCTGCCAAAATATATAGCGAGACAACGAGAACACTGTTTTTAAAAGATTATCTTCCAACTAGAGGTCAAATGTATATTTATACTTGGTCTACGTGTTAATCCTAGTAGTTAATTGCAGGCACATCAACAATTAACTAATAATTACATATAAGATAAAGTTATGTAACGTTAACGTTGACACATCACTCCTATTACGGTATCTCTTCACCGTTTCCAAATAATATAATCAATTTTATTTGGATGTATTGTCAATGCATATTATCTTAGCTGTTTCCCTTTCATCATCATATACGGTCTCTAGCTGTAAGCAAGCAACATAGATGCCCTAATAGTCAGGGGAGGTCCTGGAATAAATTCCTTACCACAAAATGTCTTCACCAATGTGTTTGTAAAGGTGTCACATACAAAGACTGAAATGCAGTTTCCCTAGGAGAATCCGTTACAGCTGATGAAAGTTCGGGTCCCATTATAACTATACAGGGGGGGAAAAAACACCAAAACAAATCTGCTTTAAGTAGCATGAGAGGGGTCAAACTAGGGGTTTTTCATGATTCTAAATCCATTGCAAGCATTTGTTTTGCATGAAAAAACATTCTTTGGGGTGAAGGTGGCTCCCACATAACTGTGGAAAGTGATGACTCATCACTAAACCATAGTTTTGTGGGGCCCCTGATTATCATAAATGCTATCCACATCTAGTTTTCCATACTGTCAGACATACAATCATCAGATCTTATTAGGCCATAAACTTAGCATTATTTCACTTCTATTGTATTAAAATCCACCGCTCTCTCTCTTGTTTTGAGCAACCTTCTGTGTTTTGACATATAGCATCTTTTCGACAACAAACCTAACCCTAACCTCCGTGGGGTGAGTAGCTAACATGCCGACGCTCCGTTGTCGAAATGATGGGCGTTCACAAAAGCGGGATTTACCCAGCTCTCTCTATCCTATGTTTTGAGAAACTTTCTGTGAATAAACAGCATGCAGTCTTAATTTCTTAAATGTCTTAAGAGTCAGCTTGGGATATAGGACTTTAATAAATCTGTAGTGATTTGTCTGTGCTTGCTACAATACATAAATCACTAAGGTCCTAAATATTTACCACATGAATAAGGTCTGCCACAACAGTGCCTTCTTTTAAAAGCATTCTAACACTACAATTGTACAGCTAATATTTTCGAGCAGTGCAAACCACTCCTATGTTTCACTTTGTGTTAACCATGGCGTCAGCACGGAACCATCATTTTTTTCGAAGTGTTGAACTTTGGAAGCGCTTGTCTTCAATAACGCAACATCCCACTGCCTCCTGCATTATGTGACATTTAGAACCAGGTGGTACACAGGACCGTTGAATGACTTCCCACAAGTGCTTCCAAACTCCAATACTTAGAAATAAAAATCACCTGAACTGATTCTTGATGTAGGCCTAGCTCATAACATGTCTGGTGGATTTCTTTCTGAAACAAACACTTTGCAGAGAGAAATAACATAGGCCTAATTCAAGCTTTCAATAGAGCCACAATATTGGTGAGTTTGACGTTGTTTGCATTGAAACCCTATGGGAGCTATTGCAACCCTAGATTCATCAAAGACATTCTAGTGTTGCAATTTGCGGCTAACAGCCTACCTGCACCTGCAACACACACACGCACGCACATTCACACGTGTGTGTGCCTGCATATTGTGGTAGCAGCACAAACAGCTCAGTGCAACATATTAATTCCTCAGCTCACATTTGGTGCTTTATCCCGAGTCCCGACTAGTTTTTGCTTTACAAAGTAAAACAATATAAAGTCAAATGACACACAATGCATGAATTCCTTCATGTTATGCAGCTACGTAGGCCTACCTGTAAGTCGCTAAGCTAACTCACCTGGATAGTAGAACATCCAACAGCAGTTTGTCATGAAGATAATTAACTTATCTTTCCACTGACACACGTGTCTTTGTCTTTTAGCAGCTTTCAGCTCCCTGGTAACAGTGACTCAATACACAACCTCCATGTGCAGTGAGCTTAAGTATGCTTTTCAGGAACCAAGAATACACAGGGAAGACATATTTGTACATTATAACCACACCCGGGGGTCTATTAGAGTATTGTTAACTCCATAGACACATAGAAAACAGAGAAACTACAAAACTATGGCACCACCTCTTTAACTTAATCGGCCACACTGCTAGTGGGATTTTGGCCCATTCATCTGCACAGATTCTTTGTCATTTTGAAGATTCTTTGGCGCCCTCTGGTGAATCCTTTTAGTTATGTCCATAACATGTTCAATGGGATTTAAGCTAAAATGAAACATGTTCCCTCACCTCTTTGATTGGGTCCGGCACATATTGGATTGGACCAGGCAAATTTCCTAAATAGTGCTGTTGTTTGGCCATTTATGTTTTCATATATAATATGCCAGATTCAGATTGATCATTCCAAATTGAGAGATTGACTACCAGTGTTCTGATGGGCCAGCAGGGCCACATGTGCCAAATGTTGCTGCTAATGTTATACTGGGTGCATACATTTAGCTCAAAAAGATAACTGCATGAGCAGCCTGGGATCCTATTCATTGACAAATTAAGCTGGGCCATTCCAACTCCCTAGATTGACTTTCTCTGAAACCATTCGAGGGGCTCATTTGCTTTGTAGATTGGATTGTTGTCCTGCTGGAAGGTCCATATCATCCTGGTGGATGGTAGCAGATTCATGTCAAGAATGGCCCGATGAATGGCTCCATTCATTGCTCCTCTAATTATATAAACTTCACTGTTGGTATATTAGCCTAGTGCTTTTCAGGTGATGTGCAGTGCCCTTTTGACCTCCAAACATGCTGTGTAGTAGGATGTAGGAGAGCCAAAAAGTTAAATTTTGGCCTTCTCTGACCACACACAAGTGTCTAAGTAGGCCTATCGCTTGTCCAAATGCTGTTTAGCAAACTTTAAACAATTAAGCATTTTCATAAGATATGGAGGCCAAGCGTAGGTGTTGGGAGTGCATCATTACCTATTGTTTTGTCTCTAACACTTGTAGCTGCATACCTCAAAGTCTTTCTGGAGCCATTTCCGATTGGTCCTAATTGGCCCTTGGGCTACTCTTCTGTCTGATCATCCTTTCCGACTCCCTATTGATGGTGTCGTGATGCTGCTTCCGCTTGCAGATACACTAACAGCATCAGCAGTGCTTAATGAAATAAGCGCGCATATATATATATATATATATATATATATATATATATATATATATATATATATATATATATATATATATAGGGGAGAACGGGGTAAGATGAACCGCTGGGTAAGATGAACCACCCCCTTTATTTTTAAAACTATACACATGAGTTGTCATTTGACCTTAAAAAAAGAACACAAACATCATTTCCACCTGGCTGTGGAGTTGACAGACACATGAGCAAAGTGGAAAGCATATTTCTACCCCAAAAAGTTTTTTTTGCAGGTCAAAGTACATTTTTGACTTTTATGGTAAAATGATTTTTATGTTAAAACAAATGTACCCAGGTCTAAACTTATATATCATGCATGTTGGTGGTATCCCAATGTATGAAACTATGTGAATCATTTAGCTAAAGATGAGCCTTAAGCATTAAGCTAGGCAGGTTTTGTCAACATGGTGGCCTTGGGGCAAGATGAACCACATGCCTTTGGGGAAGTTGAACTATGTGAATCACCATTCATTCTTTATTATATTATATTATTATATATTATTAATATAATAATTGCAAATATTAAATGGTTCTGAATAACAAACTTTATTTAATTGGTTTTAATAGTTTTTCTTGCGGTTTAAATAACCGTAAGAAAGGCAATATGACTATTTGCAAAAGGGAAATGTGTAATTAAAATATTTCTGATAAATAAATACATTATTTGTTCAAGTTTAAACTGTTAAAGCTTAGAATATCACGTGGGTCAACTTACCCCTCACCTGGGGCAAGTTGAACCACATGACAAGTTGACAACTTTTTTTTTAATAAGTCATATTTTCATGGTCCTTTGTCATAGACTTACTTATAATTTCAAATGATAGCAGACATCCTGAAATATCTCTAGATGTTTTGAATTTACTGCCATCTCACTTTTTCTTGCTTCCAGGGCAACATAAGCAAAAGGTGGACCAGACTCATTATGATGCTGAACTACTATCAGGTTGGAATAGGCCTATAGCAAGACATACTATTTCTGGTTTACTTCCCGTATCTGTGTGAAGTAGGTTGACACCTTTTTAGGAGACGGGATGCAGGTTGGAGTCCATTCATTTCCAGCGGGAAAGTGAACGTGAACACAGCTTCTGAACCACTCTTTAGCCCCACAGTCACTGAACTAAATCTCCACACAAATATGTCCAACATTTTCATACTAAAATGGCTTTTTTGCTGACACGACTACTTTATTATTGACCTCGGTCTCTGTGCCAGCAGCACACTCTCGCAGGATCTAGCACCAGTAAACATATGGGACAAGATTTGCCATCAGATGTTGACGCCCAATTAGGAGACCATTAAAGGGGAAGACCACCCATGTGTGATGTCATCAAGTTGTACTTTACAATACAAACCCCAAAATCAATCCTCCAGTTCTAGGCAACACAGAGAACTTTTATTCTGCACACAACTCCTCTAAGGTATATTAATGACACAGTTCAATATTGAAAATGGGTGGTCTTCCCCTGTGTGATTTGTGTAGCACAGGGGTTCCCACACTTTTATGACGTGAGATCATCTACTTTTAAAATGACTAGCTCAACATGATCTACCCATCCAAAATGTTTTAGCTGAGGGCCTGAGGGGGGCTTTGGAACAGCAGCACTGGCGTTACATTTTAGACAAACACACTTACTGTAAGGGGGAAATAAATGGGAAATACTGGGGGAAATGTCTTCATCCCATTCTGTATGGAAGTGGTAGGTTTTGGGGTTCTTTGTAATGCTACTGACTCTTGAACAAAGCATTGCATTGGAGGTTTGCCTACTTTAGAAGCCATGAAGGGAGCTGACAGGCCCTTCTTGATGTCATATTGACATATTATTTTTAT
Organism: Nannobrachium achirus; assembly: GCF_963921795.1. Classification (NCBI taxonomy): domain Eukaryota; kingdom Metazoa; phylum Chordata; class Actinopteri; order Myctophiformes; family Myctophidae; genus Nannobrachium; species Nannobrachium achirus. The sequence continues at coordinate 44,222,417 of NC_137824.1, forward strand.
ATTTTTTAATATATATTTTAGAGGCTTATCATGTGGTCTACTTGCACACCCTTGGTGATCTACTGGTAGATCACAATCTACCTTTTGGGCACCCCTGGTGTAGCATGTCGCCTCCAATCCACTCGGGGTGTAACAAAACATTTGAACAACAATTCGATACACATCACGATGCATGGTTGACGATACAATACATGGACAATATTGGTTAATTCATGGCGATACGATTCGATTCAATGATTTAAAATCGATATAGTAGCTATTTACCAAAGACATGATATCTGTGTGAAACGTGTCAATAGAGCAGGGAAAAATCTATTATGGTTATAAATAAGTTAACCGTTTCTTTAGCAAATACATGGACATTATATTACAAAACATGGAGAAACCCGCACCTTGACATGAACACAGAGATTACACACATTTATCGATAGACAAAGAGTAATATATGGAATGGAAAGGCAATTAGACCCCTCTTTCATTTTCCCTCTTAAAATTGCTAAATACAATGCACAAATAATTAGTTTCAAAACAATTCGATACAGATCTGCATTTTAAAACGATACAATACAAAGCCAAACCGATATATTTTGCTTTTGCAAACGATATAGTAGAGTAGATCTCTGCAAATTAAAATACATTTTTCGATTCCGTTACTATACTGTTACACCCCTAGTATAGTACGAGAGCTATTTGCCTCTACCCATCATGGTGTTTGTGCTGGGGTTCAAGTGGTTAAACGTCAAGTATAAAGCTCTTTTCAGTCAGTTCTGATGGAAACTGTGACATACCATTTCTCAGGTGGAAAGATGTGCATATTCGCAGCGTAATAAGATTCTAAAAAAAATGACAGTGAAAATCAGGGAAGCCAGGGATAAAATGTTATTCACAGGGATGCCCCGGGTCAGAAAAGTTTGAAAACCCCTGCCTTAGGGATCCCGGACCTGTTGAACGCCCCCTGCTCTAGTCAGAACCAAACGGACAAATATATTCTCATTTTAGACGTTTTATTAGAAAAGACAGCAACAGTAATTGAGACCATTCAACTTCACTCCAGTCATATTCATCATATCCCCCAAAAAAACATAACCCCCCTCCCTCCCACCTTTTCCATTTCACGATACGATACCCCACGTGCCTGCCTTCCATCCCTTCCTACACACCGAGCTCACTGACAGGCACCGAGGCAGCACTCGTATCGTATAGAAACCGTAATGGCAACAGAACGTCCAGCTGGGGTATGGGACCACATGGCTGGGCTTTGTATTTCGTAGAGTCCTCCTGGGCTCCTTGCATCCAAACTTAAAACCTTGCAGCAGGACGGTGTCGCTTGCCGATACGAACTTGATTTTCAAGCTGACGGCGGGTCACAACGCAATTCGCAATAATGGATCCCTTCTAAGCCACGATGACAAGCCCTGAATTCTAAAGCAGTTGTGTCACATAACCTGACCGTTTTTATTTTCGTTTTTTACTTTTAACACAAGTTAACCCTATATACTTTGTATGCAAGGGTTTAAGTGGTTAAAAAGTGTTCTTTTGTTAAGTCAAAGGATTTGAATGCAGTCTGAAAATCAGTGGTCCTCGGCAAGCATCACGAATTATGAATTAATTTAACCGCAATCCTCATCCTGCCTAAACTTCACGGACAATAGGTGTACTGAGGAAGTCTGGGGATACCAAAGTGTTGCAAGTGATATTTTTATGAGTCTCTTTAGTAAACAGAAAACATATTTTCAGGCCAGGATTATACTTTTAACCTATCAGGAGCCAGACCTAGACAGGACACAGTGAGCTGACAAAATGGAACTGAGAATTTAAGCTCATCTCTCCTGATTGGATAACATTGGTAGGTTTATTCCAATCTGGAAATGCATTTTCTTTATTAAAGAGTGGAGAGACCAGTTAATTTACAAAACAAAGAAAGACTTTACAAATGATTACTATGAAAATATGGATGTTTAACTCATCATCACTGACTTCCCCTATAAGCTTTTCAAAAATAGCCTCGTACCCAATTACAAAAAAAGAAAATAAAAAAGATAAAAGAAAACTGATCTCTCCACTTGTGTCCATGTCACAATGACAAGAAATACCTCAATCTAAGCCCTCTCATCCAAAACGGTTCACCTTTTCTGAAGGCTTATCCAGAGATTTTCAAAGACTTCTAGAAAATGAATTAACTGAAAGCCAGCTTGTTGTGGTTATCACATTGGATTAAGTGTGTTAAAGATGTCCAAGAACAGTGCGGTCATAGGAGCTATATTCTAGAAAAGTGGAACATCAGCGGGGAGATTTGCGAACGAACCCCCGCCCTCCACAAAGTCCTGAAGGAAAATAAAACGTCACCAGAATGCAAATTAAATTAAATGGCTCTTGGAAATTAAATTACAAACAGATCACAGGGGTTGAGGACACATTGACATTCGTATTCATATTTTGTTTTACTGCCAAAACACAGTATATACTGTATATATATGTATATATATATTTATAAACACGGTGAGAATGACTAAGAACAGTTTGTGGCTCAGGAGCGCCCCCAACCTGAGGCCAGCCCCCAGCCCGACAGTTCCTCTGTTGTCACGGTAACGTCCCCGCGACAACACCCAAGTGCAAAAAAAGTCAGAGGTCAGGCTCTACTGCTGGCCCTCTTTCTTCTCTCCCTCGGAGGACGAACTGCTGCCGCCGCCGCTGCCTTCTCGCTCTGACGCCATCTAGAGGAAGGGAGAGGGCAACATAAGTCAAACACTGTGACGTGTAAGGGATGACGTCTGCCCCAGGGGCCATTATCGAATGATAAGATCCAAATAAATAAACAAAAGAAATTAGGCATTTGACCGGGACCCAAACTAGTGAAATTAGCAGATCTTTTATTTATAAAATTACTGAGAAAAATTGTGCCTTTTTTTGGGGAATGTTTTTTGAAAATGTTTTGAAATAATAATTACAAACAAAATGTAATAAAAAGGAATACAACAATTTTATAAAATGTGCCTCAAACGGTTCAGTGCTTGAGAACCAGTGCAATAGTTTCCAAACTCTAGTTGAGGAGTGTACTTGGGAGTCTGGACCCACTGGTGTAAGGTTGAGTGTTTTTACCTTCTTGTATGCCATCTCAAACAGCTTGAGTGAGGCCTGCTGGAGGTTGTTTGCAGCCTGCTTGATGTTCTCTCCCGTCTCCGAGTCCTTGTTGCTCAGAAGATCCCTAACCTTCACGATCTCCTCCTTCAGTTTGGCGCACTGGTAGAAAGACAAGAGAAACTCACTGGTAGAAAGACAAGAGAAACTCACTGGTAGAAAGACAAGAGAAACTCACTGGTAGAAAGACAAGAGAAACTCACTGGTAGAAAGACAAGAGAAACTCACTGGTAGAAAGACAAGAGAAACTCACTGGCAGAAAGACAAGAGAAACACAGAGGTAGAAAGACAAGAGAAACTCAGAAGTAGGAAGACAAGAGAAACTCAGAAGTAGAAAGACAAGAGAAACACAGAGGTAGAAAGACAAGAGAAACACAGAGGTAGAAAGACAAGAGAAACTCAGAAGTAGAAAGAAAAGGGAAACTCAGAGGTAGGAAGACAAGAGAAACTCAGAAGTAGAAAGACAAGAGAAACTCACTGGTAGAAAGACAAGAGAAACTCAGAAGTAGAAAGACAAGAGAAACTCACTGGTAGAAAGACAAGAGACACTCACTGGTAGAAATACAAGAGAAACTCAGAAGTAGAAAGACAAGAGAAACTCACTGGTAGAAAGACAAGAGAAACTCACTGGTAGAAAGACAAGAGAAACTCAGAGGTAGAAAGACAAGAGAAACTCAGAAGTAGAAAGACAAGAGAAACTCACTGGTAGAAAGACAAGAGAAACTCAGAGGTAGAAAGACAAGAGAAACTCAGAAGTAGAAAGACAAGAGAAACTCACTGGTAGAAAGACAAGAGAAACACAGAGGTAGAAAGACAAGAGAAACTCAGAAGTAGAAAGACAAGAGAAACTCACTGGTAGAAAGACAAGAGAAACTCACTGGTAGAAAGACAAGAGAAACTCACTGGTAGAAAGACAAGAGAAACTCAGAAGTAGAAAGACAAGAGAAACTCACTGGTAGAAAGACAAGAGAAACTCAGAGGTAGAAAGACAAGAGAAACTCAGAAGTAGAAAGACAAGAGAAACTCACTGGTAGAAAGACAAGAGAAACACAGAGGTAGAAAGACAAGAGAAACTCAGAAGTAGAAAGACAAAGACAAGAGAAACTCAGAGGTAGAAAGACAAGAGAAACACAGAAGTAGAAAGACAAGAGAAACTCAGAAGTAGAAAGACAAAGACAAGAGAAACTCAGAGGTAGAAAGACAAGAGAAACACAGAAGTAGAAAGACAAGAGAAACTCAGAAGTAGAAAGACAAGAGAAACTCAGAGGTAGAAAGACAAGAGAAACTCAGAGGTAGAAAGACAAGAGAAACTCAGAGGTAGAAAGACAAGAGAAACACAGAGGTAGAAAGACAAGAGAAACTCTTTGGTAGAAAGACAAGAGAGTCCTGGCCGAGTACCCCTGACCCAACCACCATTCAACTGTCAATCACTAAATAAGCTTGTGTGCAAAACAACAGTGGCAGTAAATCAATCAAGATGGATATCGTCACTGTCGGGTGGATGGATACCTTCTTGCATGTCTAAAACCATTCATTTACAATGGGCCCAACATAGTTATTATTTATAGTCCATGGGCCATACGAGATGTCGCTCTTCAAAAGGTGGCAAAGGTTACTATGCATTTTTGAAAAGCTCTATATCTGTAGATTATATTTTTTGGCATGATAACCCTTTCTGAGACACAAAAGCAGATTCATTTTTGCACTTTTTCTCCCCCTGTATAGTAAAGTTAACGGGACACCGACTTTAGCAGCTGATAACACCAATTTAGCTGTGTCTCAGAAAGGGTTATCATACCAAAATATAATCTACAGATATAGAGCTTTTCATAAATGCATAGTAACCTTTGCCACCTTTCGGAGCGCGACATCTCGTATCTCGTGAGAGAGGCGGTGGGAAGGCGATGGGACTTTGGGCGATGGGAATTTGGGTGCTCATATCCCCGGATGGATCTACATGTAATTGTGATTTACGATTTAATTGTGTGTTTTTTTGTTTTGTTTTTGAACATAAGAATCACAAATGTTATGTAAATGCACTGGGTAGATTACGTATAACTTAAATATACAAAGAAATGATGGACAAATTACTCGCTTATAATTGTACGCTTAACCATAAAAAAGGCGGAAAAATGGTGATCTACAAGAGGTAAAATGTATTATTTCAACAGGGAAACGATTATGCAAAATAACTAAAATAATGGTGATTATTATGTGATAAGTGTGACAGGCCGAGCAACGGAGCAGACGCTGCCGAGCGTACCTCATCTGCCGGAAGCTGGTCCTTGAACTCCTCCATCTTTGACTCTGTGTCGTGAACGATGCCCTCGGCCATGTTCACGGCCTCTACGCGGTCCTGCACATGGAGAGAACAGACACCACATTCAGTTCAGACTAATCATTTAACCCATTTAGGCCTAGAATTATTGACTGCTTTAACTATTGAAAAATAGCAGATATACAAGCTCACAGCGCGGCACCGAGTGCCGCGCTGCGAGCTTGTAGATCTGCTATTTTTGAAAAATCATGATTTTTTTCTTTGCAAGTCTTTGAATATATCTATTTAAAAGCAAACATTTGTAACTCAAATATTTGCTTCTGGGGGGTCCCTGGAACAACATATTTTGAGATGGGGGTCCGTGGCTAAATACCTGTAATTTTTGGGGGTCCTTGACATGAAAATGTTTGAGAACTACTGATTTAGAGGAAGGATTTAGAAGTCGGGCCAACGATCGGGTCAAAGATATTCAAAGACTTGCACACATTTTCACGATTTCTCAAAAATAGCAGATCTACAAGCTTGTGCCGCGCTGTGAGCTTGTATATCTGCTATTTTTCAATAGTTAAAGCATAAAATAATGGTTAAAGTGGTTCAAATCTAACGCGACTCGGGCACGTTCCAGGTATTTGAGAGTTAAGATATTCCACGATCTTCAAACCTTTTTTTTTTCTCTCTTTTTTGGGGGGGGCAAAGCGACACCATAGTGTAATGGAACATAGATGAAAGGTTCACGTTTCACACAACGTCCCAAGATTCAGTTAAGAGGTCTAAAAATTTGTACAAGATGTCAATTTATGTTTTGGGCGTTGGACCGATTTAACCATTATGTTATGCTTCAACTAAAAAATAAATAAAAACGTATAAAATAGCATTTATTTTATTTTATTTTTTCATCGTTTTCAATTTGAAAATGTCTTCTCAATCATTCTTCTAAATCAGTAGTTTTAATGTCAAGGACCCCCAAACTGTGAGCTTTTAGATCTTTTTTTCAATAGCTAAAGTATAAAATAATTGAACTAGCTGAACCTACCTTCCTCCTCCTGTCCTCCTCGGCGTACCTCTCAGCGTTTTTGATCATGTTCTCAATGTCATCTTTGCTGAGACCTCCAGAGGACTGGATGACAACTGTTGGACGGATGACAACAAAGACAATCGGAGATACAGAGATGTTTTAACTAGGGGTGCAACGGTTCAGTCAGCCGACGGTTCGGATCGAACCTCGGTTTTTGGCTCACGGTTTCGGTTCGGTTTCGGTACAGTAAAAAATGAAAATGAAAAACTATTTGAAAATAATTGAAACATGTTCAGTTTATTTTAACCATTAAGTTCTGTTCGGGTCATTTTGACCCGTTTTGCATTTTCATTTGAAAGAAAAAGGTAGAAGTTTACATTTGATTACATGTGATTAACGTGTAAAAAAAATATTTTTGCACTACACCCATGCTTTTCTACCCTCAAATGCTGTTCACTGGTCATTTTGACACAGGGGATATTTGGTTTAAAAAAAGAATATGAATATAAATGTGAAATTAACAAATCATCATCATACATTGACTTTGTCTCAATTCCAAACAATCCAAATGATAGAAATGGTCAAATAAACAGTGAACTTAGAGTTGAAGCATCTGGCAAGAGAAAGCGCTGTTCAATGTGTCCTACAACAGCAAGCAGACAGGAAGACAGAATGCTTGCAGGAGGTGCAAGAAGCTCATATGTGCCTCACATGCAGTCCGTATTTGTGCCGCCTAGTGTATGCGTACAAGTGTACATTCCTTATGTGACAATGTGTGTCCTCATGTTCACATGTGTGTTCAGTAGTTTACATGAATTTCAGCTATCAGTAAAACGCCTAGCTCTTTCAGTGTTTAATGTGATATAGCAAAGCATAAATGCAAACATTTACCATATATATCATATGAATTGTTTGCAATTGAGACAAAGTCAATGTATGATCGTCATACATTGATTTGTTAAGTTAAAATTTATATTAGTGTTGTTTTTTTAAACCAAATATGCCCCGGGTCAAAATAACCCACGAACAGAACGAAGGTGAAGTGAATCTGAACAGAACTTAAGGGTTAAAGATGGGGCGTGATTTGTTTCCCCCCTAAAACATGATAATCAGGTATTATGATTGTACTAGGAGGAAAACATTTTCTCCAAAAAAGTGTAGAGAAAGAGTTAAAATGATGTTTTTATGTGGCCACAAAAAAAAGTGGTTCATTTGGTATGGGCTGTTCGGTTCGGGACAGGGCCATTGGGTTTGTTATGGTACACCGGTTCGGTTCAGTATTGTTGACCCTCTAGTTTTAACACATGGGATGCCTAATGCTGCCGAACCTGAAGCCATTTCTTTTGTATCAAGTCGCTTCACTTTAGTCGCGCTGGTCAGCGTTCGAACAAAAGCAAGTCCCAAATCCAAACACCCTAGAAAGACATTTCCGTGGCTGTCAGGACGCCATCGGTGGAGTCGGGGGGGGGGGGGGGGTTGGGGGGAGCGAAGGACGCTTCACTTGGATTTTTCCAACTGGGGCGAAGAGACTTTGTTATCACGCCACTTGAACCATCCAGGTTTGAACGCAGCATAACACAAACGTGAGAGAGACGCGTCAACTGGTTACCATTGTAACCAATAGCCCTGCATTGCCGTGGCCGAGAGTGAGCGAGAAAACTCAATTTCCCCATGATTCCTCGCGGAATAATACATCCGCGGACTCCCGGGGCCAATTGAATTGTATTCATCCTGTCTGCAGAAACATGGATACAATATATCTCTGCTTCTTTTCCCGACCCGTTTGGTCAAAACGGCCTGTTTTCTACAGACTATAGCTTACACAGAGATGATCATCGCGGTTGTATTTTTCCGTTTCTGTTCCGAAGTGGAGGGCTCGACACGGCCGATAACTTACTCTGCTGCTCGCGGCCGGTGCCCTTGTCCTTGGCCGAGACGTGGACGATGCCGTTGGCGTCGATGTCGAAGGTGACCTCGACCTGCGGCACGCCGCGGGGCGCCGGGGGGATTCCCACCAGGGAGAACTGACCCAGCACCTTGTTGTCGGCCGCCATCTCCCTCTCGCCCTGGCACACCTTGATCTCCACCTGGGTCTGCCCGTCCGCCGCCGTGGAGAACACCTGCAGAGAGGGGGAGGCACGAGTGGTTGTTGCTTTAAAAACACCATTTACTGTAGACCGGGAATGCATTATTACCCCCCCCCACATACACACACACCCATCTCAAAATATGTTGTTCCAGGGACCCCCAGTAGCAAAGAATTGAGTTACAAAAGTTTGTTGTGAAAATGATATTAAAAGATTTGCACGCATTCTCATCACTTTTCAAGAATAGCAGATCTACAAGCTCGCGTCGCGGCACTCAGTCGCCCGTTTTGGTCAAAATGACTCAAAATGCCCGTTTTGGTCAAAATGACTTTTCTAGAATAGCAGATCTACAAGCTCACACTCAGTCGCCCGTTTGGTAACACACACACACACACACACACACACACACACACACACACACACACACACACACGCGCGCACACACACGCCGGGCCAAAAGTCAGTGCTCCCCGCAAACTAAACACCCAGCTTTACCTCCGACATCAGTAAATAAATACTTTTGCAGTCAAATTTTAGTTGAAAACCTGGCATTCGGCATGGACCACTTTTGATGCGCAAGGTAAGGCAGGTCATCTTGACTTGTGACCAGTCTGACCGCCTGCTTGTTATTGAGACAACCATCCAATGATCACACACACGTGCTGATGTACGCATTGCGTCCATATGCACGTGAATAAAAAACTTGAAAATAAAAGCAATGCAGCTTTAGTCCATGAAAGAGATTAATGTGTTTTAGATAATTAGATAATGTGTTTATTTTATAATTTATACGATTATCGTGAGTGTTTTATATCACGTTAAAATCACTTATTGTCCCATGCCTAGCTCAGGCATGTGATGATGTGAGTGAAGAGTCTGGGTACCTGGCTCTTCTTGGTTGGGATGGTGGTGTTCCTGTTGATCAGCTTGGTGAAGACTCCGCCCAGAGTCTCGATGCCCAGCGACAGCGGCGTCACGTCCAGGAGCAGCACGTCTGTGACGTCGCCGGCCAGCACGCCGCCCTGGATGGCCGCGCCGATGGCCACGGCCTCGTCGGGGTTCACCGACTTGCTGGGAGCACGGCCAAACAGGTCCTGAACCGTCTGCTGAACCTGTTTGTGTGTGCACACCAAACGGGCATGAGAAACGAGCTGTACGACAGTGTGAAAGGTGATGCCACCCACACACATAAACACGTTGGCATATGATAAATTACAGTTATGTTTCGGCATTATAGTTCGGTACTGATGTTTCTATCAGGTGGAAACCTTAAATGTCCAAACCTGTTCAGGATTAAAATAAAATCCCAACCAGTGGGAATGAGCGGTGCCTTAGCCTATACCATTATTACATAGTATTGCTCAAAAATAACAAAAGTAGCATATCGACAAACTTATCGAGCTTGTGGATCTGCTACTTTTGATGCCAGCGGCTATAGGCCAGGGCATTCAATTACGAGGGAAAACAAATACAATAATTTGGATATGGTTTCCGTCCTGAGACAATTTATACACAATACACAGATAACCGGTTTAAGAGATCACAGATTGATAGTTTAACCTTTGCTTTTATTAAATATCTGAGGCCAATAGGTTTTGTTAAAGATGCTTCCCATTGCTAGATTGACCATTTCAAATTACTCTTTTCATCTTAACATGGGCACGTGCGTGTTGATTATGCACCAATCGTGTGCACGCCGTTCACAGCTTTCAAACAAACAAAAAACCAGAGTTATCTGCGACTGTGTTTAACCAAGTAAGCAAATCCAAACAGGATCAGGAAGTCGATAATCTGTTCGTCCCGCCTACCGCCGGAAACGGAAATATGTCAGTTTCTGGCAGAAGCCAGAAGCACTTTTCTTTTTTTTTTTTGGCACCTAGGAACCAAAAATGGGAAAAAAATAGTACTTGACTTTTGGCAGCCACATTAGGTTAGGATAAGTGTTCTACTGTACATGGTTGTAATGTACGCTGTGTCACACAACAGAAATAGCCGATCTACAAGCACGCCAGTGTGAACAAGCATCCGTTTAGAGAAAGCTAAGAGCCAACCAAGAAAAATACAAGTCACTCAAGTGTCAATGTGCAATCCTCTTCCGGGGAGGACATCCACTGACCGCAAAGTGTGATTTTATGTTTGCTATGAGCTGTTGAGAGAGACCCCCTGTTACTGTACTAACACTCTTGTATCAACGATTACCATCCTAAAGAGTTTTAACTTTTGTTTTTACCAATCACTTACGGCCGGGTAAGGGTTAATTAACCGTTGCAGGCGCAGCCCTATGTACGTGTGTGTGCACTAGGGCATTCACAAATAGTGATTTTTAGTAATCGAATTATTCGACCTCAAAGTATCCGAATATTCGGGTATTCATTGGGTGAAATATCATATTTTTGTAATCTAATAAATCATTAAAATGCTCCTTTGCAAGCCTTGAAAACAACCAGCAATTAACGGGTTAACTTTTGTAGGCGGGACAAAAGGCGGGGTTCGTGAAATAACAGCCATCGATTGGCTGTGAGAGGTTTTCACTGGTGGATGCGTTACTCAAGCAGCAGAGAGAGAGCAGACCAAAATGCGACGCGGATAGACGTGTTGTGAGCTTGTAGATCTGCTATTTTTGACACGCTACACTGTCTTGCGACTGAACATAGCATAAACATGCTGATGAAACTTGCGACGAAAAACGAGTTCATTTTACAAGGAAAACTCCGAAATTAACTGTTCAAGCCTATCCTATCCATGTTCAACAACAACCACATTTATACTGTCCATCTTTCATTTGTTACAAGCTTGTATTGTGATTGTTTAGCCTCGGGATCCAGGCATTATAGTGATTGTTTGATGGGATGCACGTTATGTTAATGACTTCACACGCATGTCGTTAACACCTACGCTACTTAGCAGACCATTAATATGTCATTCCAATGTTAATGAAGGCTGGTGTAACTCGAGTCTCGACCAATACAACAGACAAGGCCAAGATGCGTTATGATTACATGCTATAGTATACAGTATGTAACACATAAGCGTTACAAGATCATCAATTCCACTCCAATCCGTGTCGCGAAAACTCTCGACCCGTTATAAATAAAACGCTGGACGCCTGTACCTTTATTGGATAAGATAAGTTGAATATGAAGCATGACATCAACGCAAGTTGCGGTGAAGCGCGGTCCTCTAAACTGGCTATAGGTTACTCGTTACTCAGCAAGAGGAACGAAACTCGGCAGCAATTAGTAAAAAAAAAAGTGAATCTCTCTCAGCTCCATATTGCAAAGTAGAAAATACTGTACAGTAGGGTAGTTAAACTTCCCACAAAGCTGTGTTTGTTTGTCTCTCTCTCTCTCTCTCTGTGTGTGTGTCTGCCTGCCTGCCTGTCCGTCCGCATCAGAGCACAGACTCATAAAAAAAAAAACGAAGAACCTCAAAAGCCTATCCGCGCACCACTAGTGTGCGCGCATGTCTCTCATACCTTGGGCATGCGGCTCATGCCTCCGACCAGCAGCACCTCTCCGATGTCTCCCTTGGACACCTCTGCGTCCTGCAAGGCCTTCTGGCACGGTGCCACGGTGCGGCGGATCAGGTCGGCCACGATGCTCTCGAACTGGGAGCGGGTCAGCTTCATGTTGAGGTGTTTGGGCCCAGAGGCGTCCATAGTTAGGTAGGGCAGGTTGATGTCAGTCTGCATGGGAAAGATAAGAGATGTTGTAGAGTCGGAGTCATTTAACACGTCCACACAGCGTGTTAAGCTGAAATAGTATTCAGCGGACTTCCGCTGCCAATTGCATTGTATACAACCTCGCTGCAGAAACATGGATATTGGATATGTCTCTGCTTCTTTTCCCATATTGCCTGTTTGGTGAAACGGGACGTTTTCAATGGACCATAGCTTTCACAGAGATCATCGCATTTATATTTTCTTCTTCTTCTTCACGAGAAAGAAAATACTTTGAACGGCCGTGTAGGATTTGCCTAGGCCGATTAACAATCGTTCTGGAATATCATAACATCAGATTAACGTAATAAAACGGATTCTCCTTTAAGCGCAAGGACACTTGTGACCACAATTCAAGGACTTTTGTTGATCATTTGTATAAGGAGGAACCCAGACTGGGTTGGCGGATCCGGGTCTTCAAATACTAAAAACAGGCCCCGTTGGCCCCTGATGGCATTTTTAATTAATAACAGGTTAACTTTAATGGGTGCCCGGATCTTTCAATAAGAACAGCTGTACTGGTTTTGTGGTGTTAAATATGGGCAGAAGCAGTTTTGTTTGCGTTTGTTTATGTGCACTTTGGCTTTAAACTGTCCACTAATTGCTTACAATGCTTTAATTCTTTACAAACTGTAAAGAAAAAAGTTATAATCAAAGCCTCCCAGATAATGGAACACAAAACCGCCATGATGATGTCATTTCCCAAGGTATGTGAAGTGCAGTGGTTCTCAAACATGTTTGACTGCAGTATCCCCTTATATTGATTCCTGAAGCCAAGTACCCCCTTCCCCTGACAACAGCATTTTGCTTTGAAACACCAAAAGTCCAGTTCCAACGCCACTGTGTTCAAATATAAAACAGCATAATGGCAAATAAACATTGCTTTCTAATCAATGGGGCTGTTAAGTATGAGAATTTCTGCCCCCAGTTTCCGCGAAACTTTTTACTATTTACACTTTTTGATTCTCTTTGTCGTTGAAAGGAAAGTGTTAGAATTATACTTAAGTCGTTATTTTTGTCTCGGATCTGTTGAAATAGCGAGGGACCGAAAATGCTCTGGGGGCAGAGTTCTCCTCTGCCTACAAAATGATGTCACGGCTTAAAAGCCCCATAACAGTTGTACTAGTCAGGTTATTGATGTAATTTGGTTTAACAATTTACAGATGAGCAGGTTCACGCAAAGTCTGTCAATGTTTTATCATTAACCATGATAACTGTAAAATACATATTCCCATTTTTGAGTTTCGCCTGCAGTACCCGTGTGTACCCCTAGGGGTACTCGTAGCCCCATTGTACCTGCAGTGAGGAGGACAGTTCACACTTGGCCTTCTCTGCAGCCTCTCGGACTCTCTGCAGGGCCATGTTGTCTTTGGTCAGATCCACGCCAGACTGTAAAGGACACAGGACAGCACGCCCATGAAAACATATACATAACAGATATAATGCCCAGCCCTAGAATGCATCTACTTCAGTGGTGCTTCCGGTCGGGACCACTAACTGGTCCTTGAGGGGGTTCCAGGTGGTCCCCAGCTAAATGAAGGGAGCTGGTAAACGAATGGACCCTTATAGATCTTTAAACTCCAGTCTTCAGGGCGTAAAATGAAAACAAATGGAAACACGGGTCTGTTTGGTTTCATGTTACGCTCTGAAGAGTTAAACATCAGCATTACTTAACCCATTTAGGCCTAGGATTATTGAATGCTTTAACCAGTGAAAAATAGCAGATATACAAGCTCACAGCGCGTGCCGCGCTGCGAGCTTGTATATCTGCTATTTTTGAAAAAATGTGAAATTTTTAATTTTGACCCGATTCTATAAGTGTCTTTTGAATCCTTCTAAGGTATTTTGAAAAACCTATGTTTCTATGTCAGCAATCTGGCCAGCCATCGTCAAAGAAAAGGTCCTTTTCACTTGAACTGGAGCTCAGTTAGTCTGTTCTTGAGAGACTACTATGTCAATGGTTCTCAAACCTTTTAGCGAGCTTGTATATCTGCTATTTTTCAACAGTTAAAGCAGTCAATAATTCTAGGCCTAAATATTTAATATACAAGAAGTCTACACAATTAGAGAATGTATTAGAATTGTTATTATGATCAATGTTTTGCCTGTCATCTCTCCTATGGTAGGCCTACCATATGATTACAGCATGGTTGTGGACAGAACGTTATCCAACGATAACAAAATAATCTAAGTTTTAGGTTTTAGGCTAAATCTCATCAAATGGTGGTCCGTGGCTCAAATTCAGAATATATAATGGATCTTGGTATGAAAAAGTGTCCACACCTCTCTCTTGAACTCCTTAACAATGTGTTGGAGGAGGTGCTGGTCAAAGTCCTCTCCTCCCAGGAAGGTGTCTCCGTTGGTCGACTTCACCTCAAACACGCCCTTCTGGATTTCCAGAACAGAGATATCAAACGTGCCTCCGCCAAGGTCGTAGACTGCAATACTGGAAGGAATGTATGACAGAGATGTTGCATTTATACGAAAGGAATGGCCAAACATTATAAATCAACAGGGTGTCTTTGCACCATTAGAGAAAGGTCCAAGCAACACACATTAATGTGAAAGGACAATAAATGTTAAGCATTTTGGGGTCCAGAAACACTGCTTTTTAACCAATCCGTTAGCAGAAACGTGCAGCACCAATGTTTTCGATCTTGCCGATCGGGTATTATGTGTGTGTGCGCAAGCGTGTGTATCTGGCCTTCGCATATCTTGAGAACCATTCGACCAATCTACCTCAAACTTTCCCATTGTCACAGAGGAAGTGTGGTGCTTGGTGTGAAAATCTATGGGCCTAAATCCTTAAATGATGTACAAACTCAATCAGATTGTATAATATTGCTTAACTACTTGTATGTGACAAACATGCCACGCCACCGGACGTGTTTTTTGGGAGGCGTAGGACTCTCCAAAAACAAGGATAGGACCCCAAAAAAAAAACAGTCAGGCCCTGGCATCTGTCTCTGCTTACATCTTGTCCTGGGTCTTGTCCAGTCCGTACGCCAGAGCGGCAGCCGTCGGCTCGTTGATGACACGGAGGACATTCAGACCAGCGATCTGACCAGCGTCTTTTGTCGCCTGGAGAGACAAGACAAGGGCATAGTTATTCAAGGGCCCAGAAAGAATGTATAGCACCTGTACAAGGTAACGGCAGCAAGGTGTACAAGGCAACAGCAGCAAGGTGTTGCCTTGTACTTTCAATTATGTCTATGTTAACCACATTAAACAATGTCTTTCTTTGGATTCAAAGGAATCTATCTCATGGTTAAATTTGAGTTTGGAGGTACAATGGATTTGTGTAGGAAGGAGGGCGTGTGACCCAGTGATTAATTTCTAAAACATTAGGGTGCCTGTGTCCTGGAGCTTATGAACACAACTTCTTTCCATTGCAGGAAGGGACATACAGTAGGGGGAAATAGTGAAAGCTGGAATAAACAGAATTTAGGACTGAGGCAGAATCTAAACTTTTTTTTTCCCCCCCTGAAAGTTAAATATTTATTAAAAAATTACAAAACAATTATATTGCTTTATACTGTACATAGCAACACATAGCAAAACCTGAATGGGTTAACCCAGTTGACGCAAGGTCCAATCCAGGTTGTGCGTACATGTGTGGCCCAGCACTAGGTCGGTCCTGCAGTGCATACCAGGACACTCCACTCTTGCTGTGCCCGATCCTGTACAAGTTCAGCCGCAGCCTCCAAAACGGAGCCTGCTGCACTAAACCATAAGTACGGAACCTTCCTCTACCAGCAATGTAACGCTGAACCAGACACACGCCGTCTGGACAGCTGACTTAGAGCTGGTGTGTGAGAGTGTGCGCGCGCGTGTGTGTGTCACAGCCCCTTGGCCTGGCCTGCAGGGCCTGTGTTGTCTGTGGGAGCTTTTAAGCTGGTTGCACACTGCTGCGTTTTTCGTTGCGAAATGCGTTTTTCAGGGCAAGGAGAGAGAGAGAGATAGAGAGAGCAAGGGACCGAGTGGTGCGCGAAACGGGCGGCAGTGTGCAAAGGTGACTGACATAACGTGAGGTTGATTTTTTATTTGCGTGCTCCGAAATTCACTCCGATATTCGGCCCAAAAAACGCAGCAGTGTGCAACCACCTATAGACTGGCAAAGAACCGGTTCGCCTATGGGATGAACCAGAAGTGAGCTTTTCCACCGAGAACAGAGTTGGTTCCGAACCATAAAAGTTGGTTCGGAACAGGAAACACAAAATCCTTGGTTTCTCTGGTTCAATCTGGTGGAAATGCCGAGCTAGTTCGCGGCCTGTTTGCAAGAACGAACCAAGGTTCCAAGAAAGTTGAAAGGCACTGGTTCTTGAACCAAGGTTCTTTTGGTGGAAAAGGCCCCTTTGGGTAGTGTGCTCCCCTATGTGTGTTTCTCCCTGAGACCCTATAGGCGTCGGCCAACTTGGGGTGCCAGTGTGCGCGTGTACCTGTCTCTGGGAGTCGTTGAAGTAGGCCGGTACGGTGACCACTGCGTTCTTCACACTGTGTCCCAGGTAGCTCTCTGCAAGAACACAGCAACAATCACGTACAGCAGTCACTCTCAACCTTTTCAGGCCGCGACCCCCAAAATAATCATGTTTTAACTGGGGGACTCCCTGACGAGCACTAAGTTTAGGCATTACATTTTGTATAACACGGTTCTATTGTGAAAATAGCAGATCTACATGCTCACCAACTTTCATTGCTGCCTCTAATATTTGACAATTTGGCCAATGTTTAATTTGCCATTTTAGAGGTATTAAAAAGTCCTTAAAGGAGTAGTTCACCCCCAAAATGACTTATTTTCTATTGATTACTCATGCCATAGAGATTGAGTTCAATAAATGACTTATTTTCTATTGATTACTCATGCCATAGAGATTGAGTTCAATAATGTTGTTTTGCATTTGTTGCATTCCTAAGACAAAAATGTGACTATAGTAAATTTACCCCCAAACTCCCTGCAACTGCATTTGGGTCCCCAGATGGGGACCCAAATGCATGGCCCTGGATGGGGAAACCATCAGGGTAAATTTACTATAATCAAATTGTTGTCTTAGGAATGCGACAAAAAAAAAAAACGAAATATATTATTGACTCCATGGCATGAGTAATCAATAGAATTGTTTTCATTTTGGGGAAGACTCCATGGCATGAGTAATCAATAGAATATTTAATTTTATTTTGGGGGTAAACTACTCCTTTAAATTGACTCATTAGAAATGTGCACATACACTCTATACACTTAAAAACTTTGTTGGTTTGTTTCCTGTTGATTGAGAAAACAATGATGCAAATTAAAGGGGAGAACCACCCATTTTCAACATTGAATCATGTCATTTCAATGTTGAAATTGGGTGGTTCTCCCCTTTAACCCATTTTAGGCCTAGAATTATTGAATGCTTTAACCAGTGAAAAATAGCAGATATACAAGCTCTCTGCTATTTTTGAAAAAGTCATGAAAATGTGTGCAAATCTTTGAATATATGTATTTTTAAAGCAAACGTTTGTAACTCAGATTTTGCTTCTGGGTGGTCCCTGGAACTAAATATTTTGAGATGGGGGTCCGTGGCCAAATAAATATCATTTTGGGGGTCCTTCACATGAAAAAGTTTGAGAACCACTGACAGTAGTCAGTAGTCTCTCAAGAACAGACTAACTGAGCTCCAGTTAAGTGAAAAGGATCTTTTCTTTGACGATTGCCAGACAGATTGCTGACATAGAAACACATGTGTTTCTAATTCAAAAGACAAATAGAATCGGGTCAAAATGATAATTTTCCTGATTTTGTATATCTGCTATTTTTAAATAGTTAAAGCATAAAATAATTATACACAATCATGTGTACCCGTTCTGAATGGGTAAAGCTAATCATCTGGGTCCTGAAACACTGTTCTAACCTATATACATCATGCCATCAGTGTGTCTCAAACGTATTCATTCCAAGGACCCTTATAGTGATGTCTCCATTACACATTTAAATTGAAAATTAATTGTCACACTGTAATAAGTGTGATTAACAACCAAATTGCCTTTTTGACATTGAAGACTGGAACATAAATACAAACTTAATTTCTGTTTGCCATTTAAGCTTCACAATCACAAACTGCACAGGGCAGATTACTTACATATTTGAAACGGTTATACTTTTTTGCGGGAATAGCTGATCTAAAAGTTTACAATGTGTCATGACGTGGCGCGTTGTAAGCTTGTACTGTAGATCCACTATTTTTGAGATCTCGTGAACATTTGTGCAAGAATATTTTGGACCCGATTCTATCAATGGCTTCTAAATAAGTGGTTCTCAAACCTTCAAAATGATATGTATGTGGCCGTGGACCCCCGTCTCAAAATATGTTGTTCCAGGGACCACCCAGAAGCACATTGCAAATGTGATTTTAAAAAGATATATTCAAAATCAGGATTTTTCAAAAAAATAGCAGATCTACAAGCTCGTAGGAGCTTGTATATCTAGGGGTGGCTCGGTATCAACATTTTGTTATCGCGGTTACCGTCCTCCCATTTACCGCCGGTATTGCAGTAATTACCGCACCCCCGTATCTATTAATTAAGGTTCGGCGATAAGACAAAATATTCCTATCATCTGCCCAAAATTCGTCGCTCCACAGTCCTATAAGCCCGACTGCTCGAGTTCCCCGTACAGCACAGTGGGTCTGGCTTTTGAAAGTAGCAGATCTACAAGCTCACAACGCGTCACGTTCGCAACGCGTTCTGAGCTTGTAGATCTTTGCAGTGTCGGGTTACTATAGTAACGTAGGCTACAGAGGCGTCAATTGGGTATGGCAAGCTATGGCACCTGCCATACCTAGGCTACAGGGGGAAACAATAAAATGCACTTTTCATCGTGCCCGTTGCTAAGGTATGGCAACATGACTGGTGTCTTGCACGCGCGCAAGACACCAGTCATGTTGCCATACCTTAGCTTTTGCTGAACTGACGCCACTGGTAGGCTACTGGGGCTTCAGACACTGCACGCTGTTTGTGAACAAACCAGATGAGACGTGTACGGTCTGTGATTATGTAAACTCACGTCTCAAATCGCATTGATTGAGTGGTGATATAAACATAGTAAACAGGTTTTAGTTACCAGACTTGACAGAAAAAAAAGTGAGTTGTGTCGTGTGGATTATGGAGAAAGTTTAACACTGCTGAGGCTACGAGGCTACTGCACTGCTCCAGTGTCCACTGTGTCTCCGACTCTCAATGTGACGGGCCAAGCTTCCAAACCTGTGGTACGCGGCCCAGAGCAGAGCGGCATGGAGCGCATGCGGTCCTCGCTTCTCCCCTGTTTTAATACTCGCTCGTTCTCAATAAAAATAGACTATATTTTGTCTTTTTTGACCGCGGTAAGGATCCTGACACCGCGGTAGGCCGCGGTATACCGCGATACGGCGGTACGGCGGTTACCAAACCCAGCCCTATATATCTGCTATTTTTCAATAGTCAAAGCATTAAATAGTTCTAGGCCTAAATGGGTTAAATCAATTAGTTGGATTATTGTTGAACCCTGGTCGGTACCTGCAGTTTCCTTCATCTTCATCAGGATGAAGGCTCCGCCCTGGCTCGGCGAGTACAGTTTTCCATGAGCCTCCACCCAGGCGTCACCGTTGGATGCACGCACAATTTTGTACGGAACATTCTTTCTGTTAATGACAACAGGGAAAATGCATTAATACATAAAGAGAGCTCCTTTTGGAACCTCTCCCTCCGCTACTATGCACTATGCAGCTCCGAGATGAGGTTCCTCACTCTCGTCAACCAGAATTAGTCCGTTGGGGGGAAGCTCCGCTCAATTTGTCAGCCGGGCCCATGTTTTTTACACATTAATACCTCCCCTGGTCATGTGGTATAGACAACGAATAAGAGTGGGGAAAACACAGAACCCGCTGACAAAATGAGCGATTTAACTCTTTAATTCAACACGCTGCTTTGATTTTCTTCCACGCTTGAGGAGTAAAAAGATGAGAGACCGGTATGGGACATTTACTTTTTGGATAGAATGTTCAAAAAAGGTTAGGAGTGTTCGTGAACGGCGGAGCTTCCACCCAACGGACTTTCTGGTTGACAAGAGTGAGGAACCTCATCTCGGAGTCAATTAACTTGGAATCCTATATATTTAGCACACACACACACACACACACACACACACACACACACACACACACACACACACACACACACACACACACACACACACACACACACACACACACACACACACACACACACACACACACACACACACACACACACACACACACACACACACACACACACTCCTTCCAAAGCATATCTCTTCGCCGGAAATCCTTCCAAAGCATATCTCTTCGCCGGAAATAGACGATCTAAAAGCATGGTTAAGCGTCGCATGGTGACTTTATACAGTACTTGAATGTGTCCTTATGTTATCATCATCAATTTACCCAAATACAGCTCAGGTGTAGTTAGGACGTTTTTGACTATATTAATGTGGAGATTTACAATTGCCATTTCCATCAATGATGGAAAATCACCATAAGTGAGGTGTTAGTCTGAAGCCTTTTCATTGGTTCAATATTTGTTTAAAACCTGCACACATAGCCCTAAAGGGTGTTCAATATGGCTGATCTATTAGAAAAAAGAAAAAAAAAAGGAAAGGGAGAGGTTTCTGCCTGACAGCAATGATAATGACCACTGCACGAGACACATGGAACATAATGATTAATAAGTTACCACAAGCAGTAATCATCCTCCTCAGGTAGAACTTTAGTTGCTCACTTGTTGGTTCTAGGAGTGTGCCATAATGGCATATTAATGAAGGCTTGCTGTACTGGTCTGGCAAAATGCATACGTTCTGGAATGCTAAATGAGGTAAAAGATGGAAAGTTTGGAGGTACTATAAAACGCCTTAATGGATAATTTCTTTGGGAAAAGAACATTGTTTCATCCGCGATTGTTGTTTATGATGGTTTAAACCATTAAACCATCGGATGTGTAGAATGTGTATAGCTGTAGAATAGCTGTTTTTAAGCAAGCGATCGATAGCATTGTTCTAAAATGTTTAATTAAAGCTGCACTAACTTTTTTGTTATTTTGGCCAATGTAGAGTATTTTAACTCACTTACTGCCAATTAAAAATGCCCTCGAGTGGCATTAGTGCCAGCCCTCTCCATAGACTTCCATGTAATTTGTAGTGCACAGATCATGCACACCCATGCACAGATCATGCACCATGTTTGTGCAGGCTGTTCACAGCTTTCAAACAAAAAAAAAAAGATTGGAAATCCGTTCAGGCATTCTTGAGATAATAGCCATTATGTTTTACATGTTATGTAAACAAAAATGGCTGCCCTGTATGTTAGATGGGGTTGTATGGGGGTGGAACATGCAAAATCGCGATTGAAATCATGTTCACTAGATTTGATGGGGTCCAAAAAAAAAAAAAAAAAAAAAAAAAAACTTTTTTTTTTTTTTTTTTTCTAAGTAAAAGTCGCCCAAAGTCGCTTGGCAGGGAAGCCCATAGTGAGAAAGTTGCTCTAAAAGTCGCCTGGCACTGTATGAGTTAATACAACACATCAGTAACTTACAATACAATTGGTGTGGATGTATTTGCCAGACCCAGAGGGTCGGCCTACAAAAGGCTTTGTCGGTCTGTCGGTCGGTCGGTCGGTCCCTCTTTTCCTCAGTGTGCACACACACACACACACACACACGCGCACACACACACACACACACACACTCATACACACACACGCACCCACACGCACACGCACACACACACACACACACACACACACACACACACGCATCTGCCCCTCCCTTCCCTTGCTCGGCTGATTGCCTTGAGTGCCGTCACCTGTACGGGACCAGCTGAGTTGAGTTGGCTGACGAGCTGCTGAGACTATAAATTCCTGTGTGTTCATGTGTTAGTTCAGTGCTGCACCCCTTCCTTGCATTCTGATTTTCATTGCGGGTCTGGCAGAACCAGGTGACCTGGTCTAGTTTTTCTTCCTGCACTTCTATTGAGACATTTAGATTTTGTCTAAGGTCATGTCTCACATAGGCACCGGATCTGAAGCTGGGGGGGGGTGCCCCAGCTTCAGCCCCATGAAAAAAGAAAAAACACAATTCGACTACTTCTCGAGCCAAGTGCCCGGGACTCTTGTTTTATCTTTTTATGCTACATGTCTGACTGTAAAAGTAAAATCTAAAAGTATTCAATCAAACCGCATTGTGAGCGTGTAGATAAGCTATACTCGCGGACATTTTAACTTGGGTGTGGTAAGGTTACGGCGCTGACCACTAAACAAAAAAAGGAAATGTGTACCTATCCTTCTGGACTTCCGGGTCGTCAAAGCGGCGCCCGATAAGCCTCTTGGTGGCGTACAGGGTGTTGTCGGGGTTGGTCACCGACTGCCGCTTGGCGGGCATGCCCACCAGACGCTCTCCGTCAGCCGTGAAGGCCACCACAGAGGGCGTGGTTCTCGCTCCTTCAGCGTTCTCCAAAACCTGACGGGCACGGGGCAGAGAACGGGGCATGTCAGAAATGACGGTAAACACAAAGGAGGGAGCGCAAGCCCGGTGCTGACCACCGCAGATAATAATGTTTGAAAAGAATGAGGCCGCACAGCTCTCAGCCACGATGCAAAGGATTTATTTAATAGAAGCAACCATATTTAAATGTTTAAATTGAGTTTTTTTGGAACATTGGAACATGTAAAGGAAGATGTATTATTTATGTTTGCCTATTAGGCTTTGTAAAAAAAGGTTACACAGGGTAGACATGACAAATGAAATACGACTTAAATAACAAAGTCATGGCTAACATAATAACGTTTGGAAATATACCATCTGCAAGCTCAACACAATATAAGCTTGTAGATCTGTAGAACATTTCTTTACAAACAAATGTATTTTTTCCATTAAGACGATCTACATGCTGCGCTCAACTGATGGATTTTATTTTTTTAAACCAGATGTTGAAAAGGTGAAATGACAGACAATACTAGACCTGCGAGTCTGTCTGTGGTTGCATGTGTATGAGGATTGAGGAACATGAAAAGGCTGTTCATCCTCACCTTGGCCTGTTTGCCCTCCATCACTGCCACACAGGAGTTGGTTGTTCCCAGGTCAATGCCAATGACTGAGCCTTTGATGGCCTCGGACCTGCCACACATGCAGTATATTAATAAGCAGTATATTAACAAGCTTTAATTCGAATAATCCTGTTTTATCAAAAAACGGGACTTAAGCTGGTTGCACACAACACTGCGGTCTTTTCTTTGCGACAGCTGCGAAAATCTGGAAAAAATCTACCCTGGTCCAAAAATAAATACGAAACGGGCGGCAGTGTGCAAACGTGATTGACAAAACGTGAGGTTGATTTTTTTATTCACACGCTCCGAAATTCGGCCCGAAAAACGCAGCAGTGTGCAAAGACCTTAAACCGGAACCGTTTCATCACAGACCCATTTGATCGCTGCACTATTACCATGGCAACCGGCAAACGGAAGCAGATTTTGTCCTAGCCATTGGTTGGTTCAACACACTCACTGTTTATACAACACAAGAGCCAGTTCTTGAACGGATCGTCCGTTTTTTATTTTGAAGCTGTGGACAACGTAAACATGCACGATGCATGGTTGGGGTCCGAAAGTGCACAATGGATATTCTCACGACCACGTTAAAAGGTAAGAGAAGAAAGGCAGGGAGCTACATAGGGACTTGCGATCAATGAGTTAGAGCACAAAAACATCTAAAGTCACGCTGAAACGTTCTGTTAGGCCAAGTCCCAATCTGCAATTTGTCTGACAGTGTAAAAAGTGTTTATTTAGTTATTTGTTTACGTTATTATTTTTCTTCTTCCCAAATTGCTTCGGATATTCTGCAAATATTGGTCAAAACATTGTTAAAAACATCTAGGACTATCCAAAATCAGGATCAGACGCAAAAATCTGGCATCGGTCAGGCTCTTTGCTTTAATTTTATTTATTTTTAATGTACTTATTGGTAGTGAGTACTCACGCATAGTCCCTCTTGGAAAGGACTCTGAGGACATCAGGTTGGAAGCCATTCCAGCATGCCTAGGGTCAGAAAAAGATGGGTTTATGTTTACAAACAGCAGGGCAGTCTGTTTTGAACAAGTTTTAGCACAGGTATTGCAGAGATGGCAGTATGACATGCTCTTAGAGAAACGTGGGTGTGTTCCTTCAAACAGGTCCAATTTGTTTGAATGAATGGCTTTTCCATCTTTGGGACCCCAATTTATATAGTAAAATGTTTCATGATGGTACAGTTCACTGGTACAAGGTCAACTAAAAGGAAACTCAGGTAAGCCTTGCAGCTTATTTCCATTAACTTATACCAGTAACCATTGAATGACAGACAGATAGAACACAGTACTATGCAGTAGATATCAGAAAAAAAAACTGTTATAAACAAAAACAATGCAAATAAAAATATATTTACAAAGGCTAGGTTTATTGTTACCAGTTTAAAGTGGCAGCCACCTGTTAAGTGGTTTTTCAGAGTGGTTTTAAAAGAAGTTAGGGATTTACACTCATTTAAGGCTTTTCAGTAGGGCATTCCACATTTTAGTGATACTAGCCCTTACCCGTTCAAAGATATGAGCTCCAAAATGATGTGCAGTGTGTGGGTTATGGGATGTGCACTGTGCATACAGTATATGAGGGATGGAAAGTAACTTTAACTGGTGCTTGCATGATAATATGTAGGAGCATCAAT
The DNA here is from genome assembly GCF_963921795.1 of Nannobrachium achirus. Classification (NCBI taxonomy): domain Eukaryota; kingdom Metazoa; phylum Chordata; class Actinopteri; order Myctophiformes; family Myctophidae; genus Nannobrachium; species Nannobrachium achirus. The sequence continues at coordinate 44,247,388 of NC_137824.1, forward strand.
GTAAGAAATACCCGTTTCGTTTAATGGCTAACACACACTTCCCCCCCCCCCGTGTGTGTGTGTGTGTGGGTTTGTGTGTGATTGTGCATGGCCTGAACAACAGCGCCCCTCCCTTAACATGTGTGGTCACAAAAGGTACTGTAGGCTAAATAGATATAGATACACCATAAAAATGCTATTATACAGCATACGATTTGTGAAAGTGACAAACGGGCTTCACAGTTATGTCTAGGGCTGGGTTCGGTAACCGCCGTACCGCCGTATCGCGGTATACCGCGACCTACCGCGGTGTCAGGGTCCTTACCGCGGTAAAAAAAGACAAAAAATAGGCTATTTTTTATTGAGAACGAGCGAGTTTTAAAACGGGGGAGAAGCGAGGACCGCATGCGCTCCATGCCGCTCTGCTCTGGGCCGTGTACCACACGTTGGAAGCCACATACGTCACTCACACAGAGACCTGCACAGTGCACACACAGTGCACACAGGGCAGTAGAGTACGGACTACGGAGCACAACTCTATGACGGAGCAGCATAAACTTTCTCTGTAATCCACTCGACACAAGGATGTTAATACATACCTTGTGTTGTGGCATATCTTTTTTTATTCATACGGATTACTGGCGGAGCGCGGGCCGCGTGGACTAAAACCGAAAATGAAACTATTTTACCTTCTCCACCGCGTCGCACGTTGTGCTCCGTCCAGCGGCGCGTCGGCGATTTTATAACCTTTTCTGTCAAGTCTTGTAACTAAAACCTGTATATAGCAGCACTCAATCACTGCGATTTGAGAGTTGAGACGTGACGTGAGTTTACAGAATCACTGTACACGATCTGACTACCCTTCCTCTTCTGGTTTGTTCACACAGCTGTTTGTGTCTGAAAAGCCCAAGTAGCTACCCTACGTTACTATGGTAACCCGACAGTGCAGATCTAAAAGCTCAGAACGCATCGCGGATGCGATGTGTTGTGAGCTTGTAGATCTGCTCCTTTGAAAGCCAGACCCGCTGTGCTGTACGGAGAAGTATAACTCGGGCAGTCAGGCTGTGTCGCCTCTCCACTGTGGAGAGGCGACTTTTGGGAAGATGATTGCAATATTTTGGCTTATCGCCGAACCTTAATTAATAGATACGGGGGTGCGGTAATTACCGCAGTACCGGCGGTAAATGGGAAGACGGTAATCGCGGTAACAAAATGTCCATACCGCCCCAGGCCTAGTTATGTCAGGTGTGTTCATATGCTGATGGTGATGCGATTTCAGATCAATTGCTCCAGCCACCGAGGAGAAACGCTGTTTCATACAGACAGACACTCACTCAGACATTCGCAAAATTATAGTATAGATAGCAGGAGAACAAATTTGACCCTTTGTTTGAGCCGAATCTGGGTTGGACATGGTCTGTGGCGCCGACTCTAGAGTTGTAATTTTTGACATCCTTGACGTTTTGTCAGGTACATGGGTATCTTAGTGGTGTAGTGTATCTTGTACAGCAGGCCCATTGAAAGACGCTGTACTCTGTCATCTACGCTGAGCCACCCCACGCTTGACTGGTGACTATAGCAGTGAGGCGAGTCCGGAAAGGAAGGTGAAGCAGGACCTTAATTAGTTGGTTTTGGGCTGTTTGGAGCCTGGTTTTTAGGGCCTGTAGGGCATCGCGATACCATACGTGGACTCCATAGCCATATAGGGGCAGAATGACTGCACCCGCCAGAGTCTTTTGAGTATTGTTATTGACCATCGGGGTGATCCTCTGTAAGAAACAAGTCTGTTGGTAGATTTGTTGATGACCTTTTGATTTTTTTGATGACCTTTGTAGTCATCTTTTCGCTGGATAGATTAGCCTCAAGGATGCAACCCAAGTAGGTAATGTATTTTTTTCGTGTTATTACATCATCACCAGCTGACTGTTAAGTTATTGACCTTGCTGAGATTATGATTTGATCCAAAGAGGATTTGATCCAAAGAGGATGACATCACACCGTTGTACTTTACAATACAAACCCCAAAATAAATCTTCCAGTTCTAGGCAATACAGAAGGGGGGGGAACTTTTTTTCTATTTCCACACAACTCCTCTAAGGTAAATTAAAGGACCACTTCACCTCTGGGACAACCAGATCTTATTTTATTGTTGTTTGGGACACGATCAACACAATCTTGAGTTATTTTTGTGTGTTCAATCTGTGTTTTTAGATATTTTAGTATTTCAGCATGCTACAAAGCATCATATGATGCTTTGTTGCATGATATTGCATCATCTAATGCATCATATGATGCTTTGTTGCATGATAATGCATCATCTAATCATGCATAATATGATGCAAAATGCATCATATGATGCTTTGTAGCATGCTGAAATACTAAAATATCTAAAAACACAGATTGAACAAAATAAATAACTCAGGATTGTGTTGATCGTGTCCCAAACAACAATAAAATAAGTTCAATATTGAAAATGGGTGGTCTTCCCCTTTAACAACAATTTAACTATTGAGTGTATTTGGTTTGGTTTCATTTTACACTCAAGAGTTAAAGACCTATAATGGTCCATTTGGTTACCAACTCATCATGTAGCTGGGGACCACCTGGAACCCCTGAAGGACCACTGGTTGAAAACCACTGATCTAGCTCAAGAGAACCCCCTTGTAAAGGTTGAAAGAACATTGGAAGCTGCGGGGTGGACACGCCACGGTGAAGGTCGTCCACATGAGCCTCCTCAATGAATGAACGTGACTGAACATCACTCCCTCCACAGACACAACACATGGAGTCAGGATACATTTCACTCGACCAATTGATATTATTTAGACAACAACGCACGCCACCCACTAACGTTGTGCACAGACTACGCATCGTTTAGCGTTTACTGAATGCAACACTATACTATGTCGATTTAACACAGCTTAGCCGACACCAAGACCAAGATCATCACTTGACAGTTGACAGACAAAAATCCACAAATTGGGAAGACGCAATACACGAGGCGGGACACAAGACACGATGGTTCTCGACGATAAAACACGAATAAAGATTAAATGCGACGCTATATAACCATGTCCCAAACGTCACGGTTAGGTAACCCCACGTTAGCCGCAACTAGCATACGTGCTAAGCTAGCGGCTAGCCAGCATCTTAGCCGCTGTGGCTATGCTACCCTGAGAAATTGCGTACGTTTATTTCGGTTTTACAGTTAAATTCAACGAAATAAAGGCGCGCCGACCCAGGAAAACGACACTGTTCACCTTGTTGACGAGCGCGGACGCTCGGGCGCTGTGTCCGTGCAGTGTGCTGTACAGGCTCCGCAGCATCATGTTGACGGCGAGACGTTCAGAGTGGAACTGCGGTCGGTCGGTGTTGCGAGAGAGCTTCTAGAAACATCCCACACATGTTGCACCATGCTGAGGAGATAGCCCTGAAACATACCTGTCACGTCATCATGACAATCATGGGTCTCACTCCACCTGCTCTAGAGCGCTGCCACCCTGTTTGCCCCTTACGTCCAGAAACGTTGGTATTTCAAATAGGTAAAGGGCTTATCCCAGGGTGCAGGATGTTGCAATTTTGTACGGTCAAACAAAAATACGCGTATCTCCCGTATTGTGTAATAAAGGCATTTTAATCCTATCGGTGGCCATTTTCTTTCGCTTTCTGTCACTGTACTTTCAACTATGCGACCCTATCGGTTGGGTTGTGTACTGCACGCTGATACATGAAAACATTTCCAAAAAATAGGCCGCCAATCGGATTAAAATGCTTTTTATTAAACAATACGGGTACTCCTGCTTGTCCGTAGCATATTGTAATATCTGTGTCCCTGGGACAAGTATTAATTTCGAAATAGGAACGTGCATGTTGATGTAAGGGGCAAATTAGGCGAAAGCGCTCTAAGATAAATTGAGAGAGACACATGACCACGACCGTCATGTTGCGCATGGCTAGCACCGAGAGGACCCGTGCCGTGTGGCTGGCTGAGGACAATGCCTGCCTCAAACGGGAGCGTTTGAATGCTGTCAAATTGCTGTTTTGCTATTGACGTGTTCTTTGGACGTGCTTCTTTTGCATTCATGCTTGTCCGGCTTGCCTCCGGCTGTAGTGCCGTTTTAACTTTAAGCGACGTTCGGCGACTCCGGGACGTGCCGGCCGCGGGCAGACCGCACGCAGTGGGGACCTCTTGAAGGTCATGACGACGAGGAGGCCCTGGGCGCAGACCTATGGGCGTACCTCACCTCGACAACAGGCAGGATGTGACGCACCTCAACGCTTGGCAGGATGTGACGTCAGCTCCACAAGGCTCCAGGGCCGACTCTCCACACCCTCTAGCCCGACCTGGGACACCCTCCTCGGCCACTTTCCGCCCAGAGCCGGCCTCTATACCTCCGTGACGGAGGGTCCGCGGACCCCCAGAGCACCAGGGCCGACGTGCTGCACCCTCAGCCCGACTTGGGACACCCTCCTGGGGGGGGGCGCCACCCAGCAGCGGCCTCTATACCTCCGTGACGGAGGGTGTTCCCACTTGGTGCGGGAGAGTTTTTCAAAGGCAGGGACAGGGGAGATCAGCCCAGGGGCTCCTTGGAACGGACCTAGCTCGGGCTAGGAGCGACCGTTCGAGGCGGTACTGGTACCCACGCGTCCGGCTCGGGGCCCCGGAGCCAGCCGTGGTGGAGCGCCGCCTGGCGGACGCACTGCGGTACTGCAGGCGGCGGAAATAAGGCCACAGTTCGGCCCCAGAGCCACCTGCAGGGACGGGGCCGGCTCCCAGGGGGTCCCCGAGGGGTCCCCCACGCTCGGGGACCCCCGCGGACCACCTCGCAGCCCGAAAAAACCCGGCCGAAACGGCCAAACCCAGCCCGTCCACCGCATCTATAGCGGATACCCAAGCTCGTGGCCGTGGGGCTAACATATTGTATATTTACTGTATGTATACCATTGTGTTTCATGTGTATAAACATATTGTGCATTCAATAATATGCTATTAAAACTAGACCAGGTCAACCTGGTTGTGCCAGACCCCGGTTCTGCCAACCCCCTGTCTGTCATCATCATTTATGACATCATGCCTTTTGTAGGCATGTCATCATCATGTCATCATCATATATACCCTTTATATAGAAAACCCGGACAGACAGACAGACCGACATTTGCTTATGTAGGCCTACCCATTTCATGGGTCTGGCAATAATAGATGAATATGATCATGCGAATATGATCATGCTTTTATTTTAAACATGCATGTACCACTGCCATTTATAAACATAGTTTATTAACTGACAACCAATGTCAATACTATCAATCTAGCACAAACAATCTGCCAATTACACAATAATCATGTAAACAAGCTATTCAAAAGAGGCAGATATTTTATATTTAAAGACAAAATATTATTTTTTTCTTTCTTTTTAAAAATACAATACAGATATAGATTTTATATAATTATTATTATTATTGTTCAACAATTTCGGGGACCCCAGTATCCCTGCGGACCCCCTAGGAGTCAGACCCCCTGTTGAAGAACCCTGGTGTAAAGCCTTTTATATCCATGTGTTACTTCGAAACATGAAGACGAACGGCGCTGCAGGTTAGCACTATGGGTTAGCAGCTGGACTGGTCCAGGGTCTCCCTCACGCTCTGCAAGGAAGCAGCCTCTAACACAGGACCAAGAATTCCACTGCCCTACTAGTGCTACACTCTAGTCAAAATAAACTAAACTACTTCGCTATTCACAAAAACAAAGGTTATTTTGTGTTGTTGAAAGTGTATTCTCGAGAGTGGCCAACCTCTCAGCACCCCATCCACGCTGTAAAATACACTTTATGAGCAGAAAATAAAATAAAAAGTGCGCAAGTGACTTCTTGCCGCTTGTGGAGGTCACGTGATGTCTCTGCCTTGTGGAGGTGCCCTCTTGGCTGTCGTCTCTGCTCCTCTGCCTTGGAGGAATGAGGTCACTTCCTGCCTCCCATTGAGCTTCCTGTCTCCCATTGAGCTCCATGGGCTACAGGAGTCTGCGGCTGGGTGCTCTCGATGACGACGGTGGTTTCACGTGCGTTACATCACCATGGTTACATCATGAATAGATCCCATAGGCCGGGGGGAGAGGTCCTTAGACCCCATAGGGTGGAGGGATTTATCTCCCAATGAATCAAGACGGCCCAGCCCAGCTGCACCAATGAATGGACTCTGGTTTAAGTTGCCAGAACTTGCCACAGATTCAAGAATTAAGAGAGAGTATTTTCGGTTATAAAGTTGGCTAAAACGGGTATTTTCCTATATTAAATCATATTTTTCCTTTCACAATATCATTTCGGGTGTCTTTGGGCCATGTCCTATTACCTTAAAATCATGTAGTGTATTTTTTTTTCTTTTCTCCAAAACAGGTCTACCTGGTTCTTATGTGCCCACTCTCTGGTTACCCAACACTAGTTTAATCATATTGGCATACAGTAATTTAGGTTTTAAAAACAAAATCAACGCATGCTTATGTTATTTCACATACCAGCCAGTCTGGGGTCGCTTTAGTTGGCAGACAAGAAATACCGTAGTGCTCCCAGGAATACCAATATATCCATGGCTTATTTTCTGCTTGCTTTTTCACTTTGTTGTTTAGGCTATTACCTATCATGGATTCATTGTCTAATCTGTTGGTACACAATCTTCTGTCACGTGTTTTCTTTTTTAAAGACAATAAACAATGTTCTGAGCCGAGTGCTGTCGTTTGCTCGCTCGCACGCACTCTCGCACAGGCAACTTGTGTTATGGACTGAACAATAGCCTACAGCCGATGGGATCATGGGAAGGGATTGGTGTAGGGGGCGGAGACTGTGTCTTAGCAACACTGTGTTAATAAGCCAATGGGCTGCTTACAAACAGCGCAGCGCCTCTCACAGCAATGGGATGCAGCACTTAACTCAGAGGAGAGCAGGGCGGAGCTCATTGACAGGCAGAATCGCTGTCATTTCTCAATTAAATCATCCCGTCATTCATATTTATCCCCCAACCTTCAAATACGGGACAAAGAGCGTCCCGTTTCAGTTCAATACGGGACACGTCTTTTAGTTTCCAAAAGCGGGACGATCCCGTATTTTACGGGACGGTTGGTAACCCTACAGATACAAGCAGAGTTGGGGTCCGTTACTCAAAAAAGTAGTGCACTACATATTACATTTTACTTTTGAAAAAAGTAGTGCCTTACACTACTTTATTACTCCCTGGAGAAAGTAACTAGTTACTACTACTCGTTACACTACTTTTGCGTTGCTCCATAAAAAACCTGAGATGCATTGCCAAATTAGATTAATTATGTATTATATATTATTATAATATCTAATACAATACAGTTATGTTGTTCAATGAAGTGAGTCCCAGGCATTTGAATGAGTCTAATAATAATAATAATAATAAGAAGAAGAAGAAATAAAAATGATCTTAATGTAATTATTTCTGAGCCTGTGGCCTTGTTGTAATTTAGGACTCCCATTGTGCAGCTCACATACATTCATGAGTTTATTCATTTATTTATGGACATACAAGGTTTCCACCTGACAGTATAGCCTATAGTTCTGTATCCATATGTCAGTCAGTTTAAGCAGATTTCATTCCATTTGGCTCCTATGAATTTTCCAATTTTTTGCATAAGGAATATATTTATTAATTGTCCGTCATCATGACAGCGTCATGTTTTGATTGATTGATTGAAGATCTCATATAACATTGAATGACAGATGGATAGAACACAGTACTATGCAGTAGATAGTCAGGAAAAAAGGGGAAAACAATTTAAAAATAAAAAAATAAAAACATCATACAGTAGGTAAATACAAAGAGGGGTCAGGGGAGGGGAGGGCTGGGCTATGTTTGTTTTACCAGTTGCGAACGGCTGCTGCCTGTAAGTGGTTTTTCAGGGCGATTTTAAAGGATGCTAGTGATCCACACTCCTTTAAGGCCTTCGGTAAGGCATTCCACATTTTTGTGGTATAGCAGAAGAACGAGTTTGACCCTTTCTTGGAGGTGACTCTGGGTTGAACGTGATCTGTGGCGCTGCCTCTGGTGTTGTAATTATGGACATCTTTAACCTTTATAAAGTATTTTGCCAGGTACATGGGTATCTTAGTGGTGTAGTGTATCTTGTACACCAGGGGCCAGTTGCACCACCAGAACGTAAGTTCTGCCCTAAGTTAGGGAGTAAAGTCCTTACTAGAGGCTTAGTAACTACTAGTTAGTTTGTAACTAAGTGAGTTACTAACAGGTGTTGCACCGTGCAACACCTGTTAGTAACTCAACTTGCACCACGACTTCTTAAGGCATAACGTAACTAGTCATGCGTAAACTGTTCCTAAAGAAATGTATAGTCGCATAAAATGACGTCATAGCTCCCGAATCCAATGAAAACGAACTGTTTCTAGTAAGGAAATAAAGCTTGTATCGTCTTTTGTCAACAGAGACCTCCGTCTCTCCACTGGCATGTACACAAGTCACTGATATGCGTGCACAGGGCGAGCGCATCCCTGCGCACTGCCCTGCAAACGGATTGTATCACAAATTATATTGGCCTCATACATTTTCCCCCGTTGTGAAGTAACGCAGGGCAACGCATACACGGGGGAAGAGAGCGCGGCAGCGCACCGTTCAATTCGCTGTTGTGCTGTATGCAGTGGTTGAAAACTTTTAATTGATACTTTTTTAATTAATTTGAGTACTTTTCAATGAAAAGCACTCAAATTAATTAAAAAAGTATCAATCCTGCAATATAGAAATACTCTATTAATAGCAGACACATCGTGAGCTTGTAGATCGGCTATTTTCAAATGGCCGAAATGTATATAGGGCTTAATGTATGTTTTAAACAGATGGGCCGTTTCATTGTTGAATTAATTAAATAGCCGATATAATGCTGTCTGCCACGTTAGTAGTGAAGTTGCTCTACTCCCATAGAGATAGGTTACTTAGTAAAGACTTAGTGCTGCCCAAGGGGTGGTGTAAATATTTAGTTGAGATACTTAGAGATACCACACAAACAAATTTGTGTGGTGCAACACCTGACATTTTAGTAATGCGTAAGTCTTGACGTAGAAGCCATTTACGTTACAACTAGGCTACATTATAACTTAGTAACAGCTGGTGCAACCCCGCCCAGGCCCATTGCAAGTTGCTGTACTCTGTCATCTACTCTGAGCCACGCCACTCTTAACTGGTGAGTAGCGGTGAGGTGAGTCTGATATAGGACCCTAATTAGTTTGTTTTGGGCTGTTTGGAGCTTAGTTTTTAGGGCTTGTGGGGCGTCCCGATACCATACGTGGACTCCGTAGTCAAAGATGGAAGACCAAGCACAACCCTAATTAGTTTGTTCTGGGCTGTTTGGAGCTTTAACTTTAAGGCAGCTGGGGCGTTGCGATACTAGACAAGGACTCCGTAATCAATGAGGGGCCCAATAAGAGCACCTCCTAGTGTCTTTCGAGATTTAATATTGATCAGCGGGGCAACCCTTTGCAAGAAACGAATTTGTTGGTTGACTTTTTTGATTACCTTGGTAGTCATTTTTTCACTGGATAGGTTAGCCTCCAGGATGCAACCCAGGTAGCAGATGTTGTTTTTTCTTTCAATCACAGTGTCACCTACTTTAATTGTGAAGTTCTCAACTAGGCTAAGTTTCTGACTAGATCCAAAGAGGATACATTCAGTTTTACCTAGGTGAATTGAGAGTCTGTTGTCATTGAGCCAGGTGCAGATCATGTTTAGTTCACAGTTAAGGGCCTTTTCAACCTGCAATATGTCTCTGCCTGAGACTAGGAGAGCTGAGTCATCCGCGAACAGAAACAGATTGCAGTCACAAGCAGATGACATGTCGTTTACGTATACTAAGAACAGTGGTCCTAGTATACTCCCTTGAGGTACTCCACAGTTTACAGGGAGGGGGGGGGGGGGGGGGGGGGCAGGGTTCCGTTGACTTCCACCATCTGTTCCCTCCCCACCAAGTAAGAGTGCATCCATCTCACTGCTGTGCTGTCAAGACCAATAGCTTTGAGTTTTTCAATTAGAATAGAATGATCGACGGTGTCAAATGCCTTCTGGAGGTCCAGCATGACCATGTCGCAATATTTGCCATCGTGAATTTCACGTTTGATGTAATCATTCAAATAGATGAGGCATGTATCTGTGGAATGGGACTCTCTGAAGCCAGACTGGAACTCGTAGATCAGTTTATTCTCTTCAAGATATTTAGCCACCTGTTCATAGACAATTTTTTCCATTACCTTAGAGATGGAACTAAGGATTGAGATTGGCCTGTAGTTACCAGGGTCAAGTTTACTGCCTTTTTTGTGCAGTTACAAAAGTTGACATTTTATTTGCATTAAAAAAGGTAAAGGTAACAATATAGGCCACATAATAAATCAGCTCTGGTCTTCCTTATAAATTACCATTACATTTGACTCCATAAAACAGCAAAGTAAACATAGCAAACAAAGCACACAACACTACAAGGCGTTATACTGAAATCAAGATAAAAGGCAAATAAAAAGGGACCAATAGGCCTACTCTCATAAATCAGTGGTTTTCGAAGTTACAAAGTAGGAATAAAAACAATTATTAACATCTTAAACATTACGTGCACGTAATAAAACACTTACCAAGGGGCGAGCAGAGTGGAAGCTGCCTCATTTAACATCTACAGTACTAATTGTAAAATCATTGCATATCATGATCTATAAATGACCCCCCTGCCATGGTCACACTGTCCCACTCTGCTCACTCCATGATCTTCCAGTCTGGTGTTTGTGCCAAAACACATTGCTTTTAAAGGGCACATGCTAGGGTTGCAACGGTATGAGGTTTTTAACACCAAAAATATCGTTTATGTCAACACCGTAATATCGGTAATACCGTTTTCGACCACTAGGTGTCATCTTCAACACACCCAGTTTGAAACTTCCAGTAGTTATTAGTAACAATATTATATCATGGTGTTTGATTCATTCATTAAAATACTTCCCTGTTGGAAAAAACAATAGGCCTACTTGTTTCAATTTGTATTGATCAATGCAGTATTGATACTTTTACTTTAACAGGCCTGCAGTGCATAGCCAAGTAACTGTGCAATGGCCAGTGGCTCTATGCAAATGGTACTATAAACATCTTTTAGTTTAAACCAATACGACATTAAAACAAACAAAGAAATGTAGTTAAACTTAAAATAAATAAAATAAAATAAAATACAGAATAAAATGACATTGGCTACAGTCAGTGCTAATAGGCTGCTAGCCTGCTACATAATGCTGTTAGATTTCTTTGCAGTGCTGTGCTATTTCATCATTCTTTGCCAGGAAAACCAACTGGTTCACCTTCTCTGGCTCAAGGAGATTTCTAAGGGGTGTATGTTCCCCGCCGTACTGAACAGCCTCTCGGATGCGCAACTTGTTGCACATATGCAGAGGTACTTTTTGGCAACCTTTGAGAGGAGGGGATAACTCCGCTCTTTTTCTTTCCACCAAAGGAGGGGGTTTTCCTCTCCGACCAGGAGCGGGTCTTGACAATATCTGTTCATCTCTGCTGCTGCTTTTTCGGGCATGGTCGCGGGGGTGGTCGTGGCAGCCGAACCTCCTTTTCGCTTGAATAAACTACCTAAAGTTTTCTTTCTTTTGGTCTGCGGCTCGGCAACTGGTTTGCCAGTAGATTTTCACATCCGCTTTTGGGGTCGACAGTGAAGTGACAATTTAAGGACTTTTAAGACCCTTTAAACACAACAACAACAACAACCAAAAAAGGAAAACATTACTTCATCAAGATGAATTAACAAACTACTATTAAAAAAATAATAATCTTCAAACATGAGGCGTTGATCTGCTATTTTCACAATATTTATCTGTGGAATAGAGTCAAAGTAAATCTAATATCTCAACTCCTACCGGTACATGCAATTAAGTGCTTGCCAGAGTGGGGGTCCGCAGTTCAAATATGATTATTTTGGGGGGTCACTGCCTGAAAAGGTTGAGAACCCCTGCTCTACACCAACGATTGCTATCATAATATCGTCGTTGTCGGGTGGAAACCTAGTATCTCCAAGTTTTAAATGTGTAAGTTCTTTCGCAAAGTAAAGCCCTGCTTCATCATACAAGGCTGTCACACAAAAGTAGTGAAAACAGCAGCTCTACAAGCACACAACGCCTCGCAGATCGCTGTTTTCACTAGTTTAAACCATTTTTTAAAAGATAAATGCAAAACGAACGGTTTTGGACATACAAGGTTTTCATCGGACAACAACGATATAGAGCCTTCTAACATAACACATTTTATATTAACCAAAAACATCCTACCTCTATTGTGGCTATACAGTATGTGTTAAGGGTAGAGACAAGAAGACAAGAAAAGGAGTTGAAAACAAGGAGTTATTATATTATTTATAACATAATTAAAAGTGGAGTAGCAAACATTAGTATACATATTGAACAGCATTTGTATAAAGGAATATAAGAATGCTACAGTGCTTGAATCGTCAGTACAATAATATTCAGTGTCATGTATTAAGATAATGTGCAAAATATTGTGCAAAATAAGTTATTCATTTAGTTAGTTTAATATATAATATCTCATATAGGTTAGGAATCAGGCGGTGGGTGGAGAACCTGTTGTTGTTGTTGTAGGCTAGTTAAGAAGGATATATCAATTGTATAACAAAGTCGATACAGTACATACGGTACAGCCGTTCCGACCTTTTCGCGGTCCAAGCGTTCGCTCGCGGACCACCCATCTGACGTGTCCAGGCGATGACACACGTTCATTTTAAGGATCAATCGTATGGATTGTGTCCCGGCTCTGATCAATGGAACTAACGTGGTACACTTAACTACTAAAAGAAAAAAAGAAAAAAAGAAAAACAATACCATTTTCACATTGTTAGGGAGACCATGCAGTTCGCTGCCTTTCACAAAGCTTAAACATTTAAGCATTACTATTCTATCTACAAGCTCCACAATGGCTCATCGTTACAATTGACAAATTACAATTGTTTGAATAGCATAAGTCACCATGGCAATAGTATCTCATTATTATGCTGAGTTCAAAATCGTATAAATGTTTTATCAAGTCTTGTGTGGCCAGACGACTATTCCCCAATCTCCAAATGCTAAATTAAATAGTATGGCACTACTACTAATTCCCAAAAGCTGAGAAACGAAACTTCTGTTTGTAATTTCAGTTAAAATATCTTTTAAAATACCCTTTAAAAAAAGCAGAACTTTAACCCCCTGATCGGTTTCAGCGCTTTACGTGGAACCGAGTGTATGACGGAAGCATTTGAAAATTGTGGGAGGTCTGGCTCGCGAGACCATCGTTTTTATTTAAAGCACATAAAATTAAATTAGCCTTGCCTTGCCTTGCCTTGCCTTAATCTGTTATTATGTTGCCTTTGGTTGCCTGCATTCTCTACCACGTTTCCTTCTCCATGGCATGTACAGGTAAGCACCGGTTAGTGCACTATATGTTAATGCAGCAGAAAAGTCCCTTGTCCTGTAGACGGCTTGTATAAAAAGGAATCCCTATAGGGACCGGCTGGGAATCCGTGACAGTTAAATCGTAGCACAGCTCTCATTTACATATCCTGGTTGGCTGTCCTCCGCTCTCCACTGCGGTGCAATCTATCATAGGCCCTTATTGTAGGTCAGCACCTTGCAGTCTGTGGCCAGGGCAATCTCCGGCTCAAGGTGAGAAACATCAATCTGCACAGAGGGAAAGGGAAAAAAATGTAAGTCAAGAACAACGGTAGGAATTGAGCACATCGTCGCTGTCGGGAGGAAACCTTGTATGTCCATAGCCGTTACTTTTCAGGAAATAGGAGAGGGGGAAAAAAAGCTGAATGGATCGAGCTCTTTGTTAATACTTTTCATTGGTTCAATGTAATATATTGTTGTTTTTGAACAGAAACCTCTTATCTCCAAATTCTCCACACAGTAACATTTTGTGTTTTCTCGTAAATGAATGCCCTGCGTGATCATACTATAGCGTCACACAGAAGCATCAAAAGTAGCAGATGGGCAAGCTCGAAACGCATCCTGAAGAGTAACAGTTTTGGAGACAACAAGGTTATATAAATATGGAGATACAAGGCTGCAATGACATGATAGCGGTGCTGTTCTGCAGATCCGTCAGTAAACCCTGAAATCATTCTGACCATTAATTAGATGTGAGAAGACCCCATCTGGGAACGTACACATGAAGTGATGTGTGTGTAATTTGAATTCCAACCCAGCTGCCCCCTCCTCCTGAACCATCTGGATTTAAAGCGTACATACAGTAGAAGCGGCCTAGATGTATGCATACTGTACCTGAGACATCTGTGGGAAGAGGCTGATGGCCAGAGGCAGAGACAGGCTGAACGTAACCAAGCACACCAGGCTGTGGATGGGCAGCAACAGTCTGCGGTTGCTCCGGAGGAACTGGAGCCTGTGCGGAAACAATATGCAGATGGGTGGCTGCCTTATAAACCCACGCAACACTGGCAAAATCTCCATATTTCGATATTTCGATGGCCCGTTCTTTCAAGGTCCCAGTAGTCCGGTTAGGGTTAAGAGTAAGGGTTATGTTTACAATTTACAATTTATGCATTTAGCAGACGCTTTCAATCCAAAGTGACTTACAATAAGCAGGTAATACATCAATATAATAAGCAAGATAACAATGTGTCAGTATATCAACAACAATATAACAAGGCATAGGAATATCAATCTAGAAAAACAATAACATAGGTCCGTAGACCACGCACCTAATCAGTAAAAAAAAAAAAAAATGCTTTCTAGCTTCATGTAAGGTCATTGAGGGAAGGGGAGTGTTACAATAGTGCTATGGGTTTAGGTGGAGTCTGAAGAGGTGAGTCTTCTGTCCAAGGCGAAAGCTAGGGAGCAAGTCTATAGTTCTAAGTGCGACAGGGAGTTTATTCCACAGTTTGGGGGCCAGGAGGGCAAATTGTCTAGGACGAGTGTTTTTTGTCCTGGGATTTTTAGCGAGGGTTCTGTCAGCATCGCTGTGTTGATCAGGTTTTGGAGGTATGGAGGAGCTGTACCTTTGGCTTAGAGTTAATGTTAGGGTTTAGGCTCTGGGTTAGCATTCACCAGGGTTAGCATTCAGCAGGTTAGCATTCACCTGCGTCTGCAGGTTAGCGTTCACCCGCGTCGGCAGGTTAGCCTCGGACTACTGGGACCTCGAAACAACGGGACATTAAAATATGGATACGCGCCCCTCAACACTTGCATGACGGCGGCATGACCACCTACCACACAAACGGACTTATAGGTCAAATTGACCGTTGTTTTCCTTCTATTTCATTGGCCATTCTCTCCCCGCTGGGCTCTGCAGTCTGCAAGCACCCGCGCAGCGGGGATACCATTCTTTTGAATGTTTGGGTTAGTAGATCGGCTATGTGTTGGCAAATGTTTCAACCAGAAAAGGCAGTGGTTAATGCATGCGACCTGGGTATTTTATATTACATTGTTATGTACTGTACCGTTCATTAATATAGATTACATTGTTACCGGTATGTACTGTTTATTAACATATGGATTCCTGTCTACATTGTAAACAGTCAAATTAATTGTTAGATATCTATTCAATGTTTGTACAGTAACGGGGGCTCCCAGCAATTTAGTAATCAGAAAATACATTTACAGGTCAGGATACCAATTTAATTTAGAAACACTAAATCTTTATTTGCTTCGTTCTTCAAAAATATCACTTACAGCACCGTAACTTTGAGAGAGTACAATCGCCACAAAATGTACCCTTAATTTATATACTGTCAGAGTTACAAATGGATTTTAGATTTAGAATAATTTAAAATATCAGTGTCGCTGTTGTGGGACTGTGACACCGGAGTATGTCTACTCTAGATTATTATTGAAAAACATGTATTACCCACTACAACCCCATACTTTTTTGCCATTTGAAACAATGCAACACATTGTGAGCTTGCAGATCGGCTATTTTCAAAAGATTTTCATACATTTGAAAACTTGGGTAATGGGACATTTCTGCATAATGAGTACTTTCTACTTTCCATCCATCCATCCATCTTCAACCGCTTAACCGGAATCAGGTCACGGGGGTAACAGTTCCAACTGAGACTTCCAGATTTCCTTATCCCAAGCAACTTCCTCCACTCCCTCAGGGAGTATACCGAGGCGTCCCAAGCCAGTTTGAAGATATAATCCTTACATCTGGTCTTTGGTCTGCCACGGGGTCTCCTCCCAGTGGGATGTGCATCGAGGACCTTCCTAGGAAGGCGCTCGGGGGGTATCCGTACTAGATGCCCGAACCACCTAAGCTGACTCCTTTCCAAGTGTAGGAGCAGCGGTTCTACTCTAAGTCTCTCTCGGGTGACTGAACTTCTTACCCTATCTCTAAGGGCTACTAGCCACCTGTCTGAGGAAACCCATTTTGTCCGCTTGCACCTTATACTTTCGGTCATGACCCACACTTTATGACCATAGGTGAGAGTAGGAACGAAGATTGCTCAGTAGACAGAGAGCTTTGCCTTCCGGCTCAACTCTTTTTTTCTTCACAACAGTGTGATTTAGCGACTGCAAAACCGCTCCTGCTGCTCCAATTCTCCGGCTGATCTCTTTCTCCATCTTCCCCTTGCTCTCTACTTTTGGTACTTTAATTAGGCCTACACATTGATACCAATACCTTTGTACCTTTTACTCAAGTAAATTTTGATTTCCAGGACATTTACTGTAGATTATCTACAATGCAGTATTGATACTTTTACTTAGGTGAAAAATGTGAGTACTTTTTCCACCACTGCATAATGTGCAAATAACCTGGCTTACTCACCTTTCTAGGTATGACATGATGATGGGGGGCAGGACAAAGATGGGCATGGGCAGGACCACCCGCGTGAAGGCAGTCTCCATGATGGCCTGCAGGGGGACACGGAGGGGTGCATCAGGGGTGTCACACCAAATTCCGGGTAAGAATTCACTGTGGGCCCCCCATGAATGTTCTAACCCATTTAGATTGGGAACACATTATTATTACGCATTATTTAATGCTTTAACTTTAAGGCAAACGTTTACTACTGGTTGAATCTTAAGAGGTTACATTGGTTCAAAGCCAGAGAAGTCTGCTTGGATATGGGGGGGAACTAGTGGTTATGGTTCCATCTGATTTTGAGGAGCATAAGGATGTAGTAGAGCATGTCAAAAGACTTACTAATAATTATGTAAATACGTAAATACGGTTCACAGGAGGAAAAAAATTACTAGTGTTAATTAACAATCGTCACAGACTATTGGCAAAGGTTAGTGTCTGTATGCCAATTCAAGTGACCCTATCGACAACCCCTCCCGGGCAGTAAAATAACCTTTTTCTTACCGAGACACAGCCACTCTGCGGCCGTGTCTCGTGATGTTCTGATGAAGCAGAGCCCTGATGATGGCATACATGGAGCTCTTTGAACGCACCGCAATGCGAGAGCGGTGGCCAGACGCAGGCTGGGCCAGTCATAGGCCCATGGCTACAATTGGGCCTACTATGCTGGTCATCCGCCTCGGCCCAGGTAGCCAACTTACTAAGGCTTACCTGGTCATCGATAGGCGTATCCGATCGGGTGGAGCCGTCCAAGCTAGCCACTGAAGAGAGAGCCGGCAAAGACCGGCTTAAAACTCTCAAAATAGCCTAAGCATTTTCTGAAAAGACTATGGAGAAAATGAAAGGGATTTCTACTTGCATCATCAGTTCCTGTGAAAAACATGGCTGCCACTGTTGTGCTCTAAGGGCAATGCCAGCAGTGATTGGGCTCCCCCCCCCCCCCCCCCCCCATCCCCCATCTCCCATCCAGTTTGACCAGAACCCCACTAACATGTTTTACACATGCTAAAAGCTCCAACATCTGACTTGTCCGGTTCCCAAACTGTAGCCAGCAGTAAACGGGTCGGCCACTCACCTGCCTGGCCGCGATCCTGGATGACCCCACCACGTTACCGCGGGAGTCCAGCACGTCGATGCCCTCGGACAGCTCGTTGTGCCTCATCAGACCCACGTTGCAGATGTTAGCGCTGGCTGAGGACAGGACACACAGGACGCAATATGAACGGGAAGGATTGTGAATCTCAGTTTTTCCCTTTTTTTGTACCTACATTTTCATCCCACAATGTTGTAACCCATTTTTTACCCAGCGCCAATTGCCTAAGCTAGGGGTCTTCGACATTTTCAGTCCAAGGACTTAGTTGGGAGAGAGATGAAGCAAGGACCCCCACAACCTGTTAATAGATTCCATAGTTTCATCTTTTGACAGCACAATGACAGCACAATCACCAGTGTATTTTGGACTCTTGAAACATCAATACTTAATAAACTTGACCTTTCACTCTTTCCTTGCTCTTTTTCCCCTCTAGACCAAAGCTCTTTGCAGAAAATAGACGATCTATAAGCTCACAACGCCTTGCAGCAGCGCGAGGCATTGTGAGCTTGTAGATCTGCTATTTTTGGCAAAATATCTCTGAATATGGACGCTAGGGTTCAAGTGGTTAATATAAAAAAGGAGAACAAAAAGTTTCTATCACACAAAGATTTGGAGGACCAAAAAGATGGGACCAGACCCGGTGTTTGGGAAACAGTGCCATATAAAATGGGCCAAAATAATGGCATGTCACGGAAAATAAAATAAGAAGATCATTAATTAATTAATTAATTCATTCATTCCTACATTCGTTCATCCAGGGACGTGCAGAGAATGTTGGAGAGGCAGGGGCTGAAATTTCTAAAAGGGCCCTTTGGTGAAAATATCGAAAATAGACGACTTCCAAGCTCACAACGCGAGCTTGGAGGTTGGCTATTTTCAATGCTTGATTTCTACAGAGAGAGGACAATTATTTCGACATAAGACTCTGCATTCAAGTTCAGGAGAGTTTGGACAAGACAATTCTCTTGAATGCTGCCTTCAGGTATGGCATGGAAAGAGGGCATTTGCATTTCTTTCACCATAGTAAAAACTGCATTCATGGTCTGGAGAGGGCATTTATTACAGACAGGTAAAAGGGCAGGGGCTCAAGCCTGGACACAGTCAGTACATACCCACAGCTGGGAAAGGGACAAGTCTTTGTATGATCATTCGGGTGGCTGGGCTCAACTTGTTTGCCTTCTGAATCAACACATTCAGTCCCACCTTCAAAGAAACAGCAACGGATTAAACTGATGATCAAGGGTCCTTACTCTCCATTTAAAATATTATTACCAAAGCCACATACTGGGAAAGTATCACATTGAGCACTGACACACTAGAGGCACCATTCCACTGCGTAATCGTTCCATGCCGCTCCGCTCCGTATCGCGCCACTTTGCGCCGGTCCGCACTGAGCGTGTGTTTTAGAGAGAGAACAAGTTAAGAATCCCAAAGTATTGGAAAACCTACCATAATGTCAGACGACATGTAAATGCCGTTGTGTCGGCCCGACCGTGTGCGACAGTCTACAACAGAGGCACGCTACACGCTATAGTGTTCATAATCTATTTGTTTGTTAATAACCAGATTTTCCCCCTTGGGATAATAAAGGTGTCTGTCTGTCTGTCTATCTACATTTACTTACGTACTATTCTTAAGTACAATTTTGAGGTTTTTGTATAATAATAATTTCCAATACTTTTACTTCTACTCCACTAGAACTCAAGTACATTTTGAATTCCGGACTTTTACTTGTAACAGAGTATTTGATACTTTTACTTGAGTAAAAAATCGGAGTACTTTTTCCACCACGTCCCAAAAATGCCGCTATCGTCACACTCTCTCTCTCAATACAAAGGGATGCTCGCTCACTCACTCTCCCTTTCCCCCTCTCTCTCTCCTTCTCTCAAGCTCTCTCTCTCTCTCTCTCACGGGGATGTTAGCAACCGTTTGCTATATTTCGTTTCATGCATAGGTTTCATTATGGTTTCATGCCGTCTACTGCATCCAGCGTTCGTAATTAACTCAATGTTTTGGTGTTATTTAACCAATCGGTTATTAACCTACATCATTTGAACCCTCCCATCAGCCCGGTTCCAGAATATTCATTTTCGGGCCAGCATGCTATTAACTTCAAGGCCGGTCAGCGCAATTCGTAATTCGGATTCGTAAACTACCGGTAATTAAATTACAGAGGTGGCTGCGAGGTAAATGCATAATTATGACAACACTAAAGTTTCCCCATTATGCAAGTAAATACATAGAATACACATTGATATACAGTATATTGTGGGTTAATACATAGGTTATTTCAATCAGCGATCGCTCACGTGCGCGTCCGCTCAACTAGCAAAAGAAAAATCCACAGCACACCACTGACCAGCGCTAATAATATGCCGTACAGTACGACCACACCCATACATGGGTATCGCACCAGAGCCCCTGGTTGTCCCAGGTTCGATTCCAGGCCAGGCCAGCAAGCGCCGCAGAATGGTTGCTCACTGCTCCTAGTTGTTATGGGATGGGTAAATGCAGAGGACGAATTTCACGTATGTGCATATACGGTACATACTGTATAAAGTGACAAAATACACCCCAAGGAGTGGGGACTATTCTATTCTCAAATAATGGCCGATATATCGGCCATTATTTGACTTCTGTAATTATGCAGCCTATGTGTAGTTTTCGCAAATGCTCAAAATCTACAAGCTCACTTTGTCTGTTGCATCCCAGCATGTTGTCGGTTTGTATGTCTGCTGTTTTTTTATTTAGGAATAGGGCATACTGTAAGTGGTTGAATAAAACAAAACAAATCCGAGGACACTTACTGCGATGGACACGGCACTGGTCACTGCTCCAAAATAACCCTGGAGGAACTTGGACGTAGGTGTGGGCTGGTGAGGGAGCAAAGTATAAACATATTTGACATGCTAACTTGCTACGAGGCTATACTTACTTATATTATATCGTTGTTTTCAGGTGGAAACCTGAAACCGTTTGTTTTGTATTGCATCATTTTATAAAATGATTTAAAAAAGCGAAAATAGCTCATCTACAAGCACACAACGCCCGCGGTGCGAGGGGTTGAAGATCTGCTGTTTTCACTAGTCTTGAACAACAGTCTTGTACGATGAAGCAGCTTTGGCTTTATTTTACAAAAAAAAAACAAAAAAAACATACAAATTTGAAACTTGAGATAGCAGGTTTCTGCTCGACAGTGACGATACGATATTCAGTGAACGAAAGTGATATTCTTTACAGATTCGTTTTTTAATGTACTGTATCTGACTCATACGAAGCAGATTATTCATTGTACTCTCTAGGTCGTCCTCAGACGAGCCTTCCATCGTCGCTTCCAGTCATCCCGGTTCTCCATACATCTGCTTGCTGCTTGCTGCACTGAACATGGCTTACCTTGGTAGCATTGCGGTTGGCATAGTTCACACAGGCATTGTGACTCTGATTCAGCCACTGGAAGGGGAGAGGGAGACAGACAGACATACAGATAGACATACAGACAGACAGAGAGACAGACAGGTGGATTGTGGCTCTTGTGTATTTTTTTATTGTAAATATAAGCCAGCAGTTCCCAACCTCTTCTGGGCCAGGGCCCAATTGACTCTTTGTCAGCCTTCTGATTGGTCCTTGACAGACCAACCAGCAGGCTCTTTCTTCCCTGGTTCTGCCCTGGTTACGCCTTATATGGTTGTTTATGTTGGATTTGCTAAAACATAATCTTTGCAAAAACATGATATGCCCAGTCACTATCCTGCCCCTGAGATGTTCCTTTTTACTGAGACCAAGTTTAAAATAAGAATTGAATACACTGAATGAATACAAAGCAACTAAAACACCTGTTATTTCAATGGTACTGTAGCTGGATGGAGAGAGGAAGGATTTTGTCCCAACAAGAAACAGTAACCAATAGGTGTGAAGAGAGGCGCAACCACAGGCAGGACTTGACAAAGGGTCAATTGAAAAGTGTTTGCAGGAGGCCACCCATGTGACCACTTATCTTTCTTGTATGGGTTGTAAAAAGGGTCATCAAATTTAAACAAGCCAAAAGCTTTCTTAATTGGCCTTGTACCTGCAAATTGTACTGTCCTGTACCTTTTCCTATGCAAACATCTAATAAAATCGTTAATCAATTAATCAATCAATCAATCAATCAATCTGGCCACCTGACATTCGGCTGCTGTGTTGAGTGGACAAATGGGTGGGCCACATGCATTTTCATTTTATTTTTATCCCACGATTTTGTAACCCATTTTTTCACCCAGTGCCTATTACCTATATAATCCTGGTCTCTGCTCCGCGCCTGGGGAAACAACGGACTGACCTCATGTTTCCTTCAGTGCATGAGGAGTCCAAGTTGCTTCTTTTCACCTGACCAGGGGGATTTCCCCGGTTTGGACGTAGCGAATGAAAGGAACACGTTATTCCAACCAGTTCCTTTCCCCAGGGGGAGGCAGTATAGAGACCATGACTACTGCATGTTTTTGTGAGGGTACTTACCCTGGGAGACACAGGGAGAACATGCAAACTCCACACAGAAAGGCCCTTTCGCCAACCCCACCTAGGGTGTGGGCGCTGATGACGTGGAGGAGGGAACACGCCCCCCAGCGCCCACAGCGCACTATAGTGTTTGCTCAGTAACAGTCTTCCTGTCTCTCCATCTCCTTACTAATCAGGGAAATAAACTTTAAGGTGGGGATATACTGTAAATGTTTATCCCATCAGGAGAGAGAGCTCACACAGGACACACAGGACAAACATTTGAAATTGGAAGTGATGACACAAAGACGTGAGAAATGACACAATTTGTAACTGGAACTCCAAATATACGATTGAAGCTGATGAATGGGTACTCTCTCCTGATTGGCTGAAATTGACAACCCACCTGAAAATATATGTTGTATTTATTAAAGAGCTGGAGGGATAGGGAGACTCTTGTTGCTGAACACACAATCTGTGCGAGGCGTTGTGAGCTTGTAGATCTGCTGTTTTCTTTGACGATGGCTAGCTATTGTCAAAGAAATGCTGAACACACACTCCAGTCTACAGTATACCAGTGGTTCTCAACCTGTGGGTCGGGACCCCCAGAGGGGTCCCCAAATTATTTTGGGGGGTTCCCAGATGATTAACTTAATGTGCAACACTGTTTTCTCACTCAACAGTAAACAAACTAACATAAAGTTTAAGTGTATAGAGGGCACATTTCTGCACATTCTGACCTCTAAAATCACAAACTAAACATTGGTCAAATATTAAAGGCAGAAATTTAGCATGAAGATCTACTATTTTCACAATAGAACCGCGTTATACAAAATGTAATGCCTCAAGTTCAACTCTTAGTGCTCGTCAGGGTGGGGGGCGGTGGGGTCACGGCCTGAAAAGGTTGAGAACCACTGCTCTATACTATAGAGTGTTTTTGGTTGCAATAGAGTCTCTAAACACAATATCACTTACCTTGCCTTTAATATTATATTATCATTAGTGTTTTGCCAATTGTTTCGGGGGCACACCTGCAATAACCTCAAGGCCCACCAGCGGGCGCTGACCCACAGGTTGGGAATGGCTGGCTGACAAACTGTAAACAATGTTCTTGTTACTTTCATAGCCCCATTTCCACTGTAGGGCCGACCCAGAACTAGAACCAGAACCTTCCAGAACCAAGAACTTTCAAGAACCTGTGAAGTTCCGGGACCAAGTTCAGCTTACGTTTCCATTATAACCAGAACTCCCATAGGTTCCCAGAACTCAAGTTTAGTTCTACCTCAGGAGCAGGACCGAAAAAAGGTTCCAGGAACATCGTCTGGAACCGGGCCGTGTGCAAAGGAAACAAAACCAGAACCAAAAAAATTGGTTCAGGTTCCTGAAAGTTACGGTTCCACCTTGCAGTGGAAAGGGGGCTTAATTCTTACTGTTACTGTACCTGCCAAATAATGGTAGAAACCACTGTTTGGTTAGGAAGAAGCAGACCAATGACCTGAATGGAACCAGGATATAAAACAGCTTGTTATTGGCTGAAATGTATCATCCCCAAAGATGCATTTCACCAAGACCCAAACAAGGCTATTAATGAGGCAGGGCTGGGCGATGGGACTTTTTGCTATTATTTTGTCTCTCTGTCGGGTGGAAATCTCAGGGTTCAGTGCAAAAATAGCAGATCTGCAAGCTCAAGCTTTCGAGCTTGTGAATCTGCTACTTGTGATATGTTTTTGTGACGCTGTAGTGAGATCAAGTAGGGCGTTGATTTATTTCTTTAGAACAAAAAGATAACATGTTTCTGCCCGACAGCAACAATTTCAACGTTTTTACGATTAGTGAACGATCTTTCCTTTTTTTTTTTTCTTTTTTTTTCGTTTCACTTAATTTGACTAATCGATTCAGTCGATTATATTAAACAATACAATCTATCTGGATTCAACTGGGCAAGTTTAACCCCACGTTTATATGTATATATATATATATATATATATATATATATATATATATATATATATATATATATATATATATATAAATATATTATTTTTTTTATTTTATTTTTTATTTCAACTTTCCCATTCTCACTATTCACAGAGCATACCTCTTGTCTATCCTTAGCTAAACTGTTGAATAGAACAGGAGTGAATCTTGGTCGCTGAAGGCCAGAGATCCCCTACATTGCTGTTATAAACCTAGTGCACTTAGCTTGTAGATCGGCAATTTTTGGCAAATAGGTTTGGAGTGAAAGGTCAAATTTACTAAGTATCAACGATTAAAGTGGTTAAATGTCTGAAAAAACACATTAGCATGAGTCCAACATAGACTGATGACAGTGCTGTCTATGAATCTATCGATGAAATCTACCGTATGCAAATCTTAACACAATAGAGGCTATTATCGGTCTAATAGAATTAATTGTGTTTTAGCTGGGAAACTATAGCTATTTCCACACTGCTATATCAGCTTTGAAAGACGACATTCTTTGTTCTACGAAAGCCGAACACATCTCGAGCTAAACTCGAGCTAAACTCGACGATTAGAAGCTCATCTTGACATTTTTAACTACAGAGTAATTTTTTTAACTCCATTTAACTACGGAAAAAACACTGCTTCACGGTTATCCTATCCACAGTACATATCGGGTAGTTATTGGTTCTAGATATTGGGTTTCTATATCTTTATGATTAATTGCCCAGCCCTATTAATGAGTGTCTTTTGGGCAAATGAACATTCAACATACAGCAGTCAACTTTGTGCAAAAAGTTGAATATTGTATACAAATAATTTATGAAAATAATGAAATAAAAACATGGATCTCATAAGACTCACGATTGGTGTTCCAAATGGCACATAACCTGCAAAAATTATAATCGGGCGTGGGAAAAAACAGCAACAATGAATTAATAATAATGGGAGGGATTTTAATGGTTGAGCTGTGCACATATATCTCCATCACAACGTCATACCTGACATGCGGAATGGCATGAAGATTTTCTCGCCCGTGTCGGGGTGAATGATGGCCTGGGACAGGGACAGAGCATGACACTGTTGTCACCACGTTGTCACCATGCTACGCCCTGCGGCCACAATGTGTTGTTGTGGTGTGGGTGGGTGGGTGCATCATGGTGGAATCCACAGTCAGCCCCCGGAGGTCACCCAGACACTTACCTGCTTGACTTTTTGGGCTTCCCACAGCTACGGAAAGATAAAACAGGACAATGAAGCGGCATTATACACCTATACGTTGTTATGCGTTTCAATACCTCTGTGTGTGGTAAAACATTTAAAAACTAATACAGTATAATAGTAACTTAGGTCAGGATTTAGATGGCATTTCTGAGAACCAGCCTTGGGTATAAATGGGTTAACCACTTAAAAACACATATTTATAATCTATAGGACGGCCCAGCCATTCAAAGTAGCTCACTGGTGTTTGAAGCAGACCAGAAGAACGCTCTACAGTACTTCCGTATTTGTCATGATTTGAGCACCAAATGTGGGTGCCCAAATGCGGAGGTCTTGAGCACTGAGCACATTCATGGGATGTTAGGCTTTATGTGACTTGATTTGATAATCTGCATGTTGAACATTCACATAAAATAAGAGATCATTAAAGCAAAATAGGCTCAAATAGAAAAACTGTTGCTATTTTTTGCGATATAGTTGTGTTACGTTTCCTCTGGGACACTGAATTATAATGAATCATGCCATGTTATTTTGAATTGTAAAGCATTTCATTTATTGCATTGCATTGCATTGCATAGCATATAGACCCTCCAGAAAAACACAGGCAAAAATCCTTGATTGTGCGGACTAAAATCATTGATTATGCAGGCCAAAATCCTTGATTTTGCGATGAAATATGCTGGCTTTTATGCGATTTTATACAGTAGAATTGTGGAAAGTTGTGGAATATGCGAAAAGTTGTGAATTATGCGAATATGCAGGGGTTTATGTGATTTTATGTGGTGAAATGTGCGGGTAGTTCCGAAATATTCGATTATCCTGCCTTTTTGAAAATATGTCGCATATTCTGCAGCATTTAGCTGATTATGTGGGAACTGGGAAATGTATCTAGGCGTTTGCATTGCATTGCATTGCATTGCATTGCATCGCATTGCATTGCATTGAACTGCACCACACCGCACCGCACCGCACCGCAGCACTCACCTGACCATCTGTCACTCCGGGAGGGAGCGTGCCATGTTTGAAGTGGTCCAGCAGTTGGATGCACTCCGTCAGTCGCCTCTACAGACGGACACAAAGGTGCTTGTCTGGGTTAGAACAGGAAGGGAAAGGCTCTAAACTGCATGTGATGTATCAGCCTACAAGACATGGAAAGCTGAGAGGGAATTCATGTGTTATGATAAAGAGATAAAAGTAGAATTTACTATTTAGGCATTTAGCAGATGCTCTTACAGTAAGCAAGATAAACACAAAGTGATACATCAAATAGGCCTACACAGAAATGGTAACAATGTAGTCATTCAGCAAAGCAGTGCAATAAGCAAGGACAGTGCAAGCTAATACATCAAATGCACAGCAATAGTAATCTAGGATTGCAGATAATGCAGCTCACAAAACATTTTCAGATGGGGGTCCGTGCAGCCAAATACATATCATTGATTTCGGGGGTCCTTGGCACAAAGAAGTGTGCATGAGAACTACTGATTTAGGAGGCATTTGTAGAATGGGCCTCAGGTCTTAACTCATTTTAGTGCTCCAGACATGAACGGGTTAAAATGTCCAGGCTGCCGTTGGCAGGCTCCGTCCGCGGCCAGTCTCTTATTTTGAAGGCCGGAAGTAGATTGCGCAAACAATTCCTACTTGACGACATTTACTTGACGACCGGAAGTGATCGTCGTCCCATGCGGGAGCAGTAATGGCGGATCGGTGCCTTTCAGCTTGTACTATTTTAGCGAGAATCCAATGCCATCCTTGGCATCAAAAGTGTTTTTTGGACATCAAAGATGAGAATGACCGTCGGCTTCCATGTTAAGGGATCAGTATTTTGTGCACGTGGATGCGCGATGATGATGAATCGGCGAGTCCATCCGTGCCAGCACTTTCCAACGGACGGTACGGAATCGGCACTCTAAATACTGGAGTATTTTTCGCGAGTATACTCTATACTCTAATCAGGCTTTTATGAACACCCTGAACAGTTTTTAATTTGCCTGATTCAATGTTTAGATATGATGTAAATGTTACCAGGCCCAGGGTCTCTCCCCATACACACCCATTGTAACTTCAAACTCCATTTTAACCATGATAGATTCATTAAAAACACCCATTATTTTTTTTTCTAGTGACTCATACTACCATTGGAGGGTTCCCTGGATGTTGTTATTTTGAAAGTGGAATATCCCTTTAATTGGTTAAGGTAGTTGACTTGTCTTTGATGCTATAATAAGTCATTTTGACCCCCCTGGAAGCCCTGGTAAGTCGACTGAAGTGTAATTTAATGTTTACCTCTGACACAAAGAGGGTGCTGGGGTCAATGATGTCTACGAAATGCCTCAGACGACCCAGGAAAGAGCCCTGGAAGAGACAAACAGACATCTTGGTTAGAGAATAGAGACAGATGATATCGTCACCCACTTGAGCAAAACCATCCATTTTATTGTATATCCTGTAGGGCATTCACCAAATATTCTAATATTCTAATATCAAAGTCACTATTCGACATTGTTCACCAAAGTCGAATATATATATATTTTTTTCTCTTAAAAATATATATATATATTTCTTCATGGTTTATAAAGCTTGGCAAGATAGGAAGTCATAAGAATGAGTTGTCAATGCCCCTGGTGGATGAATTTGTTAATGCTCTATACCAGGGGTTCTCAAAAAAATTTAGGCTGTGACCCCCAAAATGAACATATTTGAACAGGGACAAGCACTTGGAATTGTAGGTATTACATTTAATGTGACTCGGTTCCGCAGATAAATATTGTGAAAATAGCAGATCTACATGCTCACAATGCCTCGCAACGCGAGGCGTTGTGAGCATGTAGATCGCTATTTTCACAATATTCACCTCTTACTTACTTAATATTTGACAGTTTGGACAGTCCTGTCGAATATTCGACTATTCCAATACTTTGAGGTCAAATAATTCGAATACTAAAAATCACTATTCGTGAATGCCCTAATATCCTGTATATAATATGAATATCGAACCAATGAAAACTAAGTATTAAACAAGAGCTTGTGACTAAAACAATAACCACATTGGATCTTTGTTTCTTTCTGTAAATAGATAAACCTTCATAGAGAACAGAGAAATATGGCAGAGAGACAAACAGGATTATGAACAACGTTTAATCATTTACTGTGTGTGATGTGAATTGATGTTCACGTGATTTGCTAAACTTTGTTTTTTCCACCCTCTTAGTTAGTTCACTGACATGTCAGTGCCGGTACAATGTTTTACTTCGTAAAAGTATCAATACCACAATGTAGACATAGCCTACTATGTAAAAGCTGGAAGTACAATTTTACATGCATAAAAGTATTAGTATTATTATTCTCATATTCTACTATACATGGCATATGGTCCTCTCCTCACAAACATAGCAAAACACACACACACACACACACACACACACACACACACACACACACACACACACACACACACACACACACACACACACACACACACACACACACACACACACACACACACACACACACTGGACTGCTTTGTTCCATTTGGCTTTTGTTCTAATCTGGAGAGTTAATGAATCTCAAGACATCAGGTTACCTTTTACCATGAATGATGTTAAAGTTCAATGACTTAATGAATATGAAGCAGATCCTCCAAATGCTTATTATGTGAGAGAAAGTTAAGTGTTTAAAAACCCCATTATGGTTCCTATGAAAAGAGGTTAGAAATGTAGTTAGCTTAGTACACACAGTAATACACCTCTGTTTTATCCCAAACAAAGCAATGCAATGCCTAATGTGACTGACTTTCTGAGGTAACTTCAGAACTACATTAAAATACTCTTTAGATCAGGGGTCTTCATTCAACAGGGGGTCCGGGATCCCTAGGGGGTCCTCCGAGTTACTACAGGGGGCCACCAAATCTTTGGGTGATGGCAACTTGTTTTATTTATTTTTATTAACCACTTGGACCCTATGGCATCCCTATTCGGAGGCCTTGTGTGCTTGTAGATCTGCTATTTTCCAAGTGTTTTGTTGTACAGGGGGAAAAGAGCAGAGATTAAATTAAAATGAATCCAAAATATTAATAGAAAAGACAAGTCATTGTCAACCAACCGAAAAATATGAATTGACACAACACTATGAAGCTATCTATGAAGTCTATGGAAAAATGTATGTTATACAATATGGAGTGGGGGTCCCTGCTTTATCTCTCTCTCAGCTAAGGGGTCCTTGAACTGAAAAATGTTGTGTAATTGTCATCATACATATTATAAGTCATTGTTATTAATTATGTAACTGTGTAGTTGGCTTTGAACATTGAAACATATACCGTAAATAAAAAGGATTTGTAAACAAAAATTGCACAGGGCAGCTATGTCTGTAAAGTGGCAACGACCGGTAC
This sequence comes from Nannobrachium achirus, assembly GCF_963921795.1. Taxonomy (NCBI): domain Eukaryota; kingdom Metazoa; phylum Chordata; class Actinopteri; order Myctophiformes; family Myctophidae; genus Nannobrachium; species Nannobrachium achirus. Next base: position 44,277,372 of record NC_137824.1, read on the forward strand.
CAACTATCAAAATAAATAATGTTCTATCGCCAGAACAGGACAGCGACGCTATGCAAAACAATTGCGATCGCCCCAAAAAATCATTGCAATCAAGCGAATAGCCTATGTAATAATTGTGACAGGTCTTAATGTAAGTAGGGTGACTTGCTTCAAAGTGCTGGTGAAGCGTTTGGTTTTCTGTTCCCTTTCAGAAGTATGCAGCCACAGATGCCAGCCAGCCAGGCCCAGGGGCGTCACAAGGGGTAGGAAAGTGGGACTGAGTTACTGGGGCCCAAGGTGGAGGGGCCCTAATAACTTTATCTATTGAAAAATAGCAGATATAAGCTCACAAGCTTGTAGATCTGCTATTTTTGAAAAGTTGTGAAAATGTGTGAAAATCTTTGAATATATGTATTTTTTAAGCAAACATTTCTAACTCAAATTTTGCTTCTGGGGGTCCCTGGAACTAAATATTTTGAGATCGGGGTCCGTGGCCAAATATATATCATCTTGGGGGTCCTTGACATAGGTTTCTTGCACACATTTTCACGATTTTTCAAAAATAGCAGATCTACAAGCTCACAGCGCGGCACTCGGTGCCGCGCTGTGAGCTTGTATATCTGCTATTTTTCAATAGTTAACATTCATGGGGGGCCCGCAGTGAATCCTTGTACCCAGGGCCCAGAATTTGGTGTGACGCCCCTGGCCAGGCCTAAACCCTTTGTGCCAACAATTTGAAAAGCCCCGATGGCAGTGAATGCCAAGAGTCTCTCTTTGGCAAACCAGATGGGAGGGGGAAAAATACATGTCAGCTTCGATCAGATCCCTCCGAGCCATTTATCACTTATGAAGCGCGGCCTAGGCAGTCAGCAGAGTGGGGGAAAAGATGCACTCTTATCCGTTTTAATTATCTTTCAAGTGGCAGGTTGAGATCGAAGGGCAGGAAACAAAACAATGTTCAACCCCTTCTCGAATCGTGGAGGGAAGAAAAAGCATGTGAAAAACTAAAGTGTTTTTCATGCCTTTTATAATGTTATGCCTTCACTCCCCCTGACACAGGCCCCTGTTACACACAGTGAACTAATGGTTCTTTAAAAGGCAATGGTTCCACAAAGAACCATCACCTACTAAATAACCGATTTATATAGAGAATGGTTCTAGAGCAAGGGTTCCCAAACCTTTCAGGCCGTGGCCCTCTTCAAAAATAATCATATTTGAAGAACAGGGGACTCTTGAAAAAGGCAACCATTCACCAGAAATAGCACGTGTCCCAACAAGGCAACGCATTGTGAGCTTGTAAAGCAGTTATTTTCGACAAAGAGATTTGGTTTGTAGAGGGGGAAAACCCAGCAGACCAAGTATAGACAGACCCATGGGAGACACTGGTCAATGTACAGTACAATACCTGTACTGTATAGTAGGGGTGCAGCAGTTCTCAGTTTAAAACCGAACCGTATCGCCCTGCGCGATACAAAATCACACTGTGCAAATCAGCTTGTAGATCTGCTATTCCAGCTACAGTATCTCTGGAAAATGTTTCACCTTGGAAACGATTATGATGATTATCAAAATATTGCGATCATCTTAAAGAATTGCGATTAGACAATTATGTAATAATTTTGACAGGCCTGTAATTTATAATTCTGTCTTCACCACCCCTGACAGACAGACTGGCAGAACCAGACCAGGATGTTGTCGTCGTCGTATGGAAACCTTGTATGGCCAAAACCTTCCTTTTCTTCAGGCAGACACCGTGACAATGTGTAATGCGCTACTGTGTGCTGCAGCGCAGCAGAGCCTGTTTTGTAACACTGGGACTGGGGGTAGCAGCAGCAGCAGAGCACAGGCTCCATGTTAGAGGAACTGTGTTAATTATGCATGTGCTCCAGCTCTCCTGGGAATGCAAAACAAGGCTGAGGCTCTCCACAGCCGAGATGGAGCACAGCACAGTAGAGTAGACACACACACTGGCGCGCGCGCACGCACTAGGGATGGGACGATTCGCGATATTATCGTTTATCGTGATAAAAAAACACTCAGGATAATCGTATCGTGGAGATTTAATTTATCGTGATATCGTCCTCCGTCATGCACTGGGATCAATTCACCTTTAATTTGCCGAGCTGCATATCCGGTACCATTTAAACACACTATAATATTTTTTTTTCACTCTATCAGATGTCTTTGCCAAAAAATAGCCAATCTACAAGTGATCTAGAAATGTTCCGCGCCAGGATAATGGATTTTGATTATCGCAATAATATTGTAAATCGCAATTTCTTTTGTCACAATAATCGTGATATGACATTTTCATATTGTGCCATCCCTAGCACGCACACACACACACACACACACACACACACACACACACACACACACACACACACACACACACACACACACACACACACACGCACACGCACACACACGACTGTTGCCGGATTTTGTGAGAGAAATAAGCAACCAGGTCTATGAAAAGAAGCCCAAAAAGAAGCGACCAATAGGCCATGTAAGCACTTTAAACCGATATACTGTCTACATCGATTTGTACATGTTTTGAGCCAAAAATGGACGTTAGGGCTCACCCGGCAAGAGCGTTCTGAGTCTGACTCCCCTTTATAACTCTTGTAGAGACTAGATAACGTCCCAAAATAAATGCACTCTACAAGAGTTATGATTTATGGCTTGTACCAGAGCAAATAACGGATCCAAGACTTCGGTGACTTATTTACAAATGATGCCACTCACGGACTTTGTTCTGATCGAGCAGCACTATCTGGGTAAATAATTCCCTAGTCCAGTCACTGTCTTAATATTGCTGGAGATTTGCCTCAACTGACCCCATGTCTCAGTTGATTTGACAAATCGTCTCTGTCAAGTGGAATTTGGGAACTTCATATGTCCAAAACTGTTACTTTTCAGGATTCAAATGTGTGGATCTGCTGCTTTTGATGCTGTACGTAGTATGAAAAAAAAGATTAAAAGTTTTAAAAGTTGAAATATGGAGATATGAGGTTTCTGCCCGACAGCAATTCAATATCAGAGATAGGCCTACACAATAATACATTTTTCAGGTTGAAAGATAGCACAGAAGAAAAGGATATAGAGCAGCCCATTAATCAGTATAATTCTGATGGGTTTGGTTTGGATAGCCTATAATACACCTGTCTGTTTGCCGCTGCCTTTCATTGAGTTACTTGTATTTATAGGCCTACATAAGTCTCTTCTGCACTGTAACTGTATCTGTTATCCAGGCACGTGCACACGTAGACATCAAAGGGGGCTTGAGCCCCTGACCTTTTGTCCGTCTGTAAAAAGTGCCCTCTCGAGACCATGAATGCAGTTTTCACTATGGTGAAAGAAATGCAAATGCTCCCTTTCCATGCCATATAGCCTACCTGAAGGCAGCATTCAAGAGAATTGCCTTGTCCAAACTCTCCTGAACTTGAATGCAGCATCTTATGCTAAAAGAATTGCTCTCACGGTGTAGAAATCCATGCCGTTACGTCACATCTCCACATTCTCCAGTATTGCCTTTTTTATGCTTAACGTTCTACCATGTAACTTTTTTTATAAAACAAATCTTAAAATTGTCCTAACTGTTAACTCATCTGGTGCCGATCCCGAACTAGTTCGGCTTTATTTCAATCCAATACAATCTTTTTTTTATTAATTCACTTACCCCGAGCTGCTTGTAGAGTCGTGGGTGGTCCTGGCTCGCTAGCCGCTAGCCAGTTAGCCATTCTACTCTGTCCGACGATATATTCCATTAAAAATGGTTTAAAATACATTTTTGAGTTCCCCAATGTTCACCCGATGTTCGGCGCCGCTTCCGATGAGTACACGAGTGTGCCGATCCCGAAGTAGTCCGTCTTTTTTTAATTACATGAATAAAATGATAAGAGGCCTTCTGAAGCCTGGCTTGATTTTTGTAGCTACTAGCCGAAAGCTAACAACGTCCCGGCCGGCCGTAATTTGCGAACGCAATCGCCAATCTCCGCCTAATCCAATGAAAGACTGCATCTTTAAAGGCTTATATCTCTTTTTTGTGTTTTAGGAAAGCGGCGCGAGGTTTATTTACGGCGAAATCGCCCGAAAATGATCTTTTAGATGACAAAATGGGAATAGCCATTCTGTTAGCATCTTCATCCGGGACATTTCCATGCCTTGCATGAACGTGAGCACGTCAGGTCCTGGAAGCTGAAGTCCTGGAAGCTAAAGCGCTCGCCTATGAGAGATGCGCTGGCATTCTTTGGCCCCTAGAGGGCGCTGGCACGCAAAGAGTTAAATCGCTAAAGTTTTAGAACCCCCACTCTGTTATTTTCAGCTTCTGAAGCCTTCTCTTTATATATGTTTTCTATGAGTTGTGAGGGGGGGAGAATTTCCCGGCAAAATGATGTCATCTCCCACATGATACACTACCGGCCAATCACAGCGCCGATCATACACCACCGGCCAATCACAGCGAGTCTTGCTGTCTCTAAAGGAAGTAGCTTCCCTCAGCAACTGTGTTTACATTGGTGAAGGAATCTTGCTTGCTACTCCCTCAATTCTGGTCTAAAAATGATGGGAGACGGCTCTACGGAATCGTATCGGCAAGGCGGAGGTGCTCGCGACGGCCGCGGTGGTCCGCGGACCCCCGTTCCGGTGGTCCGCGGCGACTCCGGCCGAAAAAAGCAATACCGCTACTGACCACTAGTTGAGCAGCTTCCACAGTACAGCTTTAATTCATAGTGTGGTATCAAGTACCGAAAATAGCCAAGGTCGGCTATTTTCGGCTCACAACGTGTCGCAGCGCGAGGCGTTGAGCTTGGAGGTCGGCTATTTTCAATATTTTCACCAAAAGGTCCTTAAATGTCAGCCCATGCCCAGTAGTGCTTTGGGGGCCGGACGCGACCGGACGCCGTGTGGCCGGAAATATTTCCCCACATGCACGCGCACGGACGGCACCGAACGAACGGTGAACGACCGTGTAAACGCGTGCATACCCCCCCGCGAGAGCCGCGACAACCCCCCACCCCGCGAATCTGCGATAACTACAAGCAATACTTTAATCAGTGGCTACTAGGCCTACTATGCATAACAGGTTTCTAGTGGTGGTGAATGTGTGAGCGTCCTCAAGCCTCTATTCTTATGGATATATAGCCTACTTAGGTTTCCAGCTGTGACTGCATGTGCATGTGTGTGTGTGTGTCCTCATCCATTACTGTGGTATTTAGTGTTTGAGATTCGTTCAAGGCAAACTTTGTTTCTCTATCCTACTGCAGCGCTGTATTTTCTAAATGAATTAAAAGAAAGTAGAACATAAAATCTTAAGTAACAATGCAAATGTAATTAAGACTAGAAAACTATTGTTTTCCCACCATTAGATCTGCTGACATCCTTTCTATCTAAATAGCCTCTAGAGGCGCTTGCACGCGCGTGCACGTGACGTCAATAAATGACCGTCCGCCCGGGAAAAAAAATCCCAAAGCACCACTGCCCATGCCTCTCTAACATTCTCTACACGTCCCTGCTGTTATCTATTACTTCTTTTGATTCATGCGCCCTGATCTGTGTGTGTTCTTACAACACATTGAATTGCCTTGCCATTGAAATGTGCTATGAACCTGCCTTGCCTTTCCTATTACAGCCTGCCTCATCCAGTGGGCAACGGTCCACTGGAAAACTTGGAAATGGTCATGAAAGCACAGCGGGTCTCCTGCAAAAGTAGCCCTACCTAGTGGGGGGTCCGGTGCGGTCCCTGGCACAAAACATTTTCAGATGTGGGGGTCCGCGGCCACATGCGGCTAAATGTGGGGGTCCGTGACTGGCTTCACATTAAAAAGGTTATTGTGAGACCCGCTACTGTCATTGGGGTGCCCCCTCTGCAGGGCTGCAGGGGGAAACCGCGATAGCGAAGAACATCGCGATCATAGATCATTAAATCGTTAAATAAACACAACCCAACCCTCCACCATGCACCCCACCTCAAAGTTTCTCGCGTTATGCCGCTTGCCTTTCATTTTATTAATTTCACACTTTCGCTAGTCGCTACAACCCGGGACTAGGCAAGGCAAGGTATCAGCATGCATGCAGCATCCATCCATCCAGGCTTGGAGGAGGAATGTGCACCGTGCAGAAAGCACTGATTTCACTGTGCATTCCTTCCAAGCCTGCATGGATGCTGATCTGCAAAACCGACACGCGAAATGCAATGCAATAAAGAGGGTTTTAACTTGTTTTTTGTACCTGGTCATAGCGAGGTCTTCCCAGCTGGAACACCGGAGGACATGCTGCTGATTCCGCCATGACGCTCCAACTGTTTATTTATTAATGAACTGTATCTATCTTATCTGTCTGTCGACTATCATGCACGGATTTTTCTTTTTTTTTCTTTTCTCTTCTCTCAACTAGAGTGAACTACACTCAATGTGAAACTAACTGCGTCGCTATGTCTTTTGGGATGTGTAGTTCTTTTCGTTCCTTTTCCCCCACTACTTTTGCAATAACAAAGTTGAACCACATGATAGGCTGCTGCGCACGCACGCACGCACACACACACACACACACACACACACACACACACACACACACACACACACACACACACACAGTCATTGTTGCATATAACAGTCTATTGATTGACCTTGAGAGATATGCGGCCTTGGTTGGGAGATGGATGTTTGACTGTTTACTCAATTTTCCCCCCTTTTTTTGCCTTTCAAAAGTAAAATGTGGAATCGGAATCAACTTTATTGTCACATCACATTAATGTGTAAATAATATATAATAAAATAATAATTGTAAAAATAATTGCGACCAAAGGTCGCATATACCGGTACTCTGAAGAACCGTGTCGCTTGAGTGTCCTTCCTTCCTTCCGTATCCTCGTGACCGTCCTTCTGTATCCTCTGTGATGTCAGTGTGATGTCAGCGAGTTGTGACATCACTTCCTGTACAGGGCGGCTACACGAAATGTGGATAACACTATATATGGAGATAGTCCAGTCCATCATGTCATATGGGACTACCGTCATAGAAAGTAGCCATTGTTAGGCCGGAGTCATTGGCTGTCTAAACATGGAGATGTGGATAACACTATATATGGAGATAGTCTAGTCCAATATGTCATATGGGACTACCGTCATAGACAGACAGTAGCCATTGTTAATCCGGAGTCAATGGCTGACTGTCTGTACAGGAAGTGATGTCACATGACATACTTTTTATGCCCATATATGAGTCCTAACATGGAGATGTGGATAACACTATATATGGAGATAGTCTAGTCCAATATGTCATATGGAACTACCGTCATAGACAATAATAATAACCAGTAAGACTCCCTAATCGGGAGATAAGCGACCGTTGGTCGCTTATCTCCACAAATAGGCCAAAAGTTTGTTTTACCAATTATCAAGACATACGGGCAGTTGACAGTTTGCCATGGTTACTCATTGAAGTTGAATCTCCATATATGGAGATAACCTACGCATCACACTAAGTCTGACCTCACCAGCCCATATTTGGGCATGAGCAACTTATGTCTCCATATATGGAGATATGATGACATCACACAGTCCTCAGCCGATGATGTGGCGTGATGTCATACAATACACAAACGAGCCCTACAGTATAAAGGGGCAATTCTTGCCAGGAAAGAAGCATTTCTTCGACTCAGACCTTATCGCCAGGGTTGGCTTATAGCAGCTGTCGGTAGGACCATATATGGATTCTGTTAGTGTGGATCTCCTAACAGGGCATCATCTGGAATACAATTCCCTTTTATGCCCATATATGGAGATCCCTAACAGAATCCCTTTCATGCCCATATATGGAGATCCCTAACAGAATCCCTTTTATGCCCATATATGGAGATCCCTAACAGCATCCCTTTTATGCCCATATATGGAGATCACTAACAGCTAACAGAATCCCTTTTATGCCCATATATGGAGATCCCTAACAGAATCCCTTTTATGCCCATATATGGAGATCCCTAACAGAATCCCTTTTATGCCCATATATGGAGATCCCTAACAGAATCCCTTTTATGCCCATATATGGAGATCCCTAACAGAATCCCTTTTATGCCCATATATGGAGATCCCTAACAGAATCCCTTTTATGCATATATGGAGATCCCTAACAGAATCCCTTGTATGCCCATATATGGAGATCCCTAACAGAATCCCTTTTATGCCCATATATGGAGATCCCTAACAGAATCCCTTTTATGCCCATATATTATGGAGAAATCCCTGCTCTGAGTATCTGACATCAGTGTGATGTCACCTGTTTATGCCCATATATGGAGATCCCTGCTCTGCGTATCTGGTTGCTATGGTAAACAGTTGGTTGCTAGGGTAAAAAACATGGTTGCTATGGTAAACAGTTGGTTGCTAGGGTAAACAGTTGGTTGCTAGGGTAAAACCATGGTTGCTAAGGTGGTTGCTAACGTACACTAACAAACCAGCAACAACAGACTGTTGCCACAGCAACGTACACAAAGGTTTGTGTACACATGTGGTGTGATGTCATACTGATGCGGAGATATGAGCAGGGCAAAGGTGTGACGTGTGACGTGTGACGGACGGACGGCCGGTGGAGGTTTTCATAGTAAACTGCTCCCTTACGGTCGCAATAACCAGTAAGACTCCCTATTCGGGAGATAAGTGACCGTTGGTCGCTTATCTCCACAAATAGGCCAAAAGTTTGTTTTACCAATTATCAAGACATACGGGCAGTTGACAGTTTGCCATGGTTACTCATTGAAGTTGAATCTCCATATATGGAGATAACCTACGCATCACACTAAGTCTGACCTCACCAGCCCATATTTGGGCATGAGCAACTTATGTCTCCATATATGGAGATATGATGACATCACACAGTCCTCAGCCGATGATGTGGCGTGATGTCATACAATACACAAACGAGCCCTACAGTATAAAGGGGCAATTCTTGCCAGGAAAGAAGCATTTTTTCTTCGACTCAGACCTTATCGCCAGGGTTGGCTTATAGCAGCTGTCGGTAGGACCATATATGGATTCTGTTAGTGTGGATCTCCTAACAGGGCATCATCTGGGATACAATCCCTTTTATGCCCATATATGGAGATCCCTAACAGAATCCCTTTCATGCCCATATATGGAGATCCCTAACAGAATCCCTTTTATGCCCATATATGGAGATCCCTAACAGCATCCCTTTTATGCCCATATATGGAGATCACTAACAGCTAACAGAATCCCTTTTATGCCCATATATGGAGATCCCTAACAGAATCCCTTTTATGCCCATATATGGAGATCCCTAACAGAATCCCTTTTATGCCCATATATGGAGATCCCTAACAGAATCCCTTTTATGCCCATATATGGAGATCCCTAACAGAATCCCTTTTATGCCCATATATGGAGATCCCTAACAGAATCCCTTGTATGCCCATATATGGAGATCCCTAACAGAATCCCTTTCATGCCCATATATGGAGATCCCTAACAGAATCCCTTTTATGCCCATATATTATGGAGAAATCCCTGCTCTGAGTATCTGACATCAGTGTGATGTCACCTGTTTATGCCCATATATGGAGATCCCTGCTCTGCGTATCTGGTTGCTATGGTAAACAGTTGGTTGCTAGGGTAAAAAAACATGGTTGCTATGGTAAACAGTTGGTTGCTAGGGTAAACAGTTGGTTGCTAGGGTAAAACCATGGTTGCTAAGGTGGTTGCTAACGTACACTAACAGACCAGCAACAACAGACTGTTGCCACAGCAACGTACACAAAGGTTTGTGTACACATGTGGTGTGATGTCATACTGGGCAAAGGTGTGACGTGTGACGGACGGACGGACGGCCGGTGGAGGTTTTCATAGTAAACTGCTCCCTGACGGTCGCAATAATAGCTGGAATTTATATAGCGCTTTTCTAAGTACTCAAAGTCGCTTTACAATATGTGTAAGTGTGTGTGTGTGTGTGGCAGATAAAAACAACAACTTTATTAGAAAAAGAAAACTAGGAGATACAATAAGAGCTAAGCAACAATAAAAACAGTAAAAACAAGAGTAGGTCCAAGATCAGCTGGGGTAGGCAATGGTAAATAGGTGCGTTTTCAGGGCGGTTTTAAAGGTGGGGATGGTGGGGGCATCTCTGATATGTTTGGGGAGTTCGTTCCAGAGGGTGGGGGCGGCGCGGCCAACCAGAAGCGGCCGGTCAGGACGCAGGCCGTCGTCGACCAGTCGGACATGTACACGCACGTGCTGTCGTCGTTCACCGAGAGCAAGGACGTGTGCCACAAGTTCATCACAGAGAAGGCCCTGTCACCCCAGGTTCGGCGCTTGGGCTTGGGGACCAGGAGGAGGCCAGCCTCACTGACACCTCACTAGACACTATTGTTAGGTCGGAGTCAATGGCTGTCTGTCTGACTGTCTGTACAGGAAGTGATGTCACATGACATACTTTTTATGCCCATATATGAGTCCTTCTGTACCACATCTCCATGTTTAGGCAAACTCCACACAGAAAGGCCCTATCGCCAACCCAACCTAGGGCATTTGGACCTATACATGGAGAAATGGAGCGAATCTGTTTGGCCTAAACATGGAGATGTGGATAACACTATATATGGAGATAGTCTAGTACATCATGTCATATGGGACTACCGTCATAGACAGTAGCCATTGTTAGGTCGGAGTCAATGGCTGTCTGTCTGACTGTCTGTACAGGAAGTGATGTCACATGACATACTTTTATGCCCATATATGAGTCCTTCTGTACCACATCTCCATGTTTAGGCAAACTCCACACAGAAAGGCCCTATCGCCAACCGAACCTAGGGTGTGAGCGATAGGGCCTTTCTGTGTGGAGTTTGCGTGTTCTCCACGTGTCTCCTAGGGTTGATACCCTCACAAAAACATGAACAAACTCCCCCCAGAATGACAACAACTAGAATCGTCAGAGAAACGCTGTGGTTGGCCAGATTGTCAAGAATTGGCGCGACCTCGCCCTTTAGGGCGAGGTTGCATGTCACCCTGAGGTCGCATTCCACCCTCGGGTGTCTTACTAGTAATAATAATAATATGTTGCCATCAGTGTTTCTCAAACTTTGTCATGTGAAGGACCCCCAGAATGATATGTATTTGGCTACGGACCCCCATCACAAAATATTTTGTTCCAGGGACCCCCAGAAGCAAATATTTGATTTTAGTCTATTCTGCATCTAGCTTAAGGCCACAGACCCGTTGGGAAACGAGTTTGGGGGCGACTTTGAAAGAGGGCGACTTATCTGGCTACCCACTGCACAGGGTATCTGTGCATTTCCAAAGTTACAATTTAAAGACTTTTAAGACATAAGAAGAATACCATTGTGTCAAAAGTGGCTAATCCCCCCCCAAATCAACAGTGAGCACTGCATGGGAGGAGAGGGGTAGAGGGGCAGCTGGTATGCGTCAGGTATGGTGCGCCCTCTAGTGGACAAAAAGCAACTATTCTAAGGGGTACCCAACAAAAAAAAATCCAATCCTTTTTGTATCAGAGACCAGCCCAGGCCCAGGGCCCTCTTCAAAATGTTTAGCATCCCTATATGGGGGGGGGGGCAGAGACGTCTGACGCCCGCTGTATTTTACTCCTTGAGTCAGACAATGAGCACAAGCAGTTTGCTGAGCACACAATGCCCCAGTCTGTGCTACATACAGTGCACTCTGCTGACCAGCAAAACCACTAGTTCATAGATCTATATGATGCTTGCCGAGTGGCCCCAGACCATCATATTAGCCTAGGTCTACAGAAGAGCTTGAAAACCTGTAATTGTTTATGTGCATTTTATTTTACTTAATTACAGTACTGCGGTCATGTGAAGCAATCACCGTAATCTACAATCAATGGTTCCAGAGTGGTAGTATTGGAGGACACAATATAATGACAACACAAACGTAGCAAAATAATTTAATACATTATTTTCACCGCATCCTCCCTTTGTCATTTCTCCAGCAAAAAAAGTTTTTTTCTTTTCCTTTTTTTTTCTTTTTTTTTTGTTGCTCTAAACGTAACAGTAACCAAAAGATTTAAGTGTAACGATATAACATTTCTTTAAAAAAACAATACAACTTAAATATATGTACTGTAATAAAAATAAAAAAGACTGTGCTCTTGCAAGACAGATTAAAGTTGCCTATGTGTTTGCTTATAATACAGCAATGGTGACGCTTTTTTCTTTTCTTCTCATACTGTTTGGTAGCATTCATTTTGGATTGCAGTTTTTTTAGTTTTTCTTTTTATAAAGCATTTCTTTCTTTCTTTTTTCACTCCTTCAAAATAATCACCTCAATTAAGTTGTCCAACTGGCATTTGATGCAGCTGTTGGAAACACATCTTGTGCCAAAAAACAAAAGAGACCCTGATGACATTCATTAAAGTTAAAGCAGCTCTATGTAACCCTGGCTTGGAAAAAAAATAGGTTGTCCATCTGACCCTAGGTTTTAACAGTGGGCAACAGCCGGCGACGCTGGTCGATAAAAACTACTAGTGGGCGTTCCTGCCATCATTAATGTCGTCCAAAAGATACATTATTTTGATGTTTGGGTGCCCACTTTTCGACCATTGCCTCATCGCCTAGTATCGCCAGTAGTTGCCGCATTCCTTAAGCCCCTGATACACGTAGCAATTTGTTCATCAACATCAACCAGCAACGACCAGAAGCCTCAATTGGGTATGGCCATTGGATTCATCTTTTTGTGCCTTCATCCGTGCAAGACACCAGTCATGTTGCCATACCTTATCAACAGGCATGAATTTATTTTAGGAAGTACATTTTATTTTTCTCCGCTTTAGCCAAGGTATGGAAGTTGCTATACCCAATTGACGCATCTGGTCGTTGCTGATTGATATTGATGAAAGAATTGCTACATGTATCGGGGGCTTTAGACAAATAACGCACTTACGGAAAATACTTACGGAATAATTGGACGCCATCTAATTATTTGGCTATAGAGTGCCACCATTCACTTACGCTTTATTTTGAAGAGCCCAAAAGAGACCAAACATCGTCAAAGGTCATGTCTCACCTAGACACAGGAACTGAGATGAATTCTGACCTGATGGTCAAGATTCAATTCATATCCTGAGCAAGCAGGCAGGCTCTATTAGCTCAATGGTCAAATCAGTACTTGAGCAGGAAACCGGCTTCACATTTGGAGTAGAAGAGGAAGGTTACATAGTGCAGCTTTAACTTAGCATCGTATTATGCCAGAGTAATTATTGGAAACTCTGAACAGCAAATTACATGTATTTGTATTGTAGCCTATGTTATTCTTGAATGCGTATGTAAAAGCCTTTAGCTATTTTAAATTGACACAAGCTCATGAGTATCTTACTTTATTCCAGGGGTCTTCAACGTTTTCAGGCCAAGGACCCCCTTAGTTGAGAGAGAGAGATGATGCAGGGACCCCCACAACCTGTTCATAGATTCCATATAGTTTCATCGTTTGACAGACAGCACAATCATCAGTGTATTTTGGATTCATGTCAATTTGTGTTTTCAGATATTTAACCACTTGAACTGTTAATACCTAATAAACTTGATCTTTCACTCTGTACTTAGTCTGCTCTTTTTCGCCTTGTGGCGTTGTGAGCTTCTAGATCTGCTATTTTTGACTAAAGTTCTCAGAATATGGATGCTAGGGTTCAAGTGGTTAATATAAAAAAGGAGAAAAAAAGTTTCTATCACTCAAAGATTTGGAGGACCCCCTGTAGTAAGTCCCCGGACCCCCTGTTGAAGACCCCTGCTTTATTCCATGGAGCAAGTAGCCATTTGTATCTCGTTGCTGTCGGGCAGAAGGAGCCTTGTATATTTCAACTTTGTCATGTGGTATTCTCTCCAGCCCTGTAGAGCTGCTATTTTTGTGATTTCCGGAATGATTTTGAAATTGAAGGCGTTTAAGTTTGTGTCGGTTTTAATAAATATTGAATCAGAGCAAAGTATCAAAAAGAGCTTGTGATTAATATCAACTACATTGGATTAGAATAGATATATGTATATATATATATATATATATATATATATATATATATATATATATATATATATTTTTTTTTTTTTTTTTTTTTTTTTTTTTATATATTTCCTGAAAAGTAACAGTTTTGGGCGTGCCCTGACATCAACGAACTGCCGATGACAGAAGTTTTGCCTGTATTTATCATCTTAAAAATTACTTAAACTAGTGAAAACAGCCGATCTACAAGCACACAACGCCTCGCGGTGTGTGCTTGTAGATCGGCTGTTTTCACTAGTTTTGTGCGACGGCCTATGATGAAGCAGGGCTTTGCTTTGCGAAAAGAAATGTACACATTTGAAACCTGGAGATACGAGGTTTCTGCCCGACAGTGACGATATGTTTTGTTTATTTATTTATTTTTTGATTTATGGTTAAGAAGCATGCATAATCTTATGGTTATGTCGTGTCTACATCAAACTGGGCAGTTATTAGCAGTGGGAAGACTTGGCTGACTGTGAGATCGGGGTGTTGTGGAAGGTTTGTGTGTTTCGTGTGAAACACGAGTAATCTGAAATCCCACATGCAGGAGAAAAAAAAGTGCATTTTCCCAAAAAAGCGTTCGACCAATAGTTAAAACATGACTTCAATATGGACCTGTCTCTGCATTCAAGTTACAAATAACTTGCAATCATTCAAAACGCTGAGGAAAGTCACAAGTTCTAGAGTTATAGCACGGCTCAAAAACGATAGCAGATACAAAATATGGCAGACTTGTAAGCAACACAGCTGCACCAAACAAATGAATAATGAGTGTGTTACGATTTTCATAGGTGTGTCCAGAGCCAAGGGCAAGGCCAATGTGTAAGCATGACAGTATGGATACACCGACAATCAAAACATTACTAAGGTAACATTACATTTGGGAGCAGCAATACTGGTGTGCAGATTCTTATTCTTATTCTATATACCGGTACACCTAAAATCTAACACACCAGTTATTCATTTGATTAGCTGTGTGTACTATAAGCTCAGTGTTAAGCGGTCTGCCATGTTTTACCTGCTGTAGTCTTTAACCTCTGATGTGAAAAACAAACAACAAAATCAGCCTACAGTAGGGTGCCATGCCTGGATAGTTCACCCCCAACATTATTTTCTATCAATTACACACCCATGGAGCCTTCAATTCATGGAGATAAGTGGAAAATACGTTTTTTCCCCCCCGGATGAACTATCCCTTTAAAGGGATATTTCACTTTAAACATTTTCGTTTTATCGTCTACTCAGGCTTTTGGGAGACATTCCATTTGTATCAGACACGCCCCCTTCCAAAACAAAGCCATTGTAACAACAAACTCCATTTTAACCTTTTTCATATTTTTGAAAAAAAAAGAAAGAAAAAAAGAACACGGCCCCCTCATGTATTAGTAGTATGAGTCACCATAACCAAGGACAGGTGTTTTCGATGATTCTAAAATGGTTAAAATGGAGTTTGAAGTTACAGTGGGTTTGTGGGGGCGTGTCTGATAACATGATTATCATACTGAAAAACAACGTGTAAAAAAAAAAAAAAAAGAAAAAACAGTCTGGGGCGTTCACAAAAGCCGGAGCAGATGATAAAATGACCCAAGAAGTGAAATATCCCTTTAAGTGTAGCGTGGCACGAAAGGCAGGGAGGGTCACGCGTTCTGGGGAGGGGGGCGCCATTGTGTCGTTGTGGGTCACTTGTGCCTGGCGATGCCGCGCACCTGGAGCAGCGTGGGCGTCTGCTCTATGATGCGCAGCAGCAGGTTGTCGATGTAGTCCTCCAGGTCGCGCACCTGCGTCTTCACCTTGCGCAGCTCGGCGTCGCGCTTGCTCAGCAGCGCCGCCTGCTCCTCGGAGGACGCCTGCTGCTTCTGCAGGTCCATCTCCTGCTGCAGCAGCAGCGAGATCAGCTCCATGTTGGTCATGCTCTGGTACTGCGCCGTCTGGTCCACCGTGGTGGCGGTGGCCTCCTGAAAACATCATGGGGGGGGACAAGTTGAGTCGGTCGCATGAGGGTCAATGGTAAACGGTGCGGCACAGCTCAGGGGTAGAGAAACCGATATTAGAGCACGAAGGGTTCCCAGTTCGAATCCGGGCTCCCCCTGAGTTAATGTCGAAGAGTCCTTGAGCAAGACTCTGAACCCCTAATTGCTCCCGGTGAGCAGGTTGGTGCCTTGCATGGTTTCCTACGCCACCGGTGTATGAATGTGCGTGAATGGGTGAATGTAATGCACGATCTATGTAAAGCGCCTTGGATAAAAGCTCTATATAAATGCACCATTTATGTTAGGGGTGGGACGATGAGCGATATGATCGTTTATCGTGAAAAAAAAAACACTTGCGATAATCGTATCGTGGAGATTTGATTTATCGTGAAACCGATTCCTCCGTCATGCACTGGGATCAATTCACCTTTTATTTTCCGAGCTGCATATCCAGTACCACTTAAAAACTCTATAATTGGTATACGTACTTGACTACTTTTTTCCACTCTCTATCAAATGTCTTGTCAAAAAATTGCCATAAGCTTGTAGATCTGCTATGTTTTGGCAAACGTTCCGCCAAGGATAATGCATTTTGATTATCACGATAAAATTGTAAATTGCTTGTCACAATAATCGTGATATGATATTTTTAAATCGTCCCATCCCTAATTTATATAGCACCTTTATCCAAGGCGCTCTACAGAGATTGTGCATTACTGTACATTCACCCGTTCACACACACATTCATACACCGATGGCAGAGGAAACCATGCAAGGCACCGGGGAAATCTCGCTTTTGCGAACGCCCATCATTTCGACCGGAGGGTTAGCGACTCACTCCATGGAGGTTAAGGTTAGGGTGAGGGTTAGAGTCGGGTGTCAAAAAGAGGACATGTAGTAACAGCGACACGCTCCCCAAGGCACCAACCTGCTCACCGGGAGCAGCTAGGGGTTCAGACAGAGTCTTGCTCAAGGACTCTTCGACACCAACTCTGGGGGAGCCCGGGATCGAACTGGGAGCTCGGACAACGCCAGATGTTGGAGCTTAGCTCTTTCCAGGAGCACTGCTAAAAAATAATAACATTATGATGGTGTGTAAAAGAAGAAAATCAAAGATTTGCCTCAGACAAGACCAAGTCTTTGCCACCGTCACATTTGAACGACCGTGTAGGGACATAGTAATGACCCCTGCGTAGTGCGTACGGCTGTAGCACGGTAGAGTGTCCGGTACCTGGTTCTTGTCAGCCTCAGTAGCAGTGCTCTGCTGAGCGGCGCGGCCAGGATGGATGGTGGACTTGAGCTTCTCCAGCACGGAACGGCCCTCTTTCTTCTCAGGCTGAGTGCTTGTACTGGTTAATGGCTTCACTGGATGGGGGCTGCATTGATGATGTCGCAAGTAAACACCTCAGTATTAATGTCACAACATAAAAACAACAGCGACTAGAACAACAAAAGAACACCCACCGGCTAAATATTTTGACAGCAATATACGGTAGCGCGGTTCTCAAACCTTTTGATTTTGAGGACCCCCCCCCCAATAACTCAGAGTGTACAAATGTACATTTGTACATTCTCAGAGTTACAGAACTGTAAAGGCTGATGCACACTAGAAGAAAAAAAAAGGATCCCCAGCCCGATTTTATTTCAGCTCAACTCATTATCTGCCGAAAACGTCTTCTTGACGCCAAAGACGTCTCTGACGCTTTTAGTTTGTTGGGGGTTTTTCAAAAGTTTGTCTAGTGAGCGGTGCTTTTTATGAGTTCATTTCATCCCGCGTTCAGTTCATCCCGCGAAGCTTGGCCGATGAGCCAGGTGTGGGACATACGTACACGTACATACAAGCAAACTGACAAACTGATAGAACCTTTCTCTAATTACAATCTAAAAAATATATATATAAAAAACTAAGTTGTCCTTTAAAGGACAACTTTAGTTTTTTACAACAAGGGTTCATATTTTAGATAGTCATTAGAAAAAGATGAAGCCATTAGTCATTAGATAAAGAAAAGATGAGTGTTAAAATGTTTTCATTTTCTTCTTTCTTCTTTTTTGTGATTTTAATGATTTTGATTT
Organism: Nannobrachium achirus; assembly: GCF_963921795.1. Taxonomy (NCBI): domain Eukaryota; kingdom Metazoa; phylum Chordata; class Actinopteri; order Myctophiformes; family Myctophidae; genus Nannobrachium; species Nannobrachium achirus. The sequence continues at coordinate 44,295,412 of NC_137824.1, forward strand.
GCATGCATGCAAGTGGCTAAATATGTATTTTTAGACACAATGAGCCCATTCCCAAGATGCACTGCAATCTTTCATGGTCAGATGTGACTTATGGGGGCTGGTGTAAATAGTAATAAAGAAATTGCTGGCTTATTGTGTCTAAAAAGACATATTTAGCCACTTGTGCGCTTGGCCCCAACCACCAAAATCAAAATAGAAAAATCACTAAAACAATAGAAAGAAGTAAATGAAAACATTTTAACACTCTTTTCTTTTCTCTAATGACTATCTAAAATATGAACCCTTGTTGTAAAAAAACAAAGTTGTCCTTTAAGCGTCCATTTGGAAATCCTCACGGAACCCTGAGGGTCATCACTTTGAGAACCAGTGTATACTTGAGTTGGAGTTATACATAGTTACACCTGAATCACGTGCTGTGAGCTTGCATTTTCTAATAGCTTGCATTGTTTAGCAACTCTGTTTTTGGTGGCGTGGAACTAAGTACAACCAAGTATAAGCCACACTGAACAGTTGCATAGCAGACAGGCCGTCAACCTTTGCTCAGTGAAGAAAGATCGAGTGATTTAATACTAGAGGAAGGATCAGATGCTGCTGCTATTGAACCTACTGTTCTGAGCCTTAGAGCATGGCAGCCATGTTGTCTCGTGCTTCATTTATTTTAAAGTGAGAGTGGAATCAGTGGTGGAAAAAAGAAAAAGGAAAAAAAACAACACTCACATTCTTAACTGAAGTAAAAGTATCAATATGGCAATGTAGAATGACTCTAATACAAGTAAAAGTATGTAAGATTACTTAAGTAAAAGTTCAAAAGTATTGGTATCAAAATGTACTTAAAGTAACATATACTCATTATGCAGAATGTCCCATTTGAAATGTATACACATCTTTTGAAAATAGCAGATCTACAAGCTCACAATGCATCGCATCACGACACATTGTGAGCTTGTAGATTGGCTATTTTCGAATGGCCAAAATGTATATAGGGCTGAAGTGGTTAATGTATGTTTTGTAATAATAATACAAATCTACAAAGTAACTAGTAACTAAGTTTTCAAATAAATGTAGGGGAGTAAAGGCACAATATTTGGTTTCCGCCATGTAGTGGAGTAGAAGTAAAAGTACTGAAAACTGGACATACTCAGGTAAAATACAATTACCTCAAAATTGTACTTAAGTACAATACTTAAGTAAATGTGTGGAATGCATTTCAATCGGCTAGATTTATTTTTTTAACGCTGAACTGGACACCACCCCAGTAGCAAAACCACGGATGTATTAGAATAGAATTAGAGATTTCTTATTACGTAATAGGTTAGCGACTAGCCGACTACCAGTGAAATCAACTAGTCGATTGGCAAAAAATACTAGTCGTGAAAGTCCTAATCCTGACTACATTATTTCCCGAGGCCACATGGGAAACAGAGTCTTTTCCATCACTCCCGCCCGCGGTAGAGCGCTGGATATTGGTTACCATGGTAACACGCTGAGACGTTCCTGGACGGCACTCCAGGCCAGGGGTGGAAACGTTAAAAGGTTCCTGGACATCATGGGCATAGTCAATGCAACAATCTAAATTGATACAGATGCTTTCCCAGTAACCTTTAATGGGTTAAAGGAGCTATAGTCAACTTTTTCATTGTAGGGCCGACACTTTGTTTACATCCTAGTCTATAGACTAGAATGTAAACAAAGTGTCGGTCTGACAATGGCCAAAATGATTATTTTATCATTATTTTACGCTTTTTGTGGTCATTTTTGAATAGAAACACATATATGAAGCTTATTTATTTATAAAATGTTTTCGAAACATTATTTTTATTTTAGCATCCGTTTTTCAATAAAAAGTTGACTATAGCTCCTCCTACTTTACTTTATTTGTTTATTTCCAATTTGCAATACTGTTATCTCTACTCCGCTAAATGTCAAGGCAAATATTTTAATTTATCCTCTGAGCGGCGATTACCTCAATGCACAACAGGTGCGTAGTCACACCTACAATTCATGGGTTGCATTTGTAGTCCTAAACAGACCATATTGAGGACCAACACAGGTGTTCAATTTGTCTGATTGGCATAGAACCAATGTTCTACGTTAATCAAAACACCTGTTGGTCCTCAAAATGGCTGGTATAGGACTACAAATGCAACCCATGATGAATAGCTCTAACGAGTAACGACTATAAATTAGACTTGTGTGACTGTTGAAATCCGTTAGTTGGTGTTTTAAAGGGTTTCTTATTCTCTTTATACTTGCTCTTTTATAATGATTACAATTTGGTTTTGTTTTGAACTGTTTCAATTGCAGTCAGTATGATTATGCTGGTTTAAATATGACTCCGGAACAAGACAGCTGTGTAAATGGTTCTGTGTACGTTTTGTTAGTTTGTTTCTGGATTGGTCCAAAGAGGCACACACAAGGAAACAACTCCGGAAATACCACAACGACAAAACGAAAACCACTATAGTTTGTTGTGGTATTTCCATTGCGCAAGTTATTTCCATGCTTCTCGCTGCCTTTCTGGATTATGAAAAGGTACAGTGGACCGTGCAATGCTCGGTCAATTTATTATCACACAATCACTCAGTAACTCATTGACTGCCACCGTTGTTTTTCAACTTTGGTAAAAAGTAGTCACAGCATATCCATCTCGATTAAGATCCAGTACATCATACATGATCCACACGCACGGCGTGCCACGGCATCGCGGAAAAAAGCCCCATTGAACAGTCAATCCGTTCATCAGATACAAGCTAGTAGGTTAGCATTGTTTACACTTGGAACCACACCGCCGCACAGGAAACAGAGATTTGGGCGTTTTCCTGCAAAATGTAACATGGGAGCCAATGGAGATCAGTTTTTTTTCTCATTTTTATCTTCCTGTTGGGAACCGGATTCGATTAGTTTACAGCAGATGCGTACCATCGCGATTATTAATTCACCCTTTGTCAAGTACCGCCCGTTGTCCCGCTCCTCTTCACACCCATTGGTTGCTGTGTCTTGGTGGGACATTTGGTGGGACACTCCATCCACTACCATTGTAATTCAGTTGCTTCGTATTGTTATTCTGTGTATTCAATTCTCATTTCAAACTTGGTTTCAGTGAAATGGAGCTGCTCAGTGGCAGTATAGTGACTCAGCATGTTTTTAAATGTTTTTATTTCTCCAAAAGTTATGTTTTAGCAAATTCAACATAAAAAAGGCGGAACCAGGGCGGGACAAGACAGATAGAGCCTACTGGTTGGTCAGTCAGGGACCAACCAGAAGGCTAACAAAGGGTGAATTAAATTAAGTTAAACAAATAACTCATCAAACTCTCGCCAAACTCACCATATAGCAGTCAATGAGTTTTATATACATACATACATACATGCACGCACGCACACACGCACACACGCACACACACACACACACACACACACACACACACACACACACACACACACACACACACACACACACACAAACACTGTACCCAATGTGACACGGGAGACTTACATTCAGCTGTCATTAGCAGGTAGCCAAAGTAGCAGCGAAGGTGACTTAAGTTCAGGCAGAACTCAGCGTAAGAACACATAGCAAAACAATTCATAACAACTTTAAACTGAAAAATGTGATGTGGAATACAAAACAAATGGAGCAAAGCAAACATCAACAATGGCTTCATCCAAAGGCTTTGGATGACCTGGCATGGTGCCAGTGGCATACAAATAATGTAATTAATATATACACCACTGTACAGAGACAATCAGAGCAGCAAAAAGCGAAAGAAATTAATACAAATAAAACAACACCACACAAAAACTAAATCAAACAGTATAAATATGAATTCCCAATTTGTAAATATATATATATGGCAGTAATCGGTCATCTGCATCCCCTTTTTCTAGCGTAAACCGCTTGAGCCCTAGCATCCCTATTCCGGCTGTGGGGGCTATCTACAAGCTCACAACGCTTCACAACAACGCAGCATGTTGTGAGCTTGTAGATCGACTATTTTGGGCGAAGAGATTCGGTGTCGGTATAGTAGGGGCGAGAGGAAAAAGGACACACCGAGTACAGTGCCGGCTCTGGTCATTTTTTTACTAAGTAGTACAGAGGGTCTAAGTGGTTAATAAATATCTCACTTCAAATTGCAATTTCCCAATGCACTGGTTCTCAAAGAGGGCTCCAGGGACCCCCAGGGGTCCTTTGGGAGGAGGGTTCCCGTGGGACCCCATAACGAGTAGTTGACATAGCTCCACAACCATCATGTTATCCATTTATTTGTTGGCTATTCAAATTAAAAACAGCAGATCTACAAGCTGCGAGCTTTGCATATCTTCTATTTATTTTCATATATACTGTATATAACCGTGCACAAAGAGTAAGGAAACTTGATTTTGGTCTATCATATCTCTCCTTTAACAATACCAATTGGTATTGTGTTTTATATAATTTTTATTGTTGATTAGTCAGTCACCTTTACAACGAGGTACAGTTTGTAAGCATCGGGCATTTGTGGAATGAGCAACACAGCCAAACGTGTGGGTAGCACTGACCAAACATTTGCCAAAATGGCCTGTAATACTTTTTTCTGCTGGCATGCATTCTCATTTTGGGCTTCAAGTGCTGGCAGGCTTGTGCCTAGCACCCGAGCATGGGTTCTGCCAGAATTTGGGACCTAATGCTATCCTCCAGGATGACAACGCTCGCCCCCACAGAGCCAGGATCATCAGAGTTTGGGAGTGGAGAGGATGGAATGGCCTGCCATGAGTCCAGACCTCAACCCAACTGAACACATGTGGGATCAACTTGGGCGAGGTGTACGTGCTAGAGTGACTAACAGAACCACGTTGGTGACCAGCATGAGGAGCAGGTGCCAAGCTGTTGTGGCTACGTATGGATCTTCCACACACTACTGAGGTCCCTGACACTGAGTGTAAAATTGATACATTTTATACATGGCCAATATGTGTTGGTTATGTGCAATCTTCAATGCTCTTCAAAGGTGAATACCAACAGAACAGTATTACAGGTTACAGGGTACTTGTTTGGTCAGCGCTAGCCACACGTTTGGCTGTGTTGCTCATTCCACAAATGCCTGATGCTTACAAGCTGTGCCCTGTTGTAAAGGTGACTAATCAACGATAAAAATGATATAAAACACAATACCAATTGGTGTTATTAAAGGGGAGATATAATAGACCGAAGCCAAGTTTCCTTACTTTTTGTGCACGTTTTTATGTCAAAAATGTTGAATAATTTAGAAAACTCTCATTGACATAAAACGCCTCTTCTGGGGGTCCCTGCCTGGCACAAAACCTTTTCAGATGGGGTAGGGGGGAAGGGGGGGTGGGGTGGGAGGGGTAGTGCGCGGTAAAATTAATATCAATTTGGGGGTCCTCAACACGAAAGCGTTTGAGAACAGTTGTCCTAAAGAGGAATTCATAAGAGCTTTTTTTCTCTCTCTCTCTCTCTCTCTCTCTCTCACTTATGAGGGGTTTTCTCACCTGCTCTCCTGAAGGGGCAGCAGGTAGCAGCTGATAGCTGGCTGTCTCTCCTCAGGCAAAAGTGTGTGCCGTGCATCGACCAGGGACTGGGCAGTGGAGGAGGAGGAGTAGGAGGAAGAGGAGAGGGCGGACCTGACCAGCGTCACCGCCAGAGCAGTGGTAGTAGTAGTGGTGGTAGTGGTAGTGGTGTCTGCGCTAGACCTCGTGGCTAAGGGGTGCAGGTCGGGAGGGGCAGGGTGATGCGGGTGGCGGTGGTTAGTCGGTGGTGGTGCGTTGATACTGTCACTAGACTGGGAGAGGAAGGCAGCAGCAGCAGAGGGGATGGAAACAGAGGAGGGGGGTGGTGGTGGTGGTGGTGGTGCGGTGTCTTGCAAAGATTGACCAATCTTTGACTTTGAAGGGGTGACGTTTGGCGCTACCCTGGCGTGGAAGTCTTCGAACGCGGTTTGTCCTCCCAGCGAGGAGGCTTCTGCGGTGTCGGTTTTGTTCAGAATTGACTGTATACTATGGGTTTCTGATGGACAAATGACTGGTTTACTGCTATCCGCCACACAGGTTGACTCTTTATCTAACGTCAGCGATGAGGAGTGAGATGAGTTGGCGGGCTGATATGAGAGCGGTCCTTCACCGCTCTCGGAAATCCTGCGCACAGGATGTGACAGACCGTTCGGTTTATCGTTTCCTTTTTTGCTCTGACTGCATGGACTTCCACCGCCACGTACTTCCTGGTTCGCTCCTTTCGGTCTCAAGCGTGCACTGAGCACCCCGGAAAACGACGACGCCCCAATTTGGTTGTGAGAGGTGGCCTGCAGTTTGACTTCGGTGTTACCGTTACCGTCGAACGTGCCGTCTGTTTGTCTAAATTCCTCTTCTCCTTTCAAGCGAACCGGTCTAGGCTCAGTTTCGAGTTCGGACGAAGAAAAGAGGTTCTCGCTTGTGTCTTCCTCGCTAACCGGGGAGACTGGCCACATTTTGTCAGGTGATACACTCATGTCCACTAGGGACGAGTTTGTCTCTGATGTAGTGTGTTTTAAAGCCAACATGTTCTCAGGTGTGACCAGTGTCCCCTCGTGGTAAACAGGCACGTGTGAATCTTCCGGCGGCGGAGGGAAACTCTCACCTAAGTCTTTGAGACCTCTGAGAGTGTCTGCTGTTGTTTCTGATGGAGAGGAGCCTTCGGAATCAATAAAACTGAAGTCCAAGCAGTTATTCACATTCATGTTCAGATCTTCCAAAGTCAGAGAATAAGATGTGTTATCGTTTGCACTTGTGGGCTGCTGGGGTGGGTGAACAGGGGGAGAATATATCACAGGCTCTAATGTAACAGGAGCGATACCTAATGCTTTTGAGTTTGATTTAGGAGCCGTCACATCAGCGGACATGCTGAGAAGGTCGGCAACAGTCAGCTCGCTATTAAGAAGCATTTTAGGCCCGGTGGTGATGTCAGCTTTCTGAGAGGGAGCCTTGCTCTTTGATGCAATCTGGTTTTCGGCAGGCTCCTCTGGGGCTACTGATAAAAGGGCATCGTTTACTCTGGGCTCGCCATAGCTTTCTGTGCTGCCAATGCGACCGTACAGGTCCTGTTCAAACAGCATCCCCTTCCAGCAGGGCGTGTCATCCTCCAATGGCTCGTACCTGAACTTCTTCATGTGGTCTGAGTCGGACGTGAGCCCGGATGAAGAGGTCAAACCCGCGCCCTCGGGCCGCGGGCGACTGCCGAGGGACTCCGACGTCTCGCTGGACGCCGGAGGGTCCGGAGACGGAGACGCGCTGCTCGGGGTGCTTCGCTTGCGCTGCTGTTCTTCCTCCCTGGCGCGCTGGCGGGACGCGGCGCCGGTCTGCGACAAAAGACAGGCCTCTTTCTGGACGGCGAGCTCCTGACCTCGGTGCAGCCAGCTGCTGGAGTACATCTCGCTCTGCATGCTCCTCGGCGGCCTCCGCGGAGGCAGCGGCGGCGCCGGTGGTTCCAATCTCTCGCCATCGGGCGGGTTGCCCCGTCTCTGAGCCCTCGAAGGCTCCTGGTGACGAGGCGCACCCGTTGGCGCGTCGCTGAGCCTGCTGGAGGCAAACGCATCAAAGGAGTCATCCCACTGTTCTCCCCCACTGTCCGACACGGAGCGCGGGGTGAAATGGCCGAGGGAGCCAGGTGGCGCGACCGGTCTCGGGAGCACAGCGGGAAGCGACGCCTGCCTGGCTACCGCCCTGGGGCGCTCCCGCCGTATGGAGGGCACCCTCTTTGGCGCGGGGGCAGGGCCCAAGGGGGAGGGGATGGGGAAGCATGGCCGGGAGGAGGAGGAGGGCAGAGCCGTGCAATGAGGGAGGGGCGAGCCGGAGGAGGACGCGAGGAGGGGCGGCGACCGGCGCGACTCTTCGGCTATGAGCTCCACGAAAAAGGGGTTGCGCTGCATTCGGGGGAGGAAGGGGTTGGAGGGGGAGATGGGTGGGGGGGTCGGGGATGGGGAGGGAGAAGGGGTGGCGAAGGGGTTGGTGTTGTTGTTGTTGGCGCGGTGACTCCTGTGACTTTCAGGAGGAGGGATATGGGTGGGCGAGGGCGAGGGCGAGGGGGAGGGGGAGGGGGGGTGGGCGTGGTGAATGGGTGAACGGGGAGGGAGGGGCGGGGCGGGTTCATCTGAGCTGCTTTCTACCTTAGGAGAACCTTCCAGCCTGTGGAGGAAACGGGTAGGGCTGTCACAATGATTACATCATCGTCTAATCGCAATTCATTCAGGCAATCGCAATTATTTCGCATAATCTTCATAATCGTTTCTGTTGAGAAATGTTAATATAGTTTCAAACACTTTCAAAAAGTAGTGGAAATAGCAGATCTACAAGCTATTTCCACTATCAATGTTATTTTGATAGTGATAAGTATAAAGTTATCAAATATGTCAGTAATGTCTTTGTATATTTAGGTTATGTGTCATAATTGCCATGAGCAACTTCAAAGCCTAAAAGCCAAAAAGATATGTAATTGTCAACGACATATACACAATTAAATCATTACTCGCAATTATTTGAGTGACAATTAATCGCCATGTAAAATGTCATAATCGTGACAGCCCTAGAAATGGGTACAAGTATAGTCCTCTTAGTTAATAGTGTGCCAGCCAGTCAATGGAGAATCATCTTTCTTTTTACACAAACAAAGAAGGAAAAGAACATGACCAGAGACACTCTCCAGATCAAAGGTTGTGATTGGTTTCTAGTTTTATTTTTTTTATTTTTTTTGCTGCACTATTGAAATGCTTGACTAGCCTCAAGCTATCTAAGGTCAAAATAAAAACAAATCAAAAAATTATATCATTATGCAAACGGCAACATAAATAACTTTTTCTTCATCTTTTTTTTTAAGCAAAGCGCAATTGAAAATGCCTTAACGAAAAAGAAGAGTGCTTTTTTAGCCATTCGGGATTTGAGCCATCAGCATTGGCAGTTATGTGTTTGGGTGAGCACAGCGCAATATGAAATGTTTTTCCCACATCATATAATGCCATTATTTTTTTCCTATGCCACAATTACAGCTGTGATAAAGAAAGGCGAATTTCGATATTTTTGAAAATGTTGACATTTCAAAATATTTCGCCTAAAAAGGATATGCCCAAAATTGTGATGCCATGTTGGAATGTGTGTGAAATGGAATTTTGTTCAAGGTCTGATATTTGAAATCGTATGGTGTGGGAAAAACCGTATGAGATGTGTTCATGTATGGGGGCAACATGCCGTTAAAATGGAGAAACATATGACATTTTGCATTTCAAATGAGCTGGGGGGGGGGGAGCAGAGACCACTGGTTCTCAAAGTGGGGCCCCCCTTGGGTTCCTTGGGGGTCCCCCAGCTAAATGATTTTATACTCATTGAACTTAAATGATGCTGTCAGAATTAGTGCAGATTGGGGTCCCAGATATTTCAGTAGGGGGTCTCTGATAAATCAAAGAAAGAGGCCCTGCACACTGTCTGGATCTTTAAAAAAAGAAGAAAATTAATGATTAGGACAGACATATCGTCACTGTCGGGCAGAAACCTCGTATCTCCAAGTTTCAAATGTATGTTTCCATAAGGTAAAGCCCCGTTTCATCATAAAAAGACTGTCGCACAAGACTAGTGAAAACAGCAGATCTACAAGCACACAACGCCTCGCACCGCAAGGCGTTGTGTGCTTGTAGATCGGCTGTTTTCACTAGTTTAAATCGTTTTTAAAATGATAAATACAAAAGGAACGGTTTTAGAGATACAAGGTTTCCACCCGACAATGATGATATCTAAGGGTCTAACGTCCGCAACGTTGACTTAATAAAGAGCAACTTCTTTTTTTCTTTTTTCAGACAGTGTGCGGGTGTCTCTTTCTTTGATTTTATTATCAGAGATCCCCTTCTGAACATTTGCACCTTTTTGGTTGTCCTACGCACCTGTCACCAACCTTTGAGGGGTGCATCGGCCTTCTGCTAAAGAAGGTCCCAGATATCAGATTGGAGTCCATAGCCTGATTCATATCGAACCAGGGAGTCCTTGAAATGAAAACATTTGAGAACCACTGCTCTAGGCAAACAGGGAGGGAGCGGTGCCTCAAAATGTCAGAAGAGGACACCATTTCAAACCTCTCGAGAACCAGGGCCGAGGCTTTGCAATGACCCGTCACTCATCGCTCACCTTGGCTTGTTCTGCGAGTCGCCGGAGCCGAACCAACCCCTGAGCCTGCCCTCGGGAGCCCAGGAACCGGCCTGGCCATGGTGTTGTTGCTCCGACTTGGCCGGGAGGGAGTCGCTCCTGCCGCCCGTCGAGAACAGCGTCTTTCTTGTCTTTTTCCCCTTGTCTGGGGGGGAGACCGCAGCGGCCGACAAGGGGGACACCGGCTGCTGCGCGGCCGGGCACGAGGCCCCGATGCGGGCACTCTGAACTTCCTCAGTGTCCTCTTTCTTGCCCTTGTCGAAGGACCAGCGCCGGCCCTCTCCGGCGGGGGAGGAGGAGCCCTTGTCCTCGCTTCCTCCCCCTCCGCGCTTGGTGAGGTTCTGCAGGGACCGGGAGAGCGGCGAGCACTTCTCCAGCAGGACCAGCTTGGGCGAGGCGTTCCTGTTGGGGGTGCAGGGCTCCGAGTCGTAGACGTGGCTCCCGTTGATGCACAGGGAGGACTTGGACTGGGTCAGCTGACGGCCCATGATGGACTCCACGGCGGGATGCGGCCGGGGCGCGCCGGCCGCCACCGTGGTGATCCTGCTGGCCTCGTCGCTGAAGGCGCGCTTGTGGGTAAGCACCTTGGTCGTGTGCTGGGTGGTGAGCACTGTTTGGAGCGATAAAGTTCGGGATTATGGTTACCGTATGTAAGGTTTATTCTCTCAAGACAGATTCAGAGCTCAGATTCAAGCTCACAAAGCTTGTGAGCTTAAAAATTTGCTATTTATGAACATTAGGGGTGGATATTGGCAAGAATCTCATGATGCAATATGTATCACGATACTTGGGTCACGGTGCAATAGTATCACGATGTATTGCGAAGCTGAAGGCGATGCTCTAATGTTGTTGTTTTGGAAGGGGAAGTAGCTACTATAGTACAGCGACATCTAGAGGCAGTGGAGTGTCAGGACCGGCCTTCTACCATTGGTTCCTATGCATGGGAACATATTTTATTTTCCTCAAAGTATCGCGATACTACGGCCTGAAGTATTGATACAGTTGAAGTTACAATGGGTTTGTATAGGAAGGTCCTGGAAGGGGGAAAATGAGGGGAAATCAATATCAGATATCTAAATACCAAATGAAGATATAAAAAAAACTGTCCAAGAGCCTGATTAGATGATAAAATGACAAAAAGTGTTTTCGAAAGTGAAATATCCCTTTAAAAACTGTCCAGGGTGTCCGCAAAAGCCTGATTAGAATAAAATTACCAAACTTTTTTTTTAACGTGAAATATCCCTTTAAGTAAATGTACTTAGTTACTTTAGTTACTACACATCTTCCTGTGCTAAAACAAATAGCATAAAAGGGGGGGAAAAAATAAAAAAATAAACACACCTTTCTTGGCTAGGTCTGTGTCTCCATAGTGGGAGTCCACCTTGACCTTGGGGCTGTAGATGGGGGAGCTGGGGGGGTCCGCCAGGAGGTCCAGACTGGGCGGGGGGTTCTCACTGGCCACAGATGACATGCTGCTCTCTGAAGCCAGCGACGAGCAGGACCGGGTGTCATCGGACCTGTACGGTTAATGGTGGTCATAGGCGATTTTAAGGGGTGTCTATGGGTGCCTTGCAACCCCTGGCCGCCAGGGGGGTGAACAACCTCATAAAGTCATTGCAAGCTACCACAAGCAACACATTTACACGGATCAAAAAAGTGTCTGTTATTTATCTCTGGTGCCTGTGGCGAATTTGGTGGTGAACTCCTCCTAAAGCCCCCTCTCTTAAATGTATTTTACACACAAGTTGTTGCAAAAATAAGTAAATAAATCATATAGGCATATGCTCATAGTGTCTAGAAAAGCACCGTTTATTTGTGTTACAATTAGGTAAAAAATAAACCTTATAGAAACAGGATAAACCATACAAAAGTTGTACAGTTTTTTTTTTTTTTTTTTTATCCAGCGCAGCCTTGCACCCCCTGCTAGAAGAGGCTAGAATCGCCTATGATGGTGGTTATTTACAACGTACACGTATTTAGTTGACGGTTAAATGCAATTAACGATTCAATAGTTTTTTTTTTTTTTTTTTCAAATGCACAGGGAAGGTATGACAACTTAAATACACACAGGAATGAATGTAAAGTCATATCCGTGCATAGTATACAGTTTTGTGTTTTTTCCTAAAATTAACGTCCCCTTTTGATCGTCCTACGGCGTCGCACAAAAGCAACAAAGGTAGCAGATCTACAAGCTTGTAGATCTGCTAATTTTGCTATTTTTTTTTATTTGAATCCTGATAAGTAACAGTTGTGGACATGAGGGTCCCACCCGACAGAGATAACATACAGCATAATATCGTTGTTGTCGGGTGGAAACCTTGTATCTCCAAGTTTCAAATTTGTACGTTTTTTCACCAAGTAAAGCCCTGCTTCATCATACAAGGCTGTCGCACAAAAGCAGTGAAAACAACGCCTCGCGGTGCGAGGCTTTGTGTGCTTGTAGATCTGCTATTTTCACTAAAATGATAAATACAAAACGAACGGTCTTGGACATACAAGGTTTTCGCCTGACAATGACGATATACTATGGCCACTGGCCATGGTATATCATTGAAAGGTTCAGAAATGTTCTAAAAGAGCGGCGAAAAAAGCCAATCGACTAGCCCACATTTACACGTCTAGATGAAGTGTGCTGTGTGCTTGTGAATCAGCTATTTTGCACTTTTTCATTTACACAAATGAATGGAAAACGATTCTGACGATTACGCAAAACAATTATCTCAAACAATTGCGATTACCAGTGATGGAAGTACTGATGTGATGGAATGTGAAGTACTCACATTTTTTATTTAAGTAAAAGTATCAATACTGCAATGTAAAAGTACTCTGTTACAGTACTTGAAGTACCAAAAGTAAAAGTACAAAATGTTTGAAAATAGCCGATCTACAAGCTCAAGACGCGACGTGTTGTGAGCTTGTAGATTGGCTATTTTCAAATAGCCACGTTATAAAATAGGGCTAAAGTGGTTAATGTATGTTTTATAATATAATCATTTATATCTGCCAAGTAACTAGTAACTAAAGTTTTGAAATAATTGTAGTGGAGTAAAAGTACAATATTTGCCTCTGAGATGTAGTGGAGTAGAAGTAAAAGTACTGAAAATTTGAACTACTCAAGTAAGGTACAAATACCTCAAAACTGTACTTAAAGGAGGATTTCACCACTTTTCAACCTGTCTTCATATAATAGGTCCTCACTAATGTTCATGATAAAATAGCACAATTTTTTTCATTGTCTGGGTCACATAGGAGAGCTGTGGGCGGGTCAAATCCATCCACCAGTGACATCATCGTTTGACAGATTTCTTTTTTAAACAATATCTTTGTAAAAAAAAGTATTATCGCGAGAACAATGGCTTCCACTTTGACATTGCAACTTTTCAGGAATAGAAAGCCTGCTTTTTCTATTAGCTTGGATTCCCCACTGATGATGTCACTGGTGGATCGATTTGGCCCGCCCACAGCTCTCCTATGAGCCTCAGACTGAGTAGAAATAAATGACTATGCTATTTTATCATGAACATTGAGGACCTATTATATGAAGACAGGTTGAAAAGTGGTTAAGTCCTCCTTTAAGTACAGTACATAAGTAAATGTACTTAGTTACTTTACGCCACTGGCGATTACGTCAAATAAATAAATAAATAAACAGACCTGCGCAGTTTTCCCTTGAAGAAGTCCTTCATCTTGCTCCTCTTCTCCTCCGGCGCCTGTTGCGCGTCCCTGGTGATCTCCTCCCCTCCTCCTCCTCCCCCCTCCCCAAATGGCTGGCCCGGGGAGCCCGACAGGGCGGCGAAGCGGCCCGGGACGATGGCCGAGGAGGACTCGGTGACGTCGCCTCCGCCCCTGCCCTTGCGGCCCGTGACGCGGTCCTTGAGCTTGCCGAAGGCCGAGCGCGGCTTGTCCTTCAGCGTGAGGTCGAACATGCTAGCCGTCATGTTGTTCCGCGTAAAGCGCACGGTGGTCTGCAGCTCGCCACGCTCCTTCTCCTTGCGGCCCGCCCTGGAGTGGAGCCTGAGCCACCTGCAGAGAGAGAGAGAGAGAGAGAGAGAGAGAGAGAGAGAGCAGTGTTTTGATGTAGTTTTAGTCATAGTCTTTTGAATAAAATGTCATTGGTTTGAGTCATATTTTGTGATCTGAAATGTCTAGTTTCAGTCGACAATATATCATAAGATTTTAGTCGACTAAATCTACAGTTGATTTTGTCTACGAAACAACTCCCGAGCGCAACCACAAATAAAATGAATTGTCTTTTAGTTCTACTGGATCTCTTCTCCACTAGTCCCTCACTGACATTTTGGTCTAGTTTTTATTTGTTGACGAAATTATCAATAATATTTAGTCATGGTTTTATTCATCATAGCTTAGTCAGTGGAAAAGGGCAGTCAACAAACATTTGTAACTCAAATCTTTCTCCGTTGCGGTCCCTGGCTGGAACAAAATGTATTGAGATGGGCGTAAGTGTCCAAATACAAATAATTCTAGGGGTCCTTGACATGAAAAAGAACCACTCGGGTCTTCAGGTCTAAATTTGGTTAAAACCGGGAAAGCATCCTTGCCATTTTAGATTTTATCTATTGTAAGCTATAGCGACAACTTTTTCACAACCTCTTTAGAACAGTGATTCTCAAAAATAGCAGATGTAGCAGATGACTCTGTGTGTCCCTTCGTGCCGTGTAGCCAAATTTATGTTGAAAAGTCTTGAATAATTTCCCCCCAAAAAATATTTTCAGATGGGGGGGGGTTTAAATATTCAAAGACTTGCAGACATTATCAAGATTTTTCAAAAATAGCAGATCTACAAGCTTGCAGCGCGGCATGTGCCGTGCTGTGCTTGTATATCTTCTATTTTCCAGTAGTTAAATCACTAAATAATTGAAGTGAATCCTTGTACCCAGGGCCCAGAATTTGCAACATCCCTCTCTCTCTCTCTCTCTCTCTCTCTCTCTCTCTCTCTCTCTCTCTCTCTCTCTCTCTCTCTCTCCCTCCGACCAGAAAACATGCTCCGGAGCCAAGATAAACGCTTTTGGAATCCTATGTGACTTTCAGAGAGCACAGTGAAGCAGAGAGGAGGGGAACCCAGAAAGGGCCTGCAATTAAAGCCAGATGTCTTGTGCGACGTTGTTGGCTTTTGCTCCATTCCAATGTCAATGGTGGGATAATGTCTCACATTAAAGGGACAGTTCACCCCCAAATGTTTTTTTTTTTTTTTTCTTATCAATTATCAATTGAGTCTTTTATTCATGGGTATTTTTTGTTTTGGCCGCATTCCTAAGACAATAATTTGATGACCAGCAGTGGTTCTCTATGGAGGCCCAAAGAGCCTGCTTTGTTCCCTATGGAGACACAAAGACTCATCAAATTGTTGTCTTAGGAATGCTCTGATGAGATATAGTAAGGGAAAGTTAGCCTATTGCTACATCATCTGGGAACTAAATCTAAATCACTAACTTTCTTCACAAATGTTTTCATAAAGGTGTCTACTATCACCTCTGAACTTTGTCAAACCCAACTCCCTTGACATACTTTGTGGGAGCCAATCAAAGTTATTGGGTATCCCGAGGGCAAAGGGGAAAAATAAAAAATGGCCAATATGAACGTATGAGTTGTGTAGTTTGGGTATTTTGGGGCTGCTGAATCCATTCCAACCATTCGTTTTCAGTTAAAATGGCCACACCTACCTTTGTGTGTCCATGAGACATAATATTGGCAATAAAAAAAAAGGTTGGAGTAGGGTTTGAATTCATGAAAACTATTCAAGATCAGGTGGGTAAGCACACATCATGACACTAGGATAACATGATGCAATCTGACAAGGAACACTCAAACACAGGGTTTAAAACATAGGGACTAACGGGACACAGGTGAACTCAAATGACATGATTGGCTAAGCCTTAGCCAATTAGGCCTTTTTATGGCCAAGGAGTCATTTTTACTGATAACTAATGGAACTGTTGGAATGGATTCAGCAGCACAACAATACCCTAATTACACACCTCATATGTTCATATTGGCCATATTTTTCCCCCTTTAATCCCAGGCTCTGGGTATCCCGATACCCTCAACTTTGATTGGCTCCCACAAAGTATGTCAAGGGAGTCGAGTTTGACAAAGTTCAGAGGTGATAGTAGACACCTTTATGAACACATTTGTGAAGAAAGCTAGTGATTTAGATTTAGTTCCCAGATTGATGTAGCAATAGGCTAACTTTCCCTTACTAATAAGAAAACCTCACCTGAGCATGTCATCAGGTGAGGTGTTTAGCGCTGAAGAATCTGCTCTCAGCAGACGGAAAGGCCCATTTCCTGTTTAGGGGCTCTTTAAAATACTACATAGCAAAATAATTAGAATCTTTGGTGATAAAAAGAAAAAAGAAAAAAAACGAACCCTTGCAGCTTTAGTTGCAGCTCAACAGGATGCAATCTATTTGATTTACAATATTACCTTTGAAACCTCTGACATTTGGGATGATACGGAAACCTGAGACTACAAAAATAATTCTAGACGGGTATGACTCATTATATTCGGTGCAAGAGCAGAAACATACTTACTGAAGACTTAGTCAGGGGATATCTTCCGAAATAGTGTCAGAGCCTGGAATAAATTCCTTACCAAAATATTTCTTCACCAAAGTGTTTGTAAAGGCTGATGAAAGTTGGAGTCCCATTAAATTAACTATACAGGATAAAACACACCAAAATAAATATGCTTTGGTGAGGGGTCAAACTACGGGTTTCTCATCATTCTGAATCCATTGCAAGCATTTGTTTTGCAAAAAAAAACATTCCTTGGCCTAAAAACGGCCCCCAAAAAACTGTGGTTTAGTGACGAGTCATCACTTTTCACAGTTTTGTGGGAGCCGCCTTTACCTCAAGGAATGTTTTTCGTGCAAAACAAATGCTTGCAATGGATTCAGAATGATGAAAAGCCCCTAGCTTGACCCCTCACATGCTGTGAGGATAAAACATGTGACCCCTCACATGTTTTATCCTGTATAGTTAATTTAATGGGACCCCAACTTTCATCAGCTGTCAAGGATTCTCCTAGGGAAACTGAATTTCAGTCTTTGTGAGATGTGTTACTAGACACCTTTACAAACACATTGGTGAAGAAATGTTTTGGTAAGGAATTTATTCCAGGACTTTTTAAGATATCCCCTGATTAACTACTGCTGTCAGGCAGAAACCTCTTATCTCCATATATTAACTATGTGTTTTTTGACATTTTTTCGTAAATTAATGTCCTGAGCTTGTACTGTAGATCTGCGACTTTTGCTATTTTTGAATTTGAATTCTGAAAAACAACAGTTTTGGACTTGTGAGGTGTCCACCCGACAGAGACAATATGCTAAAGCTTGGCATTTAGAAAGTAGGCCTTACACTTGCTACAGTATATTGGGTATAATTATAGTTTCTGTGGAGGCCTGTGGAGCGGCGACAATGGGCTATTTAACAACTTGGGTGCCAAACTCGTTCAGTAACGAGTTAAGGCCACTAGGGGTCACCCTGCCAAAAGGAGTTCATAAACGAGACAACAAGGGGTTAACTGGTACAGCTCTGCGTGCATGCTGTGACCTGTGAATGACCCTAGTCCATACGTCACCCCGTAGCTCAGAGAGAGAGAGAGAGAAAATGGATGCTCTAGGCTGCATTGATTTCCATTCTAGCCTGAAACATAAAAAGGGCTTTATCTATGAATGAGGTGAAAAGAACGCCAGGGAAGCAGAGATCTGATTGTTTTCACGGCGACACTTTACCGCGATGGTCGGCCGCGGTTTGGATTTTAGTTTCGCGAGCGTTTGTAAACAAATGGATTTTCTTCCTCAATCGTCAGCGGACACTCACGTGCACACTCACAAAGCTTCCGAGGCTCTTCAAAATAAAGCGTGAGTGAACGGCGGCAGCAGCAACAGCTAGAAATGTTAGAAACCTGAGCATCCCATGTGTTAAGCTTTGGACAGCTACAGCAGATGACAACGGCAACCGGAAATGATCGGCGCGCCACCGTAGCAGCCGTCTGTACTACGCCAGAAGCTCCCTTTCCACGTTGCGCCTAAAACGTCTGCTGTATACTAGACGCGTCGCCATGGGAACCAAAGCGTTCAGTAAAAGGGGACCCCGTCGCCGACTGTTAACGATTTGGACCGCAACAGCGATTGCATCATAGCAGTCGTAGTCCCGCCTCATGTTGCGGTAGTAGAAACGGGCTCCTTAAATTCCCTATTATGCATGAACACTACAGGGTCATTGACCTTTTTTTATTAGATAACTAACTAACATCATGCAAGGGAAAGGGGAAGCATTGCATTGAGACTGTTGCCTGTCACCAGACACATGGATTTAAGTTCTCAGCTGCCACAACTGATTCCAGTCATTTGGAAGCATGTTGTGCCGCAGTGAAAATAGCCGATCGTCTGCGACGCATCGAGAGCTTGGAGACAGGCGATTTTACAGACTAGAGCATGCGAGGTGCCGGAGGTGGTCAAACTAGCAATATGCTTCTAAGCATTTTCCACAAAACCCTAATGGTATTTCATAAAAGCAAAGGTTAAAGCCTCAGTCTGTGATTTCTTCACCTGGTTGGCTGTATGCAGAACAGCAGGAACAATATTACTAAAAATATCATCATCTTACATTAATTGATTAGCAAACAGTGCTAATACTGTTTTTCAAATCGCATATAGGACTTGGCTATACCAGTAAGACTCCCGAATCGGAAGATAGGTTGCATGTAAATCAGCTTGATGGTGGCGCTAAATGGGACAGATCCATAGTGATGACATGACTCTAGACATACCGTGTACCGCTTCGTAGGATTTTAGGGCAAAATCTGTCCAGAAATGTTCGTGAAAAAAACTGCCTGATGGTGGCGCTAAATGGGACATATCAATGTTGATGACATGACTGTCGACATACTGTGTACCGCTTTGCGTGATTTTAGGGCAAAACCGGTATGAGCAGTGTCCAAAAATGTGTTTGAAAAAGTCTGCCTGATGGTGGCGCTATATGGGACAGATCTATGTTGATGACATGAGTGTAGACATGCTGTGTATCAATTTCCGTGATTTTAGGACAAAATGTGTAGGTGCAGTGTCCAAAAATGTGTTTTGCAAGAATCGGCCTCATTGTGGCGCTAGAAGAGGGCCATGTGAGAAATGAGGGGTGTGGTTTGGCAGCCAAGGAGTTTGTGTGCAAAGTTTGGCATGGATAGGGGCAACGGTGGCGGAGATATGAGTAGAGCTTTTTTTAATGTATTTTTATTCATGCAGACTACTTGAGACGTGAAATCAAAACTGGGTCTATCTTGGACATTGGGGACAAGTGGCATTTCTTTATTTTATGTTATTATGTTGTTATATGCGTCACACAGCCAGTGCCTCTAACAAAGGGCCTATTGATAAACACATCAAACAAAACCTAATAGACAGCCCCATGGTTCACTTCAGAGGCAAGACAGAATCTGTGGTGGAAAGTAACTGAGTAGCCTAAGTACATTTACCTCACTTTGAGGTAGCCTGGCATGGACAGAGTGAAATAGATTTTATTTTTCTCGCAGATTTGTCTGGTTTGCCAGGCTGATTTTGAGGTACTTTGACTTGAGTTGATTATGATACTTTATACGGTACTTCTAGTCCATTGGGGTTGGGGACGGTAACCGCCGTACCGCCGTATACCGCGGCCTACCACGGTGTCAGGGTCCTTACCGCGGTCAAAAAAGCCAAAAAATTGGCTATTTTTATTGAGAACAAGCGAGTTTTAAAACAGGGGAGAAGCGAGGACCGAATGCGCTCCATGCCGCTCTGCTCTGGGCCGCGTACCACATGTTTGGAAGCTCGGGCCTGCACTGCACACTGGGGCAGCAGCGGCAGCCTCGTAGTCTGCTACTGGAGCAGCGTTACACTTTCTCCACGTGACACAAGTATGTTTACTTCATACATACCTTGTGGCAGTTTTTTTTTTATTCATACGGGCGGAGTGCGAGCCGCGAGGACTAAAGCCGAAAATTAAACTAGCTTTTACTTTTTCCACCACGTCGCTGACTTCATTTGCAGGAGCGCGTTGTGCCCCGTCGGCGATTTTACAACCTTTTCTGTCAAGTATTGTAACTAAAACCTGTCTATATGTTTATATCACTCAATCAATGAGATTTGAGACGTGAGTTTACAGAATCACTGTACACGATCTACCCGTCTCTCATCTGGTTGTTGTTCACACCACGTACTGTGTCTGAAAAGCCCCAGCCTACGTTACTATAGTAACCTGACTGTGCACAGGTATATACAGATATACAACACACGATCACAACACGTTGCATCCGCGACGCGTTCTGAGCTTGTAGATCTGCTCCTTTCAAAGCCAGAACCGCTGTGCTGTACGGGGAAGTATTACTCGGGCAGTCGGGCTGTGGAGCCGCACATTTTGGGAAGATGATGGCAATATTTTGGCTTATCGACGAACCTTAATTAAATAGAAAGGGGGGTGCGGTAATTACCGCAATACCGCCGGTAATGGGAAGACGATAACCGCGATAACAAAATGTCCATACCGCCCCAACCCTAAATCCATACTATTTATACGTGTAGTCCTTACTATCTAAGAGGCAAATGTTGTTGTACTTTTTATTCAACTGCAATTGACATCAGTTACAAGTTACTTTGTAGATTTAGATGGTTAGGCCTATTACAAAAATAAATGAACCAATTAAAGCCCTATGTTATGGCAGAAACGTGAACATTTTTACCTAGGGGTAATTTTGTGCGCCGAAAAAATTGACAGATCCAAGCACTTTTCCCATGGGACCTGGTGGCTCTAAGATTTTTTGGGGGGTCTTTTTTCCCTGTATGGTAAGTGAATTAGAGCCACCAGATCCCATGAGAAAAGTGCTTGGATCCGTACATTTTTCAATTCAGCGCACACAAATACCTCTAGGTGCAAATTTTCACGCTTTCTGCCGGAAGTGAACAACTGTTTCACATATTTCTCCCACTATTATGTGCTCGCTCTCTCTTCCTTGTTCCATTTCAGTGATTGTAATGGCAAATGCAGTGTGTGATGCAACGTCTACTACTGTTATGCTGACTGTAGGAGAATGGCTCAGCTTATAGCAACACAAAGGCTTTCTTCTTGCCAGCTCACTTATGCTGCTAATAATCACAAGTGCGTACTACAGCGAGTAAGAGTATGTTTACATATGATATACTATAGGGCAGGGGTCTTCCACAGGGGGAGAGTTACTACAGGACCCCCTGTAGTAACACTACAGGGGGTCCTCCAAATCTTCCAATCCTTTTTATATTAACCCATTTAGGCCTGAACACATTATGACGCGATATTTTATGCTTTAAATATTAAAAAATAGCAGATATACAAGCTCACAGCGCGGCACCGAGTGCCGCGCTGCGAGCTTGTAGATCTGCTATTTTTTAGAAATCGTGAAAATTAGAATTTTGACCCAATTCTATAAGTGTCTTTTGAATCCTTCAAAGATTTTTGGAAAAAACCTATGTTTCTATGTCAGCAATCTGGCCAGCCATCGTCAAAGAAAAGGTCCTTTTCACTTAACTGGAGCTCAGTTAGTCTGTTCTTGAGAGACTACTATGTCAGTGGTGCTCAAACCTTTTCATGTGAAGGACCACCAAGATGATATTTATTTGGCCACGGACTACCATTTCAAAATATCTAGTTCCAGGGATCACCCAGAAGCAAAATTTGAGTTACAAACATTCGCTTTGAAAATACATATTCAAAGATTTGCACACATTTTCACGACTTTTTCAAAAATAGCAGATCTACAAGCTCGCAGCGCGGCTTGTACCGGTATATCTGCTATTTTTCACTGGTTAAAGCATTCAATAATTCTAGGCCTAAATGGGTAAACAACTTGAACCCTAGTAGTGTCCATATTTTGAGACCTGTAGCCAAAAATAGCAGATCTACAAGCTCAAAACGTGGCGTACATCTTGTAGATCTTGATCATGTAGATCTGCTACTTTTGCTATGTTTTTATCTGAATCCTGAAAAGTAACAGTTGTGGACATATTTGGAGGTTTCTATTCGACAGAGAAGTTTTCTTTGTGATGATTTATTGTTATATGGATCAACAGATGTTATAAAATATGAAGTTGTAATTATTATTAGTGGCCAAGGCCACGAAGTGGCAAAAGGCCACTCATTGTTATTGGACTTCATCATTAGTGGCCAAGGCCACGAAGTGGCAAATGGCCACTCATTGATATTGGACTTCATCATTAGTGGCCAAGGCCACGAAGTGGCAAAAGCCTTGGCCACTCATTGTTATTGGACTTCAGCACTATTATTAGTGGCCAAGGCCACGAAGTGGCAAAAGCCTTGGCCACTCATTGTTATTGGACTTCATCACTATTATTATTATTATTATTATTCCGCCACTTTTTCTCTAGCGGCTAGACCGTGCAGTCGCTTTTTACGAAACTCGGCAGTATGGCAGAGGACTATGCCAAACGGCTAAAACGCGAAGCTCGCAACAATCTGCCAAAGGGTGGCGCTGTAGGAAGCCTTTGAAAAATGCCAACTTTGAACTGGTGTAGCTCATGCCCTGTTTCAGGTACAGCAATGAAACCTGTATACAATTATGCGTCTCCTCATGCCGAACAACTTTTACGCTCTGACTTTTGACCTCTGACCTTTACCTCTCCCACAATTTTGAATTATATGAAAAACAGTCAAAATCTATCTCCTCCTGGGATTTTCGCGTAACGTGCGCGAAACTTTTTTTACATGAACTTTGGACCAATGTGGTCATCGCACAGCGGCCGGATTTCTTTTAAAGCGAAACATTATTTTTTAATAATTCACTGTATAATGCAGTTTCATGCAAATTATTCTTCTGCCTCTAAATCATACTTGCAAAGTGACACGTTCATGGCATTTGGCAAATATGTAGAGGGTTAGTACAAATATCACTGAAAGCAATCTTACTCCAATTGGCCAAAGGGGGGCGCTATACGAAGCGTTTGAAAACTCAAACTTTAAAGGGGCATAAGTCATGCCTCGTTTCGTTTGAAGACATGCAACTTGCTTACACGCGTGCCTTGACTCAAGCGGAAGACATCTGTGTCTTTGTTAAGTAAGCTCCACCCTTAGATTTTCCGCCATTTTGAGCAGTTTGTAAAACACTTAAACCCGCTTTTATTCCGGAACTTTCGCGTCACGTGCACGGAACTTTTTTTACATGAACTTTGGACCAATATCTAAAGATCTGTCAGATCGGATTTTTTTTAAATTGAAACATGCTTTTTTAATAATTCAATCAACATTGCAAGTTTTATGCAAATTATTCTTCTGCCTCTAAAACATAGATGCAAAGTCACATTTTCATGATGAAATACTGTAGAGGGTAAGTCCAAATATCACTGAAACCAAAAAGAATCATATTTGAACTGGGGACCCCCCACCCTGACGTGAGTAGGGGTTTCCCATGATCTGGGCCTTAGGCTAGATGCAGAATAGAGCTGGGACGTTCGCGAACGAATCGAATCTTTTGAACGGCTCTTTGAAGTGAACGATGGGATCCGGTTTGCGCAGTAGAGAGCCGTTCATTTGGGGGGAGACCCCCTCCCCCCAATTCAACATCTCCTTGCTACTCCACTGAGTACTGACTGAGTACAGTGAGTGAGTGAGAGAGAGAGAACAAGTGGAGGAGCGAGTTCATTGTTGCCTGCTTGTTTTTTTTAGGTGTTTTATGAATAACAAAAGTCAAGGTAGCTTAATTTACACACACATTTTATGAAAAGGGTAAATACTAAATTGTGATCTCAACTGTCAGCAGAGGAATGTGGTGCCACCTTGTGGATTCATGTTTAAACAAATTCTTCTTAAAAATATATAAATATACAAGGAGCCAAATGAGCCAGTCTTTTGAACGGCTCTTTTTAGTGAGCCAGATCGATGGTACTGTCTCACTTCAAAGAGCCATAAATCCCACCTCTAATGCAGAATAGACCCAAACACAGCTGCCCAGCAATTTGCAATCAAACCACACCCAGTATAAAGCCAGACTTTCTGCAGTAACTTGCTCAGTGTGGTCCACAACACTGGAGGTGTTACAGGCAGCAGGTATGTACTCTTTATTTATTTCAACAACTATTCCAATTTCTGACAGTTTAATTCATTAATTATTTATACTTACCCATGCAATAATTTGACTTTTAGATACCATACCTACCTGATCCACTCGCTACACTGGCTGTGTGAATGAGGAACATTGTGACTTGGTGAGTGACCATGTGCTCTGTAATGTTATGTTGTTTTTGGTTTTGGGATCTAAATGTTAAACAATTTCTTTTGGAATGTAATGCTTGTATGTTAGCTGCAATGTTGATTATTGAATTGATGTATTTTGAGTTTAATGCCAATGCCTAGTTGGGCAGATTAATGGAATTATTTTGTTTCAAGCCTGTAGTGCAGCAGATTATTTGAATTTGTTGTTTTTCTATTCATTTGGCCTTTTTCTTTGATCCAGGCCAGGTTTATTCCCTAGAACTGAATCTGAAAGATGGCGAGCCTGCAGAAAGACTGACACAATCCTGTCTGACCTATGGGTAGGAAAAAGCAGCCGCAGTGACACTCATTCCTATTTTGATTTTGAAGTAATGACTTTGAGTTTCTTTATAAAGTAATGATGTTTGAGTGCATTCATTTATTCATTGTTTCAAACCATGCAGGGGAAGCTCAGCCTCACACCTGAAGCCCATCTGACAATCAGCTGACAATCAGTACCAGCTCCCAGATTGCTTCATTGGAGCCAAAGAAAGGCAGTGTAAGTGGGTTCATTATTCTGAACTGTGTGGAACGGGCAGATTGAACACCTCTTCTCTACCTTGTGGCTCAACTGTAATTATTCTGAAGTTCACCTCATTTCTCTCTCCCTCCCCCACCTAGGCTGGCTGGGTTCCAACACCCCCCAATTGGAATCCATAGTCTGCTCTGCCCACAGGACAGCAGCCCCATGTGAGCCCCTAAAGTTCCAAGTTTTGACCCCCAGCCGCCTTCCCCTCAACGTTTTTCAATAAAAACAATTTAACTTTTAAGTCTGACTCTGCTAGCCACTTACAGAAAATAATGCTGCTATAATATTTTGCAATTGCAAATCCTTTGTGTAAATAAACTGAAATTCATACTATTGCATGACTATTTCTTTATCATGTTTCACAAGCATCTGGGTCTACAATGCCAGTGGTGTAAAAGTAACTGATTACATTTACTCAAATACTATCCTTAGTATAATTTTGAGGTATTTTATACTTCACTTGTATAGTCTTACTTCTAGGCTACTCCAGTAAATGCTCATGCATTGCATTGTGAGCTTGTAGATCTGCTATTTTCAAAAAATGTCAAGTTGATGCCAATACCTTTGTACTTTTATTCAGTATTTACACTGAACAGAGGCCACCCTTCTCACATTGGCCTGTTATAGCGCCACCAGCGGGTCAATTTTTGCAAAACACATTTTTGGAACAAAATGCTTCAAATCCTGCATGCAGCGTCCGATTGCCGTGAAAGGCCCAAGAACACGTGGCACCCTTTTCACTTTGGCCTATTATAGAGTCACCACTAGGCCAAAAAAAAAACCTGCCAGAGTCCTGTTCGGTCCTGTTTTAATTTGATATTCTTCTTTGCTTTCCCTTGATGCCTTATTGCTTTCCTGCTTTTTATGCCTTGGACACTTTATCGCTGCTTGCAGCTATATTTATTATTATTATTATTATTCCGCCACTTTTGCTCTAGCGGCTAGACCGTGCAGTCGCTTTTTACGAAACTCGGCAGTATGGCAGAGGACTATGCCAAACGGCTAAAACGCGAAGCTCGCAACAATCGGCCAAAGGGTGGCGCTGTAGGAAGCCTTCGAAAGTGCAAACTTTGAACTGGTGTAGCTCATGCCCTGTTTCAGGTACAGCAATGAAACCTGTATACACTTATGCGTCTCCTCATGCCGAACAACTTTTACGCTCTGACTTTTGACCTCTGACCTTTACCTCTCCCACAATTTTGAATTATATGAAAAACAGTCAAAATCTATCTCCTCCTGGGATTTTCGCGTAACGTGCGCGAAACTTTTTTTACATGAACTTTGGACCAACACGGTCATCGCACAGCGGCCGGATTTTCTTTAAAGCGAAACATTATTTTTTAATAATTAACCGTATAATGCAGTTTCATGCAAATTATTCTTCTGCCTCTAAATCATACATGCAAAGTGACACGTTCATGGCAGTATGGCAGAGGACTATGCCAAACGGCTAAAACGCGAAGCTCGCAACAATCGGCCAAAGGGTGGCGCTGTAGGAAGCCTTCGAAAGTGCAAACTTTGAACTGGTGTAGCTCATGCCCTGTTTCAGGTACAGCAATGAAACCTGTATACACGTATGCGTCTCCTCATGCCGAACAACTTTTACGCTCTGACTTTTGACCTCTGACCTTTACCTCTCCCACAATTTTGAATTATATGAAAAACAGTCAAAATCTATCTCCTCCTGCGATTTTCGCGTAACGTGCGCGAAACTTTTTTTACATGAACTTTGGACCAACACGGTCATCGCACAGCGGCCGGATTTTCTTTAAAGCGAAACATTATTTTTTAATAATTCACTCAATGTTGCAGTTTTATGCAAATTATTCTTCTGCCTCTAAATCATACATGCAAAGTGACACGTTCATGGCATTTGGCAAATATGTAGAGAGTTAGTCCAAATATCACTGAAAGCAATCTTACTCCAATTGGCCAAAGGGGGGGCGCTATACGAAGCGTTTGAAAACTCAAACTTTAAAGGGGCATAAGTCATGCCTCGTTTCGTTTAAAGACATGCAACTTGGTTACACACGTGCCTTGACTCAAGCGGAAGCCATCCTTGTCTTTGTTAAGTAAGCTTCGTCCATAGATTTTCCGCCATTTTGAGCAGTTTGTAAAACACTTAAACCCGCTTTTATTCCGGAACTTTCGCGTCACGTGCACAGAACTTTTTTTACATGAACTTTGGACCAACATCTAAAGATCTGTCAGATCGGATTTTTTAAAAATTGAAACATGCATTTTTAATAATTTAATCAATATTGCAAGTTGTATGCAAATTATTCTTCTGCCTCTAAAACAAACATTTAAAGTAATATTTTCTCACTGTGCAGAGCTGTGCATAGCTCACCTGGTAAGGCCTTTGTCTATCATTCCAGAAGTCCCCTGTTCAAGCCTTACCTCATGCATTTAAAATACATTTTACAACATTTTGCCGTGAAAACCCTGGTACTGCAACTGAACATGGCAACCCGACCAAACATGGCAACCTTCTTAAGCAAGGGTATAAATAGTGGTTGAGTTGAGGCCACTCCCCCCCTCTCAGATTGTTGGAAGCCGCATGGTGCTGGTGGTTGCTGCTACTCACTGCTACATTATGCAGCAGCTGCAGGTCTGTACACTGTTCATTATTCCAACAACTATTCCAATTTCTAACAGTTTCATTCATTATACTTACCCATACTATAATTTGGCTTTTAGATTTACCTCACCTGACCATACCTACCTGATCCACTCGATACACTGGCTGTGTGTGATGGAGGAACAATGTGACTTGGTAAGCTAACCATGTGCTCTGAAATGTTATGTTGTTTTTGGTTTTGGGATCTAAATGTTAAACGATTTCTTTTGGAATGTAATGCTTGTATGTTAGCTGCAACGTTGATTATTGAATTGATGTATTTTGAGTTTAATGCCAATGCCTAGTTGGGCAGATTAATGGAATTATTTTGTTTCAAGCCTGTAGTGCAGCAGATTATTTGAATTTGTTGTTTTTCTATTCATTTGGCCTTTTTCTTTGATCCAGGCCAGGTTTATTGCCTAGAACTGAATCTGAAAGATGGCGAGCCTGCAGAAAGACTGACACAATCCTGTCTGACCTATGGTTATGGGTAGGAAAAAGCAGCCGCAGTGACACCTAGTTTGATTTGATTTTGAAGTAATGACTTTGAGTTTCTTTATAAAGTAATGATGTTTGAGTGCATTCATTTATTCATTTATTGTTTCAAACCATGCAGCGGAAGCTCAGCCTCACACCTGAAGCCCATCTGACAATCAGCTGACAATCAGTACCAGCTCCCAGATTGCTTCATTGAAGCCAAAGAAAGGCAGTGTAAGTGGGTTCATTATTCTGAACTGTGTGGAACGGGCAGATTGAACACCTCTTCTCTACCTTGTGGCTCAACTGTAATTATTCTGAAGCTCACCTCATTTCTCTCTCCCTCCCCCACCTAGGCTGGCTGGGTTCCAACACCCCCCAATTGGAATCCATAGTCTGCTCTGCCCACAGGACAGCAGCCCCATGTGAGCCCCTAAAGTTCCAAGTTTTGACCCCCAGCCGCCTTCCCCTCAACGTTTTTCAATAAAAACAATTTAAGTTTAGTTAAGTCTGACTCTGCTAGCCACTTACAGAAAATAATGCTGCTACAATATTTTGCAATTGCAAATCCTTTGTGTAAATAAACTCAAATTCATACTATTGCATGACTATTTCTTTATCATGTTTCACAAGCATCTGGGTCTACAATGCCAGTGGTGTAAAAGTAACTGAGTACATTTACTCAAATACTATCCTTAGTATAATTTTGAGGTATTTTATACTTCACTTGTATACTCTTACTTCTAGGCTACTCCAGTAAATGCTCATGCGTTGCATTGCATTGTGAGCTTGTAGATCTGCTATTTTAAAAAAATGTCAAGTTGATGCCAATACCTTTGTACTTTCATTCAGTATTATCTCTATATATTCATGTTATTCCTGGCACCGCCCCTGTTATCCTGTTCATATCCTGAAAGAGGCGGAGGCTGAAAAAGACGTACTGAAAAACATAATTTGGTTTCCTGTTGTCCTTGCATTAAAGTGTCAGTAGTTGACGTTCTAGGCTCTGGGCTCTGAATGTACCTGGGTTGCCATGTATGCTTGTGTCTATAAAAATACTATAGTTGCTTATTGGGCATTCTAATATTTTTAAACCAGTGTGTGAAGTTGGCTGATGGCCTAGGCTCTAAAGAACGGCTTAAGAGAGGTGTTTTAAGATTTTCATTTATCCAGCCGCCTCCATGCAATTTTGTAGCCTACAATGAAACCCAAAATTCAAAAATAGCAAAAATAAACTTTGACAAAAATAGAACTCAGGAACAAAAGGCAAAACTCAAGATAAAGGAAAAATAATAAACGCAGCCCATGGATAGGGCCTTGCAGCTCTCTCGCTGTGTGGCATGCGTGTGCGTGCAATATCTTTAAGCAGGGTGCATATGTCTATAGGGCACAGGCGGCTAGACCGAGCCTCCAATATGGCCTCCAATATGGGGTCACGTGCACAAGAAAATATGATCACTCGAAAATTTCAGAAATACTCAGATTACATTTACTCAGATTGATTTCACCACAAGCCTCCAAAATATGAAGAAAAAGAAAATCAATAAAATCAAGGCACTCAGCCTACATAGAACTTTTTTTTTTTTTTTTTTTTTTTAAACAAACATGGTTAACAGATGCTGTGGCTGTCTAGTGTAGTGGTCAGGGCATGTGCCTTTCATGCAGAAGGACGTTGGATAGAATCCCGCTTGGGGTTGATATGAGCTTAAAATCATGACATTTGGTAGACTTTACAGTTATGGTCTTCATGGCTTGGCAAGGCTTACTATGTACATTAGCAAACTGGGTGAATAGTATCACAGTATTTTATGTCTGTTGCATATAGTATTTTGCATACATGTTGTGTAAAGGTCAATTTGTGCTTTTATCTATAACTCCCCCGATTAGTGTAAAACTTTGTATGCACACTTCCCAGAGGCCAAGGAAAAACCTGTGCCCTGCATTTTTCACATCTGCCACCAGAAGGCCGAAAACACATTCTTCGATATTACTCCTTCAGATTTTATCAGAAAATCCCACAAATCAGTACACACAGTATCTCTACAGTGATGTAATCATGACGGATTTGTCCGATATCATCTAATTGGCTAACATTGAATTCCAAGGTTTGCAGGATTGCTCCTTTTTGAACAAAATGTCTCAAATCATGAACGTAGCCTGCTATGCGTGTGAGATTTTGCACACACATTCCCACTAGGCCAAGGAACAGATGCCACCCTTCTCACATTGGCCTGTTATAGCGCCACCAGCGGGTCAACTTTAGCAAAACACATTTTTGGAACAAAATGCCTCCTGCATGCAACGTACGATTGCCGTGAAAGGCCCAAGAACGCATGGCACCCTTTTCACTTTGGCCTATTATAGAGTCACCACTAGGCCAAAAAAACCTACCTGACCTGCCGAAGTCCTGTTCGGAAGAACACTGCTTCTAGTTTTTCTTTGATGTCTTCTTTGCTTTCCCTTGATGCCTTTTTGCTTTCCTGCTATTTATGCCTTGGCCACTTTATCGCTGCTTGCAGCTATATTTACTATTATTATTATTATTCTTCCGCCACTTTTTCTCTAGCGGCTAGACCGTGCAGTCGCTTTTTACGAAACTCGGCAGTATGGCAGAGGACTATGCCAAACGGCTAAAACGCGAAGCTCGCAACAATCGGCCAAAGGGTGGCGCTGTAGGAAGCCTTCGAAAGTGCAAACTTTGAACTGGTGTAGCTCATGCCCTGTTTCAGGTACAGCAATGAAACCTGTATACACTTATGCGTCTCCTCATGCCGAACAACTATTACGCTCTGACTTTTGACCTCTGACCTTTACCTCTCCCACAATTTTAAATTATATGAAAAACAGTAAAAATCTATCTCCTCCTGGGATTTTCGCGTAACGTGCGCGAAACTTTTTTTTACATGAACTTTGGACCAACACGGTCATCGCACAGCGGCCGGATTTTCTTTAAAGCGAAACATTATTTTTTAATAATTCACTCAATGTTGCAGTTTTATGCAAATTATTCTTCTGCCTCTAAATCATACATGCAAAGTGACACGTTCATGGCATTTGGCAAATATGTAGAGGGTTAGTCCAAATATCACTGAAAGCAATCTTACTCCAATTGGCCAAAGGGGGGCGCTATACGAAGCGTTTGAAAACTCAAACTTTAAAGGGGCATAAGTCATGCCTCGTTTCGTTTGAAGACATGCAACTTGGTTACACGCGTGCCTTGACTCAAGCGGAAGACATCTGTGTCTTTGTTAAGTAAGCTCCGCCCTTCGATTTTCCGACATTTTGAGCAGTTTGTAAAACACTTAAACCCGCTTTTATTCCGGAACTTTCGCGTCACGTGCACGGAACTTTTTTTACATGAACTTTGGACCAATATCTAAAGATCTGTCAGATCGTTTTTTTTATTTTTTTATTGAAACATTCTTTTTTAATAATTCAATCAACATTGCAAGTCTTATGCAAATTATTCTTCTGCCTCTAAAACATACATGCAAAGTAAAATTTCATGATGAACTACTATAGAGGGTTAGTCCAAATATCACTGAAACCAATCTTACCCCAATTGGCCAAAGGGGGGCGCTATATCATTTTGAAAGAAGGCGTCAAGTTAATTACATGAAACTTTTTCTTTTTTCTTTTCTTTTTTTTTAAATGACAGGTCCATTATGTGTGACTGCCGTAGTGTAGTGGTCAGTGCCTGTGCCTGATATTCGGATGGTTGTGAGTTCGAACCCCACGTTGGGTAGAGTTGATGTTAACATCCTGGATGCCCATGGCATGTGCATATGTGAAACTCTTTAATGTTGACACGTCTGATCTAACGTTCATGTTTAAAATGAGCCCTTCTCTACCGGCCGTTTTGAGTAAAAGAAAATATGATCACTCGAAAATGTCAGAAATACTCAGATTACATTTACTCAGATTGATTTCATCCCAAGCCTCCAAAATATAAAAAAGAAATCAATAAAATCAAGGCACTCAGCCTACATAGAACTTTTTTTTTTTAAACAAACATGGTTAACATATCCTGTGGCTGCCTAGTGTAGTGGTCAGGGCACATGCCTTACATGCAGAAGCTTGTTGGATCGAATCCCACCTGGGGCTTGTATAAGCATAAAACCATGACATAAATCCTGAAACCTGAAACAAGCACTATAATACAAACTGTCATGTCTACACCTATGTTGTGATTTCCAAGGATTGCAATGATACCATGTACCAGCTCAGTGGTCTAGTGGTTTGAGTGTCTGCCCTGAGACTGGGAGATCTGGGTTCAAACCCGGGTTGCGTCATACCAAAGATTCTAAAAAATGGGACCCAGTTCCTCCCTGCTTGAAACTCAACATCTAGGGTTGGATTGGGGGTAACTCCCTGCGACATACTAGTGTCATGTCCAGGGGGTGTACTTGTACAACAAGTTACCTTGCGCTACAGAAACGGCGATTCATAGCCTGGCCGATTCATATGGTCTTCATAGCTCAGCAAGGCTTACTATGTACATCATCAAACTGTCCAGGTGCATAGTATCACAGTTTTTTTTTTTTTATGTCTGTTGCATATAGGCCTACAGTCTTTTGCATACATGTTGTGTAGAGGCCAATTTGTGCTTTTACCTATAACCACCGATTAGTGTAAAACTTTGTATGCATGAAACTTTTTCTTTTTTTTCTCTTTTTTTTTAAATGACAGGTCCTTTATGCGTGACTACCGTAGTGTAGTGGTCAGTACCTGTGCCTGATATACGGATGGTTGTGAGCTCAAACCCCACGTCGGGTTGAGTTGATGTTAACATCCTGGATGCCCATGGCATGTGCGTATGTCAAACTCTTTAATGTTGACACGTCTGATCTAACTCCAGATCACGTTCATGTTTAAAATGAGCCCTTCTCTACCAGCCGTTTTTTTTCTGTTCTGAGTAAAAGAAAATATGATCACTCGAAAATGTCAGAAATACATACAATAGATTACATTTACTCAGATTGATTTCACCCCAAGCCTCCAAAATATAAAAAAGAAATCAATAAAATCAAGGCACTCAGCCTACATAGAACTTTTTTTTCAAACAAACATGGCAAACAGATTCTGTGGCTGCATAGTGTATTGGTCAGGGCATATGCCTTTCATGCAGAAGGTCGTTGGATCGAATCCCGCCTGGGGTTTATATAAGCGTAAAACCATGATATTTGGTACACTTCACAGTTTGGTTCCTTGAACAATGTCTGATATGGAGCCTTCCTAAAAATGTCCCCCAACCCCCCTTGATGTGTATTTTAATATCCGCCATTACTAAATAATGTATTTTGCATCATAAATCCTGAAACAAGCATTATAATACAAACTGTCATGTCTACACCTATGTTGTGATTTCCAAGGATTGCAACGATATCATGTACCAGCTCAGTGGCCTAGTGGTTTGAGTGTCTGCCCTGAGACTGGGAGATCCAGGTTCAAGCCCCGGTCGCGTCATACCAAAGATTCTAAAAAATGTTACCCAGTGCCTCCCTGCTTGAAACTCAGAATCAGGGGTTGGAATGGGGGAAACTACCTGTGACATGCTAGCGTCATGTCCAGGGGGTGTACTTGTACATCAAGTTGCCTTACGCTACAGAAACAGGAGATAGGCTCCTGCCCTATGAGATTCATAGCCGTGCTGATTCATATGATCTTCATAGCTCAGCAAGGCTTACTAGGTTCAGGTTTATTAGTCAAATGCATATCCATACAGGTATAGACATACAATGAAATGCTTGTGCCAGGAGCACTCTCAGCCTTATTACACACAAAAAAACAAGACAACAACAGGACAACCCAAAAACAACAAAACAACCATACAGTGTAACAGTGTACAGTATAAAAACTGCGTATATTGCACATGACTACCTACGTCTCGCTTCCATCTCTTCGTTAAGCAACCTGATTGCTTGAGCATAAAAACTATTACTGAAACGGGTGGTGTGAGATTTGATGCTCTGGTAACGTTTTTTGGATGGGAGGAGATAGAACAGGGAATGGGCGGGATGACAGCTGTCCTTTAAGATGTTCTCTGTCTTTTTCTTACAGCGTGTGTTATAGATTGTGTGTAGCTGTGGTAATTCTGTGCCAATGATTTTGGCAGCTCTCTTCACAATTCTCTGTAACTGTGTACTGTCTTGAACAGTCACGTTACCAAACCACACTGTGATGCATCCTGTCAAAACACTTTCTATGGTACAGCGATAGAAATTAACAAGAGCCTTGGTGCTCAGGCCAAATCTCCTGAGGCGCCTCAGAAAGTACAATCGCTGCTGTGCTTTCATAAGGATACCTTCGCTGTTTTGAGACCATGTGAGTGAGTTTGTTATGTGAACACCCAGGAATTTGAAACTGAAAATATGTACAGTACATAATCAAACTGTCCAGGTGTAACAGTTTTTTATGTCTGTTGCATATAGGCCTACAGTCTTTTGCCTACATGTTGTGTAGAGGCCAATTTGTGCTTTGACCTATAACCACCGATTAGTTTAAAACTTTGTATGCACACTTCCCAGAGGCCAAGGAAAAACCTGTGCCCTGCATTTTTCACATCTGCCATTTATAGCGCCACCAGAAGGCCAACTTACAGTATGTAAAACACATTCTTCGATATTACTCCTTCAGATTTTATCCGAAAATCACACAAATCAGTACACAGTATCTCTACAGTGATGTAATCATGACGGATTTGTCAGATATAATATTCTATCTAATTGGCTAACATTGAATTCCAAGGTTTGCAGGATTGCTCCTTTTTGAACAAAATGTCTCAAACGCAGCCTGCTATGTGTGTGAGATTTTGCACACACATTCCCACTAGGCCAAGGAACAGATGCCACCCTTCTCACATTGGCCTGTTATAGCGCCACCAGCGGGTCAATTTTTGCCAAACACATTTTTGGAACAAAATGCTTCAAATCCCGCATGCAGCGTCCGATTGCCGTGAAAGGCCCAAGAACACGTGGCACCCTTTTCACTTTGGCCTATTATAGAGTCACCGCTAGGCCAAAAAAAACCTACCTGACCTGCCGGAGTCCTGTTCGGAAGAACACTGCTTCCAGTTTTTCTTTGTTCTTTGCTTTCCCTTGATGCTTTTTTGCTTTCCTGCTTTTTCTGCCTTGGCCACTTTATCGCTGCTTGCAGCTATATTTACTATTATTATTATTCTTCCGCCACTTTTGCTCTAGCGGCTAGACCGTGCAGTCGCTTTTTACGAAACAGTATGGCAGAGGACTATGCCAAACGGCTAAAACGTGAAGCTCGCAACAATCGGCCAAAGGGTGGCACTGTAGGAAGCCTTCGAAAGTGCAAACTTTGAACTGGTGTAGCTCATGCCCTGTTTCAGGTACAGCAATGAAACCTGTATACACTTATGCGTCTCCTCATGCCGAACAACTTTTACGCTCTGACTTTTGACCTCTGACCTTTACCTCTCCCACAATTTTGAATTATATGAAAAACAGTCAAAATCTATCTCCTCCTGGGATTTTCGCGTAACGTGCGCGAAACTTTTTTTACATGAACTTTGGACCAACACGGTCATCGCACAGCGGCCGGATTTTCTTTAAAGCGAAACATTATTTTTTAATAATTCACTCAATGTTGCAGTTTTATGCAAATTATTCTTCTGCCTCTAAATCATACATGCAAAGTGACACGTTCATAGCATTTGGCAAATATGTAGAGGGTTAGTCCAAATATCACTGAAAGCAATCTTACTCCAATTGGCCAAAGGGGGGCGCTATACGAAGCGTTTGAAAACTCAAACTTTAAAGGGGCATAAATCATGCCTCGTTTCGTTTGAAGACATGCAACTTGCTTACACGCGTGCCTTGACTCAAGCGGAAGACATCTGTGTCTTTGTTAAGTAAGCTCCGCCCTTAGATTTTCCGCAATTTTGAGCAGTTTGTAAAACACTTAAACCCGCTTTTATTCCGGAACTTTCGCGTCACGTGCACGGAACTTTTTTTACATGAACTTTGGACCAATATCTAAAGATCTGTCAGATCGTTTTTTTTTTATTGAAACATGCTTTTTCAATAATTCAATCAACATTGCAAGTCTTATGCAAATTATTCTTCTGCCTCTAAAACATACATGCAAAGTAAAATTTCATGATGAACTACTATAGAGGGTTAGTCCAAATATCACTGAAACCAATCTTACCCCAATTGGCCAAAGGGGGGCGCTATATCATTTTGAAAGAAGGCGTCAAGTACATTACATGAAACTTTTTTTTTTCTTATCTTTTTTTTTTAAATGACAGGTCCATTATGTGTGACTGCCGTAGTGTAGTGGTCAGTGCCTGTGCCTGATATTCGGATGGTTGTGAGTTCGAACCCCACGTTGGGTAGAGTTGAT
This sequence comes from Nannobrachium achirus, assembly GCF_963921795.1. Classification (NCBI taxonomy): domain Eukaryota; kingdom Metazoa; phylum Chordata; class Actinopteri; order Myctophiformes; family Myctophidae; genus Nannobrachium; species Nannobrachium achirus. The sequence continues at coordinate 44,331,862 of NC_137824.1, forward strand.
GTTAACATCCTGGATGCCCATGGCATGTGCGTATGTCAAACTCTTTAATGTTGACACGTCTGATCTAACTCCAGATCACGTTCATGTTTAAAATGAGCCCTTCTCTACCGGCCGTTTTGAGTAAAAGAAAATATGATCACTCGAAAATGTCAGAAATACTCAGATTACATTTACTCAGATTGATTTCACCCCAAGCCTCCAAAATATAAAAAAGAAATCAATAAAATCAAGGCACTCAGCCTACATAGAACTTTTTTTTAAACAAACATGGTTAACAGATCCTGTGGCTGCCTAGTGTAGTGGTCAGGGCACATGCCTTACATGCAGAAGCTCGTTGGATCGAATCCCACCTGGGGCTTGTATAAGCATAAAACCATGACATAAATCCTGAAACAAGCATTATAATACAAACTGTCATGTCTACACCTATGTTGTGATTTCCAAGGATTGCAATGATACCATGTACCAGCTCAGTGGTCTAGTGGTTTGAGTGTCTGCCCTGAGACTGGGAGATCTGGATTCAAACCTGGGTCGTGTCATACCAAAGATTCTAAAAAATGGGACCCAGTTCCTCCCTGCTTGAAACTCAACATCTAGGGTTGGATTGGGGGTAACTCCCTGCGACATACTAGTGTCATGACCAGGGGGTGTACTTGTACAACAAGTTACCTTGCGCTACAGAAACAGGAGATAGGCTCCTGCCCTATGAGATTCATAGCCTGGCCGATTCATATGGTCTTCATAGCTCAGCCAGGCTTACTATGTACATCATCAAACTGTCCAGGTGCATAGTATCACAGTTTTTTTTTATGTCTGTTGCATATAGGCCTACAGTCTTTTGCATACATGTTGTGTAGAGGCCAATTTGTGCTTTTACCTATAACCACCGATTAGTGTAAAACTTTGTATGCATGAAACTTTTTCTTTTTTTTCTTTTTTTTTTAAATGACAGGTCCTTTATGCGTGACTACCGTAGTGTAGTGGTCAGTGCCTGTGCCTGATATACGGATGGTTGTGAGCTCAAACCCCACGTCGGGTTGAGTTGATGTTAACATCCTGGATGCCCATGGCATGTGCGTATGTCAAACTCTTTAATGTTGACACGTCTGATCTAACTCCAATTCACGTTCATGTTTAAAATGAGCCCTTCTCTAACAGCCGTTTTTTTTTCTGTTCTGAGTAAAAGAAAATATGATCACTCGAAAATGTCAGAAATACATACAATAGATTACATTTACTCAGATTGATTTCACCCCAAGCCTCCAAAATATAAAAAAGAAATCAATAAAATCAAGGCACTCAGCCTACATAGAACTTTTTTTTTAAACAAACATGGCTAACAGATTCTGTGGCTGCCTAGTGTAGTGGTCAGGGCATATGCCTTTCATGCAGAAGGTCGTTGGATCGAATCCTGCCTGGGGTTTATATAAGCGTAAAACCATGATATTTGGTACACTTCACAGTTTGGTTCCTTGAACAATGTCTGATATGGAGCCTTCCTAAAAATGTCCCCCAACCCCCCTTGATGATTTTAATATCCGCCATTACTAAATAATGTATTTTGCATCATAAATCCTGAAACAAGCATTATAATACAAACTGTCATGTCTACACCTATGTTGTGATTTCCAAGGATTGCAACGACATCATGTACCAGCTCAGTGGCCTAGTGGTTTGAGTGTCTGCCCTGAGACTGGGAGATCCAGGTTCAAACCCCGGTCGTGTCATACCAAAGATTCTATATAGGCATACAGTCTTTTGCATACATGTTGTGTAGAGGCCAATTTGTGCTTTTACCTATAACCACCGATTAGTTTAAAACTTTGTATGCACACTACCCAGAGGCCAAGGAAAAACCTGTGCCCTGCATTTTTCACATCTGCCATTTATAGCGCCACCAGAAGGCCAACTTACAGTATGTAAAACACATTCTTCGATATTACTCCTTCAGATTTTATCAGAAAATCACACAAATCAGTACACAGTATCTCTACAGTGATGTAATCATGACAGATTTGTCAGATATCATATTCTATCTAATTGGCTAACATTGAATTCCAAGGTTTGCAGGATTGCTCCTTTTTGAACAAAATGTCTCAAACGCAGCCTGCTATGTGTGTGAGATTTTGCACACACATTCCCACTAGGCCAAGGAACAGATGCCACCCTTCTCACATTGGCCTGTTATAGCGCCACCAGCGGGTAAATTTTTGCCAAACACATTTTTGGAACAAAATGCTTCAAATCCCGCATGCAGCGTCCGATTGCCGTGAAAGGCCCAAGAACACGTGGCACCCTTTTCACTTTGGCCTATTATAGAGTCACCGCTAGGCCAAAAAAAACCTACCTGACCTGCCGGAGTCCTGTTCGGAAGAACACTGCTTCCAGTTTTTCTTTGATTTGTTCTTTGCTTTCCCTTGATGCTTTTTTGCTTTCCTGCTTTTTCTGCCTTGGCCACTTTATCGCTGCTTGCAGCTATATTTATTATTACTATTATAAAAATGGGGTCAAGAGAACCAACGGTTAGCCTGGGTACCAGCCTGTTCGAAATCGCGAAACGGAGCGAGCAGGCTGGCACCCGGGCTAACAAAAGGTCCCAGTAACCTGCTACTGCAAATCAGGCTTTTTTTACCACACAACCTGGCATCATCCTTATTTTTGGACACTTCTAAATAGGGTAGAATCTTTTTACCAGATCAGCTGATGCAGCGCAAATGATCTAATGTTCTGTGAACCTTTCATCCATGTGCTTAAAGCAAAGCCATTCTTGCACATCTCCTTATCCAGCACCACCTTGAAGATCTGAGCCGCAGTGTTTACGAAATCTGATAGGGAGTGAAAATGTGACTCAGCTACAAAGACACAGGCCACCATTCATTTTCAATGGAGGCCAGGCGACACGAAGACGCAGAGTTACTGTACATCTGCTGTTTGTAGCTGCTGCATAAGCTGCAAAAGGGCTACAAAGCACACGCATGCTGTGTAGATTTGTGTCTTTTTATCTTTTAAACCTAGTAAAAGTCTGCGATTAAAGTTTTACCTCAGTAAAAGTACAAAAGTATTGGCATTAAAAATCTTTTGAAAACATGCGACGTTTAAATAAGGCTTGAAGTGGTTCTATATGTTTGGTAATAATAATACACATCTACAAAGAAAGTCAAGTTTTCAAATAATTGTAGTGGAGTGAAATGACTTGCCTCTGAGATGCAGTAGAGTAGGAGTACAAGTATTGACAATTGGAAATATTCCAGTAAAAGTAGTTTCTCAAACAGCACAGTACTTTTGTCAGACACCTTAACCACGTGAACTCCAGCATCCATCGCTATTCTGGGCAGGACATTCGCCCCAAAATAGCCCATCTAACAGCTGAGATCTGTGAACAGTAGATTGGTTATTTTCAGAAAGGATATTTGGTGTCACTCTCTACTTCTATCACCTATCCCAGTGTTTATGGGTCCCATTTTCCCAATTTTTATGGGTTGCGAGTAAATAAACAAAAAACTAGAAGCAGTGCTCTTCCGAGCACAGGGCTCCACCAGGCCACACAAATTGCCCTGTTATAGCGCCACCATGAGGCTGATTTGAGAAATTTGAAGTGGCATTTCTTCCTCTACCTAGTGGGAACGTGCACGCCCAATTTCACCAAGATTGCACGCTGTGTTCATGATTTGAGGCATTTTGTTCAAAACGGAGCAATCCTGCAGACTTTGGAAGCCAATTGTAGCCAATCAGGATGGAATATGGAAAATCGGACGTATCTATGATGATCACATGACTGTAGAGATACTGTCTACCGATTTGTAGGATTTTTGGACAAAATCTGTAGGAGTAGTGTACAGAAATGTGTTTTGCAAACATCGGCCTCATGGTGGCGCTAGAACAGGGCCATTTGAAAGATTTGGGGCAGGGGTTCTGAATTGGCATCCAGGGAGTGTGTGTGCTCAGTTTGGCAGCGATCGGGCCAACGGCGCCGGAGATTAGCTGTACACAAACTCGGAGGACGGACGGACGGACGGACGGACAGGGGCGAAAACATACTCTCCCCCTGCCTTCGACTGGTGGAGACACAATTATATCAAATGATTAAAACAACAACAAAACCATCTGTAAAGAAAGTAACTATTACAATTAAATACTAAATAATCAAAAGAATTTCATAAATAGGCCTATATATATATATATATATATATATATATATATATATACTAGTCCTTACCCGTTCAAAGATATGAGCTCCGAAATGATGTGCAGTGTGTGGGTTATGGGATGTGCACTGTGCACACGGTATATGAGGGATGGAAAGTAACTTTAACTGGTACTTGCATGATAATATGTAGGAGCATCAATGTAAGAAATACCCGTTTCGTTTAATGGCTATGTGTGTGTGTGTGTGTGTGTGTGTGTGTGTGTGTGTGTGTGTGTGTGTGTGTGTGTGTGTGTGTGTGTGTGTGTGACAACGGTTACGTTTTGCGCGTTTGTGACGCCCTCTACGGGTCGAATTGGAAATGCTTCTGGGGATTCGTTGAGTAAGCCACCCGCAACCTGTGGCAGAAATTCAGTGTTGACTCGACGTTTTGTTCGTGATTTATGGCTATTGTTTGCAAAACGGGCCCCTCCCGCTAACTTTGGAGGCCCGTTACGAACGAACGGTATGGACTATCAAAATATCCCTTGACTATGTTCATTGCATGGGTTCAGAGATCATGTGTACCCATTTTCGTGACATTTGAAGAAAATATGTAGGAAAAGGAGCAAAAAGTGTGTTTTGGAGAAAATTCAAAATGGCGGAAAATCTATCCTGACGCAAATGGGCGGGGCCTATATCGGGAGATGCGTATTGACCCAAGGAATCCAGGGAAAAAAGAATTTTAATGTTCCGACCTACGGTTCAAGAGTTACAGGCCGAAACGTAAAGTGGACTGTTATAGCGCCACCATGAGGCCAACTGACAAAGTTATTTTTTATTTAATCCTTGATATCATTATAAATCTCCTCTCAGAGTTTTGTAACTGTAGCCCCTATGGTTTGCGAGAAAAAAAATATTGAATGTGAGTTTTTGCGATTCCCATTATAAGTCAATGGGAAAAATGTATTCACTAATAAATTAATATCAATTAAACGATTTGTGAAAGTGAAAAAAGGGCTTCACAGTTATGTCAGGTGTGTTCATATGCTATTGGTGATGCGATTTCAGATCAATTGCTCCAGCCACTGAGGAGAAACGCTGTTTCAGACACTCACTCAGACACTCACTCAGACATTTGGTGAATTATATGTTAGATATATATATATATATATATATACATATATATATATATATACTGTATATATATATATATATATATATATATATATATATATATATACATATTTTTTTTAAGGTAATAAAAATAATAGATCTACAAGCATTGTGACGTGTTGTGTGCTTGTAGATGGGTCATTTTCAATATGACCTATTTGGATCCTAGGGAGACATCAAACTTCTCTTTTGGGTCTCCAGCTAAGACATTTTGAAACCACTGCTCCACTGCTCTATCCTCTCTCTCCTCATAGCTGTCAACTGCTTCTCCAAAGTGAGTGACACCCACATCCACAACACCAGGGGACTAGGATCTGGTGGGCTTGGTGAGTCCAGATCCCGACGGCCTTTGCTGCATTTCACTCCTATCTCTCTCCCGGTTTCCCATCAGTAATGGTAAATGGTGCATTTATATAGCCCTTTTATCCAAGGCACTTTACATAGATGCATTACATAGATGCATTACATTCACCCATTCACACACCGATGGCGGAGGAAACCATGCAAGGCACCAACCTGCTCACCGGGAGCAACCAGGGGTCTTGCTCAAGGACTCTTTGACATTAACTCTAGGGGAGCCCGGATTCGAACTGGGAATCCTTCTGGAACTCTCTGTGCTCAAATGGTGGTTTCTCTACCCCTGAGCTATGCTGCCCTAGTAAAGGCAAAAAGCCCCAAAAATGTATTAAAAAAATTAAAGAAAAAATGTATAACAAACATGGGACAGTTCTCATTCCACTGTAGATCTCCTAATTGTATGGCGAATGTTCCGTCCCCAGAATGGGGATGCTGGGTTGAAGTGGTACAAAGTTGCAATGCATAAGATTAATGTCTTCGGGATTCGAACCCTACTGGCAGAATTTCTACCAGTGAACTAACAGATGGAATGCTCTGTTGTATAGGGGGTGATATTGCACTTTGGGATTCAGTAATACCACTTGTAGTTACTGTATACCCAAATACTGGTTGTACATTCCTCAGTAGAAGAGTAGGGAGACCACATCCAACCTCTGCAGATGGGCTACTTGAATTAACATACTTTACCGTAATGTTTAAAATCATGTTTTAGTCACTAAAATAAGATACTGAATTGCAGCTCCAATTACTGTGTGTGTGTGTGTGTGTGTGTGTGTGTGTGTGTGTGTGCGCGCGCGCGCGCGTGCGTGCGTGCGTGCGTGCGTGCGTGTGTGTGTGCGCGTGTGTGTGCACGTGAGTGTGTGTGTGAGTGTGTGAGTGTTTGCGTGTGCGCGTGCGTGTGCATGCGTGTGCGTGCATGTTCATGCAACATACTTTTCATACTTGTGTGAATTTCCCACCCAAACCCAAACAGTTGGGCCTAAACTTGTATAGTCAGCCGTAGTTAATTAACATGGCCATGTTGATGCTATACATTAGCCTATACCGTGCGTCATAATAACAGTGCGCTGCAAAGACATTGCCTGACATAGACTTTACCGCACATACTGTATAAACAGAGCTGCTTCCTTTAAACACATTTTAAAGCTGAGGCTTTTTTGTAATCCATATAAATAGCTTGGGGGAAAATGCTGTTAATTGTCTTTACTGTTCTTTTCATAAATGTAAACTTCAAAGTCAAAGAAGGTCATACAAATAGAAAAAATAGCTGATCTACAAGCTCCAATGTTCTGCCAATCCACTGGAAATCTACTGTCTTGCCAATGGCAGCACATTGTGAAGTTTTGAAATGGCACATCTGCGCAAGTACTGTACTTTAGTACAATACTGAGCTATCTACTGGAGTATTTGTAATTTTCAATAATGTTACTTCTACTCCACTAATATTATTTCAGAGGCAAATATTCTACTTTTTACAACACTACCACTTTGGAGAAATTTGGGAAACTATGTAAATTTAGTTAAGGTTTTGATAGTTATTACAAAACATAGCCTACATTAACGCGCCCTATTTAAGCAAATAGACGATCTGCAAGCTCACAGAGCATTGCGTTGTGATTGTGAGCTTGTAGATCTGCTATTTTCATATGATGTCCATATTGTTGACACTTTAAGTTAAAAAAATAAATAAAGAGTAGTTCTTCCATCACTGCTTGGTTCATTACATTGGCTACAATTTGACTATACAGTATACTTTTAATTACATTTCAATCACCTATAAAGTGCTCCACTCCAGGCTGGCACGAAATGAGTTAACCAAATTACTGCGCCACAAAGTCAATGTGAGATCACTTAGGTCTTCATTGTCCCTATAACAAGGCTGAAAACAAAAGGTGGTCAAGCGTTCACAGTGGTAGCCCCCACTCTAGTCTGTTATGGCTTACTGCACTGTCCCTAAGAAATGCTTTAAAAAGCTGCTAAACATTTTGGTTTGTAATGGTGTTTAGACCTATTTATTACACGGCTTGGTTGAATGCTTCTGTTAATAATTACCGCTAAGCTCAACAACAGACCACTGTCTAAAAAAAACTTTCATTTTTGCCACATCCAACGTGGCAGCCACGTAAACAAGCGCTCACCGTCAATTATCTCTGTTTGTAACTTTTTTAAAGTTTACTGTGTTACTCTATTTTAATGTGATATTCTTGTTTTATTTAAGTTTATTTATTGTACAGTACCTTGTAACATTAATTTACTAGAATATAAGGATATAGAATATAAGAGGTTTCTGCCCAAACGCAACACTATGTTAGTCATTCATACAAAGCTTGTAGATCGTCTATTTCCACTATCAATGTTCTTTTTTGAGTATAAAGTTGTCAAATATGTAAATAATTTATTTGTATATTTAGGCTATGTGTCATATCAGCCATGTGCAACTTCAAAGCCTAAAAGCCAAACAGAAATGTAATTGTCAATGACAAAAAACACAATTAAATTGTTAATCGCAATTATTTGAGTGACAATTAATCGTCACGTAAAATGTCATAATCTTGATAGCCCTACGGGCTAGCGAGAACCAACATCCACCTGTGTGTACATAATATCGTCAGGCAGAAACCTCTTAATGTATTTCCACTCCATATACTAACTTGTTGTGTTTTTTTTATCGTAAATTAATGTCCTACTGATCATAGTACAGCTTCACACAAAAGCATCAAAAGTAGCAGATCTGCAAGCTCGTCGTGAAGCGGGGCGTGGCTCTGCGACTTTTGCAGTTTCTATGATGAGGTTTCCACCCGAAAGAGACGATCTTGCAGACATTAGAATAATAGACTAAGTGAGGTCCATGAAGAGAGAATTAAGCCTTATTAACCCATTTAGTGCTCCAGACATGAACGGGTTAAATGTCCAGCGCGCCTTTCACCTGCTTCGTCCGCGGCCAGTCTCTTATTTTGAAGGCCAGAAGTCGATTGCGCAAACATTTCCTGTTTGACGTCATGACGTCATTCACCGGAAGTGGTCATCGTCCCATGCGGTTGGAGTAATGGCGGATCGTTCCCTTTCAGCTTGTGTTATTATAGCGAGAATCCAATGCCATCCTTGGCTTCAAAAGTGTTTTTTGGACCGTCGGCTACCATGTTAAGGAATTACTATTTTGTGCACGTGGATCCGCGATGATGATGAATCGGCGAGTCCAATCGTGCCAGCACTTTCCAACAGACCGTATGGTAAGCTTGCCAGCTTTACTGTATATACAGTATATAGCGTGAGTATACTCGGGATCGGCACTCCGAGTACTCGAGTATTTTTCATGAGTATTCTCGGGATCGGCTACAAATGGGTTAAGGGGTCAGACAGTCAAGACAGACAGTCAAGCAGGACAATGTTTAGGATATCTGAATACTTAGTCTAAGTCAGTGTTTCTCAAATGGGGGTACGTGTACCCCTAGGGGTATGCAGGGGTACTGCAGGGGGTACGTGAGAAAAACTAGACAATGGGAATATGTATTTTAGTGTTATTGTCAATGATAAACCATTGATAGACTATGTGAACCTGCTCTTCTGTAAATGGTAAAACCACATTACATCAGTACCTTGACCAATACAACTGTTATTGAATAGAAAGCAATGTTTATTTGCCATTATGCTGTTTTATTTTGAACATATTGGCATGGGAACTGGACTTTTGATGTACATTTTTCTAAGCGAAATGCTGTAGTCAGAGGAAGGGGTACACGACTTCAGAAATCAGTATAAGGGGGTACTGCAACCAAAAAGGTTTGGGAACCAGTAGTCTAAGTCATTTAGAACTCTGCATCAGTGTGACCAGTTTGCAGTTAAGAGTAAGCTTAACTTACTTGGGGTCTAGTGACCTGTGACATGGCCTTAGGCTGCTGAGGGACACGTGTCCTTGTCAATACAAGATATAGCTGTCAGAACAAATAGTTTAGGTACACAAATAGAATGAAGCCATACTGAGAAAGCAATGTGCCATCACATGGGTTTTAAATGCTTTAAAGGACAACTTTAGTTTTTTACAACAAGGGTTCATATTTTAGATTGTAATTAAAGAATATAAAAGATGAGTGTTAAAATTATTTTATTTACTTCTTTCTGTTGTTTTATAGATTCTTATTTCAGTGGTTGGGGCCATGCGTACAAGTGGCTAAATATGTCATTTTACACAGAATAAGCCCATTCCCAAGATACAACGCAACCTTTCATGGTTGGATGTGACTTATGGGGGCTAGAAGTGTTACTGTAAATAGCAATAAAGAAACTGCTGGCTTATTGTGTCTAAAAAGACATATTTAGCCACTTGTACGCATGCCCCCATGCGTACGCATGCCCCACATTTTAGCACGGTAAACACGATAAAACAATAGAACGAAGCAAATTAAAACATTTCAACTCTCACTTTTTCTTTTCCCTAATTACAATCTAAAATATGAACCCTTGTTGTAAAAAAACAAAGTTGTCCTTTAAGGGTTGGGGTTTGGTCGGAGTGTAACTAAAAGACAGGCAGAAGTCATTTGAGGGTCCGTTCAAACCAAACTATGTCTAGCTTCATTGTTGCAGCAATTAACACAAATCATTCCTTGTAACCCATTACACACATTTATAGAAGTTCTAACAGACCTGGTGCCAATATTATTAATGCCCGATAACACCACTGTGAATTACCATACGTGGACTATGCCGTTGACACATTGCACATTATTCCCATGTACAACCTTTGTTTTTCTTGCACCTTAGCTAACGTCCATACTCTAAAATGAATTTTACTTGGATCAAGATTTTGCAAAAGCAGCTGTAGATCAGCTACTTTTGATTAGCCTGATTTCAGACTCAACTGATGCTTGAGTCTGACACTGTGCCCTATTCTGAGCGATTTTTGTGTGAGCATGCACGCGCGCGAGTGATCGCGACGCACGGTGATCGCAACGCACGGTGATCGCGATGCATGGTCGCGGCGTGTGTGTGTTTGTCTGTGCCAGTGACTGCTTCCAAACTGCAACCAGAAACATGTAATCAACATTAACAGCTTGTTGAAATCAGCACGCGCGCGCGTGTTTGCCTGCCTGGTGTGTGAACATTGTTTGAATCGTTTTAACTCCTGCGTGGATTGGATATTCGTTAAACCCACCCCCACGCTCAGTGGAGGAGCCGCAATTTTGGTTTGCTAAACTGACGATTCATTTACTCAACTCCAGACCAGAGAAACAGTCCACTCTGAGAGTGGGCGGGGTCTATGGGCTGGAACCAGGCTAACTTTTGATACATTTGTGTGTGCTGTAGTATGATCAAGAAGCGGCGTTGATTACGAACAACAAAAAACACAAAATGTTAAAATGTGGAGTTTTCCTTCTGCCCCCGATCAGCAGCAAACCAATAATTATAAATGAAACAATAACCCCACACATTATAGTGTATTATTATTTTATGGTTTAACTATTGAAAAATAGCAGATATACAAGCTCACAGCGCAGCACAGAGTGCCGCGCTGCGAGCTTGTAGATCTGCTATTTTTGAAAAATTGTGAAAATTTGAATTTGGACCCGATTCTATAAGTGTCTTTTGAATCCTTCTAAGATTTTTTGAAAAACCTATGTTTCAATGTCAGCAATCTGGCTAGCCATCGTCAAAGAAAAGGTCCTTTTCACTTAACTGGAGCTCAGTTAGTCTGTTCTTGAGAGACTACTGTGTCAGTGGTTCTCATTCATGTGAAGGACCCCCAAAATGATATGTATTTGTCCACGGACCCCCATCTCAAAATATTTAGTTCCAGGGACCACCCTGAAGCAAAATTTTAGTTACAAACGTTCGCTTAAAAAATACATATATTAAAAGATTTGCACACATTTTCACGGCTTGTATATCTGCTATTTTTCAACAGTTAAAGCAGTCAATAATTCTAAGCCCTAAATGGGATAATAGATGAACAGAAACTCACTCGTCTCTGGGACACATGCCCTCGTCAAAGATCTTGTCAAGGGGGACGATGGCCTGGCCCAGGAAGACGTCCAGGCCGATGAGGACGCGGTGCATGACGGTGAGGACCAGGTCCCCGCTCCCGGGGGGGTAGTCCCCCCGGCCCCCCGCCTCCAGGATGCCCGGGAGCAGCTCGAAGCTGAACTCCTCGTGCCACTCGGGCATGGCCGCCTTCTCCACCAGGCCCGTGGTGTACTTCTCCTTCCCCACCTGAACCAACGCAAGAGGCAGCCAGGCACCATGTGTTGGAAGTAGGGATGGGACGATAATGGTGGGGGGTAAATCTATATATATATATATATATATATATTTTTTTTTTTTTTTTTTTTTTTTTTTTTTTTGTATCTGTTATCTGGCCCAGTGTAAATGGGCCTTTCTGGAACCCTTTTATGTATCTCATATAACATTGAAAGACAGACGGATAGAACACTAGTAACCCTACTATGCATAGGATATCATCAACAACAACAAGACAAAAAGGTTTTACTTGGGTAAAAGAACAGATACTGCAATATAGAAATAAGTGAGTAAAAGTACGAAAGTGTGGGCATCAAAATGTACTTTAAGTACCTCGTCAAAGAATAAAATGTTTGAAATATATAGCAATGCGTTGTGTTGTGAGCTAGTAGATCGGCTATATTCAAATAGCCAAGGTATAAAATAGGGCTAAAGTGGTTAAGTAGTTATTTTATAATAGCCTATTATAATTTATACTGGCAAGGTAACTAGTAGGCCTAACTAAAGTTTTCAAATAAATGTAATGGAAACCACCTGCACTGCATTCGCTGATGTGCTTGCTTCAGTTGCTTGTAGAACCACTAGGCTACTTTATACAAAGCTTACATCACATATACAAACATAGATATGACTGAAGAACAAGAACTATTCAAATAATTTTACTCCTAAACTTTATTAACATCATCTATATTTCCTTTACTAAGAAGTGTGACCTCCTGTCAAAACAGTCAACCTAAAAGTAGGCCTACTAGTCATAGACTGTAGCTACTAGTACTCATACTTTTCATTTAAAATGGCCTTAATAGAGGGTATGCGCATGCATAAAGTGAATGGCAAATTGAGTGTCACATCGAGTGGCAAAGTGAGTGGCCAGGTGAGTTTAACGTCGTTTAATGGACTTTCTGTTTGGTGTATGGGCTGTCAAGTTATAATTGATTGATTGATTGAAGACTTTATTAGAAGTTTGCATAGGAAAAGGTACAGTTTCATGACGGTACAGTTCACTGGTACAAGGTCTACTAAAAGGAGATCCATGAAAAGACTAAGCTTATTTCCACTGGAAACCATTGAAGTATCTCATATAACATTGAATGACAGACAAATAGAACACAGTAGACTACTATGCAGTAGATATGTAAATAAGAGGCTCAGCAAGCGTTCCCGCTAACTTCCTGGTATGATGATGATGTCATGCGCATACCCTCTATATGAAGAAATGTAGGATAGACTCAAGTAGGCTAAGAGTAGCCTAATACATAGGCTATCAATATATAGGGCCTACTCATACTAGTCAATTAAAGAACAAATCCCCAGAATCTGTAGGCTACAATACACTCAAGTATTTACTCAGACAGTGAGTTAGGCTACTGTCCAGTCCACCTGGCTCACTGGCTGCCTGTGGCTGGGGACCACCTGGAACCCCCCTCAAGGGCCACTGACTGACACCTTTGAATGAAGGGGGGGGGGGGGGGGGGTAGACCTTCCGCTGCCTACCTGGACGATGGTGTACAGATAACGGCTCCCGTGCTTGCCCTTGGTCCGCAGCCCCCTGGCGCGGAGCACGGTGACATTCACGTGCGTGGGGACCCACCGCTGGTCGTCATCTAGGTCTATGAGCGACATCATCTTGTGACCCGCTTGAAAAGATGAAGAACAAGAAAGAAAAAGAATGGAAAGCTAAAGCCACCGACAAAAAAAGTGTCGCGCTTTGGCTTTCTTCTTCTTGTTGAGTGCGAGCGCCGATCGAGCGGCGTCTTGGTCCGTTAATTAACAGTGCGTAGAAGACACGACCTATACATGCGTTTTGGTGACAGACGAGGAAGGACAGCAGAATATCCCCAAACCACACACAACACACTGTCTGTCTGTCTGTCTGTCTGTCTGTCTGTCTGTCTGTCTGTCTGTCTGGCTCTCTCTCTCTCTCTCTCTCTCTCTCTCTCTCTGGATCTCCTCTCCCGACGTCAGCTCTTGCAGCAGCAGAAGAGATATAGGCCAGCTGTAATATCGCTGCATGCCATTCCTCCTAAAATCCTGCCCCGATGCGACTGCTCTGCTGCTGCTAACCCAGTTTATAGGCCATCATCGTCGGTCCGGGTCGTGAAGGCTGCTGCTCCACGCTGCAATGCCTTGGCGTGCATGTTGTGCAAGCACGATCCGCCTATTCTATTCCTAATCTATCGGTCCATAATGTCCGCATCGATACTAGCCCAGTTGTACGGCCCCAGAAGTCATTGTGTGTGTGTGCAGTTAGTGTGCACGCAGTGCACGCACGGCACGGCCCGCCCTCCAAAAGTGAACGAACGGAACGCAGGCCCGCAATGTAACAGTCGGCTACTACTATGACAGATGCTGCGGAATTAAAGAGAAACACCCATCCGAACCCGCAGCTGGTTCATGTCCAGCTCTCTGGTCCAGCTTAATTAAGGACCTTAGGACCCCCAAAATTGATGTAGACCTTGATCTATTTGGCCGCGGACCCCCCATCTGAAAAGGTTTTGTGCGAGGGAGTAATAAAATATATATAGGCGCCGCCGCCCGGGGACCACCTCCAGGGACCCCCGGGGCCACCAGGCTCTCCGTTGGGCCCCGAGTACCCCTATATATATATATATAGGCTATAGTTTCTAGGGAGAGCGGGGTTAACTGAGACACTTTTTACATTTGGCCCCTCTAGGCGAATTAAAGGATATATCAGTAAAACATTTCACATTTCCCAGTAATTTGGGATGTTTCCTAATAATGGAAGTTGTCAGAATGTATTCAAGACAAAAGGCAGTGAAAATATGATTGTTTTAAAAAAAAAAGTGGTCTTGTGTCTCAGTTTACTCCAGCACTGGGGTAAACTGAGACAGACCAGAGAAATCAACGGGGTAAAGTGATCCACTCACTTTTTTTCACTTTTCATATCATAAAAACACAAAAACCCGGTTAACCAGGTTAAATATGCACAATACAATAATGTAGGCCTACATAGCAGACATTCTTTTAATAGGGTTTGTCCTGTCATTTCCACCCATTATGTGTCAAATAATGTGACACATGGGCAGAAAGAAAAAAGAAAAAACCCTATAAAAAATTGATAGAAGGGTTTACCAAACTTTCCTCAGTTGCATTTCTGCAAAGTATATTGTTGTATTGTGCATAACTAATGCGATAATTAGCATATTTAGTCAAATATGCTAATTATCAAATTAATTATGCACAATACAAAACATATATATCAGAAATGGATTCTACAGAGAAAAATACATAAGATTTGTAAGATTTTGTAAGATTTTATTGAAGGGAAAGCCCCATTGAGATGCAGCATCTCATTTTCAAGAGGGACCCATAAGACCCATAAGAAAAGGTTTGGTACACTGATGGTTTTCTCAACCAAATGGTAGAGCACATTTTAAGTCCATATTTCTCATTGAAAGCAATGCTGAAATTAACTCAACCTCATTCAGCCATCTCTACCATTTGGTTGAGGTGTTTGATGGCCAATAATATCCACCTGAGGGTGCAGTGATCATGACATCACACACCATGCTTTCCAAGTCATGTGACACAGAGGAAATCTGACGAAGAAGAAAAACACTCCTGACAGCTTGGCTCTGTCCTGCAGGAATTTCAAAACTAGGAGGATTCTTTTTACATATTATCATCTCAGAGATGTTACTGAACATGCATATGTAACAAAATGCAATAAAAATAAATCTAATAATGGTCAAATATTTTTTTGAAAATATAGTTGATGGTAAAGGTATACAGTGCAAGTAAAACTAAAGTATTAAAACATACTATTTACTATGAATAATTACAACTTCTACTCATTCATTGTTGTTATTATGATACATTGAATGTTTTGTCATTATAATATATGCTGAAATTGTTCTAAAAGTAAGATTTTATTCTTGTTTAAAAATTATGCTCTACCAAACTGTTGAGATGTCTAGTGGTAAAAGAGTAGTGTCCAATCAACATACACAGTACACCTGTTCACCTATTCAACCCTAATTATCAAAGTTCAACATAATATCTAAAGTTCATCATCTGATTTATGTTTTGTCACTAATATGTCAAGAAAATGAAACAATATTTTTGAATTTGCTATTATCCAATCTTCAGATATAGGTCCCCTTTTTGCGCATTTAATGCATAATTTGCTTATTTAAAAATAAAGTTTCAGAAAACTTGTAATACATTTTTTGTTTGTTTTAATGTAAGTAATTAACTGGAGAAGTTTCATTGTTCTAGCTATCAGTTAAGTTTTTTCTATCAAATGCACCCTTAACATTAACGTACATCTCTACCGTTTGGTAGAGGCTTATAGTTTAAAAACTGGTGGGTGTATTGTAGAAAAAACAATTGAATGTTGTTATTAATGCCTAAAGGGAATAGAAAATGCAAAGAAATAATTTTTTGACAGCTTCTTTCTTGGTGCGACCTTCAAAGGGTTTAATCAGGTTTTTACAGCTTTCTCCCGTCTATCATGTTGGGATAATGTGAGATAGTGTCTCACTTTACCCTGAAGCAATTGTCTCACTACATCCCACAGCCACATTTGGGGGAAAGGGATATCTTTTATCAATTCAGGGTAATCTTCAGCTAGCATCCATCACATGGATTTATAAGTTGGTAGTTCATGTATGATATAAAATGTTCTCCCTTCATCAATTTGCTTTGACACAACAGCTGATTATATTGACAGCAAGAAATTTTACTTTTACATGCAAAAAAAAAAAAAAATATATATATATATATTTTTTGTGTGAAAAAAGCATGTTTTCTACAGCACTATCAGGTCTCTCTCTTCATGGCAAGTGGGAAATTCAAGGGGCTTGAAAATAATATTATAATGGTCACATGACCACAAATGTGTTCCATTGCCAAGATACAGGGGGTGTCTCAGTTTACCCCGCTTTTCCCATATATATATATGTGTGTGTGTGTGTGTGTGTGTGTGTGTTCAGGTTCAGGTTCAGGTTCAGTTTTATTAGTCAAATGCACATCCATACAGGTATAGACATACATTGAAATGCTTGTGCCAAGAGCACTCTCAGCCTTATTACACACAAAAAAACAAGACAACAACAGGTCACCCAGGACAACCCAAAAACAACAAAACAACCATACAGTGTAACAGTGTACAGTTTAAAAACTGCGTATCTTGCACATGACTACCTACGTCTCGCTTCCATCTCTTCGTTAAGCATCCTGATTGCTTGAGCATAAAAACTATTACTGAAACGGGTGGTGTGAGATTTGATGCTCTGGTAACGTTTTTTGGATGGGAGGAGATAGAACAGGGAATGGGCGGGGTGACAGCTGTCCTTTAAGATGTTCTCTGTCTTTTTCTTACAGCGTGTGTTATAGATTGTGTGTAGCTGTGGTAATTCTGTGCCAATGATTTTGGCAGCTTTCTTCACAATTCTCTGTAACTGTGTACTGTCTTGAACAGTCACGTTACCAAACCACACTGTGATGCATCCTGTCAAAACACTTTCTATGGTACAGCGATAGAAATTAACAAGAGCCTTGGTGCTCAGGCCAAATCTCCTGAGGCGCCTCAGAAAGTACAATCGCTGCTGCGCTTTCATAAGGATACCTTCGCTGTTTTGAGACCATGTGAGTGAGTTTGTTATGTGAACACCCAGGAATTTGAAACTGTCCACTATGTCTACAGGTGAACCATTTATGGTTAAGGGACTGTGATTGACTTTAGACTTCCTAAAGTCAACGATGATCTCTTTTGTTTTACTAACATTTAGAGAGAGATTGTTATTCTGGCACCATAGGGTTAGCTCTTCAATTTCCCTCCTATAGGCCCTCTCATCATCGTTGGATATTAGTCCTATAACCGTGGTGTCATCTGCAAATTTGAGAATAGAATTATTGCCACACCTGGCAACACAATCATAGGTGAACAGACTATACAACAAGGGACTGAGGCAGCAGCCCTGGGGCGCTCCAGTCCTGGTCAATATCTTAGATGAATGTGTGTGTGTGTGTGTGTGTGTGTGTGTGTGTGTGTGTGTGTGTGTGTGTGTGTGTGTGTGTGTGTGTGTGTGTGTGTGTGTACACACACACTTAGATCTAAGCCAAGTAGACCTAATCCAACATCACTGATCACTGATTGTGATATTAACTAACTTTGGGGACCCCCTCAAGAACGCCTGGGGGTCCCTACATGGACCCTACTTTGAAAACCACTGCACTAGGTCTACAATAGCCTACACTACCCCAGTGGTTCTCAAACCTTTTCATGTCAAGGACCCCCAAATTGACACACTTGGCCCGTGGACCCCCATTTGAAAAGATATGCCAGGGACCCCCTATAAGAGAAGATGTTTACAGCTCTAGCAGTGATTCTCAACCATGAAGGACTCCCAGTTTGACATGCATTAGGCTACGGACCCCCATTTAATGGTTTCTATCTGTTTATTTAACTCAGAGTGTAGCCTACAAATGGAACCAAATGGACCAAGTTAAAGACCCATAAGGGTCCATTTGGTTCCTAACTACTGTATATTGTTTAGCTGGGGACCCCCTGGAACTCCCTCAAGGACCCCGGGGGTCCCCAGACCCCACTTTGAGAACCAATGGCCTACACTACACCAGTGGTTCTGAACCTTGTCAGACTGCGAACCCCCGAAAATATTCATATTGCAACTGCATGGGTCCCCACCCTGACATGCACTTGGATTTGTAGTCTACACTCTCAATTTTAGTTAAGGGGTCAACTACATTTGGACCCCTGGACCCAAAATTGAGAACCATGTGTTGTTTTAGGCGGTGCATTCTAAAAGTGGGGTCCGGGGACCCCAGGGGTCCTTGCTATGGTCCCAGGGGGTCCCCAGCGAAAGGACAACAATAGCGTCACAAACATCGTTTGGCCATATAAAAATAGCAGACGTACAAGCTTGTACATGTGCTATTTTGTATTAATTAAAAAATATATAGGCTAATGAATCTTGAAAGTGTTGGATTTTTTCCCCCTTCTTTTTCAATTTGGGGATCCTTGATGTGAAAATGTTTAAGAACCACCGGTATAGGATGTGCATTTGACTTAATTTCATTTTGTAAACAATAAAATGCACAGGTTGAGCTTAACAGAAGTTTGGGGTGGTCTTATGTAGGCCTAATATCACTATTTCATATCCTTCCATCATGATAGGCTAGCCGTGCTTGTTGCACCATTTATGGCCGCTGTGGGCTATAAACCTCTTCATTCAACAATGATTTGTACAATAGGCCTACAATAGATGCACGTTAATTCTTCAGGAAAATTATAGGCTAATAAATCCAATTGGTCATCAATTAGCCTAATTGATTATTCATTAATGATTAGGCTAATTGATAATTAAGCAATAGGATTACTTTGCATATGATAGCTACTTAAGTTAGAGCTATATGTTGTATTTTGAAATTTACTTTAAGAAATATGGCTTTAGACCATGGGTTTGAATCCAGATATTGAGGATTGTAGCCAACATGACTAATGGAACTATAGGCCTATTTATTATTATTTTATTTTTTTTGTATTGTTTTGTCTACAACTAACTATGAGCATCAAATGGGTGAACACAGCCAATATAGGCCAACAACCTCACAGTTTTGATCTTGTGAGTTTTTGGATTTGCTATTTCTTCGCAGAATGTTCTTCTATACCAGAATTGGGACAAGGTCAAGATATAGTGGCATATACTTGCTTTTTCTCCATAGACACATTTGTTTCTTTCACAAGAGGACAGGGCCTTTGTGTTTTTCTGATATCCATGTGGAACAGTTCTTTCATTCATTACTAGCAGCAGGAACACTCAATTAGGAGATGATGAGCTGAGCTCCACCTACAAAGCAGTATCAGTATCTTGGCATCTCACTGACATCTAGTGGGGGTGTGGGGGAACTGAACTGCTCCATTGACTGTCAGGGAAATGTATTGTGAATATTGTACTACATTGTATCAAATGTTTCCCAATATCTGGTACAAGGCCAACCCGGGGCCCAAAAGGACCTTCAAGGGTCACCGTGTAACCTTTGCTTTTATGAAATATCGGAGACCATGCAACAAGTAGATGCTTTTGAACATATTGCTAGTTTGACCACTTCAAATGCTCTAACAACAACCGCAAATAGGCTATCTACAAGCTCTCAATGAGTCAATCAGCTTTTATTGTATTTCCGGTTACTGTTTTATATGTAACCAAAATGGCTGAAATCAGTCGTGGCGACTGAGAACTTTGAGCCATGCGTCATGTGCAAGCCTTTTTCTGTGGTTTATGGACAGAATGCCTTCATGAGGAACCACTCCTTTTTGTGTTTTTTTGTTTCAGCACAAAGGCTTATTTTATTCATAATAAATAAAAACCCAACAACAGAAACTATTTTGTTTTCTTTTGTAAAAATCATCTTGACATTTCACAGTGTTAAACACAGTCAGCATAAATGATATGCATTATGCCATCAAAATGCAGTAACCACAGGTAAATAAATGCTCATATCCAGGACAGCACAAGAACAACAGAACCTAGAACCAACAAGGTGTCTGTGGCACTTTTTTTTCCTACTTGGCCTTAAAGAGAAAAGTGGTATTTCAACAACACCTTCACACAATATTGTACTTTATATTACACATTTACACAGCACAGTCACCTATTCTTTTTGTCATTGTATCATCGTAACTTAGTAAATAAACACTCTCATGTAATAATACATCTACATTCAAACGTATGAAGAAAAATAAAATTGTTTTGTTGAAGGACAACTTAACCTATTTTCAAAGTGGCTTCGTATAATTGGTCATCACTAATGCTCATGATAAAATTATACCCTTTTGTTCTACTCGGTCAGCCGGTATGTGTCTCAGAGGAGGGCTGTGGGCACTTCAGAAATCTGCGTACCAGTTAGGGCTGTAACAATTATTACATAATAATCGTCTAATCGCAATTATTTGACATAATAGCAATTATTTGGGGATATAAAAATGTTTATATATGTTCAAACATTAAACAAAAATAGTGGAAATAGACGATCTACAAGCTTGAGCTTGTGGATCGGCTATTTCCACTATCAATGTTCTTTTTAAAGTGTAAAGTTGTCAAATATGTCCTTCATTGAACATATTGCTTCAATGCTCTATATGTCCTTCATTGAACATGTTGCTTCAATGCTCTATCTGCCATGTGCAACTTCAAAGCCTACAAGCCAAACAGAAATGTAATTGTCAACGACAAAAAACTATTAAATCGTTAATCGCAATTATTTGAGTGACAATTAATCGTCATGTAAAATGTCAGAATCGTGACAGCCCTAGTAGTGACATCATCATCATTCATTTTTGTATTAATTGCGAGAACAATGGCTTCCATTATAGCAAGCTAACTTTCCAAAAATAGAAAGCCTGCAGTTTCTATTAGCTCTAAGACACAGACCGAGCAGTTATGTTATAATGATCATCAGTGAGGACCAATTAGATGAATGTATGTTGAAAATCTGTGAAGTTATACTTAATACTTAAGTCTTAATAAAGAAAAAAACATAAGCTTACTGTAATGAATTAAGTCTCAGTTCACATTGTAGTTCTGCTTTGGTTTAAGCCAAAATGAGACACTTAGAAGTGCACAGAAGGGCCATATAACCTCAAAGCTTCAGTCAATTACATTCAATTCATTCTATGGATATCTGTTTTTGGAGTTGAATTTTTTTGCATTTCAGTCATACTTAAAAATAAAGGGACACTATTTTCAGCTTAGGCACGAGAATATTTCAACACCGATATTGTGAACAAAAAATCAACTTAATCTCGCTCATGTAGGTTGATTAAATAAATAAGAAGCAGGATTAACATTTTCTTTATATTTCTTATAAATCAACAAATCTACACAAATAATTCTAATAGATTTATTAATGTCAATTGAATAAATTAGTCTGTTTAACCACTTAACGCTGTTTTATACTTTGTTGTAGGCTACAATGGTGGTGTGCAAAAAATAGCCGGATTATCTCCCTTGGCCCAGGGGGGATTGATTCTCGCACCACTGAGTGGTCAATGTTTGGGTAAGTAGTAGTCAAGGGTTTATCCAGTTTACGCTGTTCTACTCCTCATGCATTGAAGGAAGCATGAGTTCAGTTTGAGGCCCTCCCCAGGTTGGCAGAGGGAGAGTAGTGCCCAGGATTACAGGTTAGGCAATTGGCACTGGGTAAAACATTAGTTACAAAATCATGGGATATTTTCTTATTCTTTTTTTTTTTTTTTTTTAGAATAGCATAGATATCATTGTTTCTATAGACTATAACAGTGGTTCTCAAACCTTTTCGTGCCAAGGACCCCACTCTGAGAACCACTGGACGATAATACCCATCGATAATTAATTGAAATGCACAAAATAGTGTCCCTTTAAGACAAATACAGCTCGGTGAAATAGCGTCTAATTATGTGCGAGACAATATGCCCACTCTGTCTTGAGAGCAGTAAAGATAACATTATCACCTTACACTTGTTTAGGTTTAAGGCATTCTAGAACATCTCAGAACAATGTTAGAACCATCCACCCCTTTTGAAATCCATTAATCTCATATATCGTCACTGTCGGCAGGAACCTCACATCTTCATGTTTTAACTTTGTGTGTTTTTTTTTCTTTTCCGTAAAGTTATACCCTACATTGTCATACTACAGTGTCACATAAAAGCATCAAAAGTAGCAGATTCACAAGCTCGAAATGTGGCACAAGCAGGGGTGTCGCACCAAATTCTGGGCCTTGGGTACCTGGGTATAGCAGATATACAAGCTCACAGCGCAGCATCGAGTGCCGCGCTGCGAGCTTGTAGATCTTTGAATATTTCAAAGGTTTTTTGAAAGACCTATGTTTCTATGTCCATGGTGCTCAAACCTTTTCATGAGAACGATCCCCAAAATGATATGTGTTTGGCCACGGACCCCCTTCTCGTAATATTTAGCTCCAGGGACCCCCCAGAAGCAAAGTTTGAGTTACAAATGTTCACTTAAAAAAAACAATATATTTGCACACATTTTCAGGACATTTACAAGCTTGTATCTGCTATTTTTCAATAGCTAAAAAAAATAATTAAGGCCCCTTTACCTTGGGACCTAGTAACTCAGTCCCACTCTCTCTCTCCCCGCCCCTTGTGACGCCCTGCCCTGGGCGCAAGGCACACATTTTGACCTCACCAATCTGCTATTCTTCTACTTTTGACAGTTTTCGACATGAGGTTTCCACCCCACAGAGACAACATATTCTGCTGTATATCAAATAGTGAATATAGCTGCTCTACAAGCTCACAACGCAGGGCAATGCGACACATTGTGAGCGAGTTGATAATGTTGCCAAATATTTGGCAATATACAGAACATGGCAGTGAAGTTATGCAGGATGGACTTTTGTAGGATTTGTGAAAACACAAATTCTAGTTGGGTTGCAGATTATGGCTGGATGACTAACATCCTTTTAGAAGTTGTATTTTGTTAATAACACTAAGCTTATTATATAGCCTATATATGCTATAACCACATTGGAGACGTGGAAATCAGTTCTCAAATTGTTAACACTGCTTGTTTTAAGCACGGAATGTGAATTAAAAACTAGATAAACGTTGTAAAACATTAAAGAAACAGAGAATTCCATCATCCATTCCGAGTGTCAACTATTTGACACATTTGGCAAACTGAGAGACGCACTTTCATTGAACCTTAGTGGAATTTCAAAGAAATGCAAAGCACATCAAGGCTACTAAAGATGTATGCATCTGACTGTCCACTTGCCAGCGGTCTTTGCATCCTCGATAACGACACTAGAAAGCAATCTACGCGGTTAAAATGTAACTCAGAAGAGTTAACACATTTCTCAGTTAAATTAAGGATTTTAATGTGTTGGAAATCTTTTTTTTTTTGTTTTATTTTGTTTTGTTTCTTTTGCAGAAATAAGTTTAGTTTTATAGTTTTAGTTTTTCTTTAACTAAAAAGAAAAATGTTATAAAATCCTTATCTGAGGCACTCGTTAATGATGCGTAGCCCAGGGTTTTCAAAGTGGGTGACGGGGCACCCTGGGGTGCCGTGACGGCAGTCCAGGGGTGCAGCGAGATAATTTGATAATATTTGGAATTTATTTGGACACTTGAATATTTAGTATCATTTTAAACTTTAAGTTCAAAGTTATTTTCAGTCAGTTCTAACCAAAATGGCTATCATCTCAACGTTTTCCTCGCAACATAATCATTCAAATATTGTCCTGTCATCATACAAGACTGTTGCACAAAACTAGTGAAAACAGACGATCTTCAAGCACACAACGCCTCGCGATGCAAGGCGTTGTGTGCTTGTAGATCTGCTGTTTTCACTAATTTAGTACATTTTATAGATGATAAATACAAAACAAACGGTTTTGGACATACAAGGTTTCCACCCGACAATGACGATATGCTATAAATATAAGGTGCTGGGAGTGAAAATTATAATGTAGGGGTGCCTCGGATTAAAAAAATATTTATGGGGTGCCCTGAGACAAAAAGGTTTGGGAACCCCTGGCTTAGCCAACGATATGTCATTTCATGGACACAGTCACTTTCCATAATGGCAGTGGTTGAACACGGGGCGCCCTATCAAAACCCTTCAAGGACGTTTTCTCAAAAGCTTGACTGGGCAACATTCAAATAGGAATAGCTCATATATTTTTTGTCTACATCTAATTTACATTTTTCTTTTTAAACTCTGACCATGTAATGCGGGAATGAACAAGAAACAGTCTTGTCTCAAAGAGGTTACAGTAGGTTGCATAATTCATCCCACACACTTAATATGGGCACTGGTACTGTATGCCTAATAATAAAGACCAACCCACTGAAAAAGGTATACAAAATGGAAGACTCGTTTTTTTTTACAATGTGACATTTAATGCACCCTAAGAGAGCCTTAACCACCAGAGTCCCTCAGGGATCTTCAGTACTAGGGTATTTTATGTTTTATGTTATTGTGGGGAAAGTGTGCAACACACTGTCAGGGGCCTTTTCCACCAAAAGAACCTTGGTTCCAGAACCAGTGCCGGTTCAACTTTCTTGGAACCTTGGTTCGTTCTTGCGAACCGGCTTGCGTTTCCACCAGATTGAACCATGGTTGAACCACAGGAACCAAGGATTTTGTGGTTCCCGTTCGGAACCAACTTTTACGGTTCGGAACCAACTCCGGTTCTCGGTGGAAAAGCACACCTCTGGTTCATCCCATAGGCGGGAGAAAGAACCAGAGCCGGTCCTTTGCCGGTGGAAAAGGCCCCTGTGAGCTTGTCAATAGGCTCTATGCACAGCAGCCATATTGGAAAGAAATTGGGCCCCTTCCTTCACAGGTGTTACCAATGGTACTGATTCTGGTCAAACAGAGTCAGGGTGCTGACATTGTGCATGTTGGCTCACTGGAAACTCTCCGCTACACCAGTGGGTCTCTAAGGAGCCTTTTCCACCGGCAAAATCCAACAAGAACCGAGTTGGTTCCGAACCGTAACAGTTGGTTTGCGGCCGGTTTGCAAGAGCGAACCAAGGTTCCAAGAAAGTTGCCATCCCATAGGTGGGAAAAAGAACTTCGAAACCGGTTCTTTGCCGGTGAAAAAGGCCCTCAAGTGTCCTTGGAGCGGTTCCTTATGGGTCTGTAACTCTGAGAGTGTACAAATGTGTGGTCCTTAAAATCAAAACGTTTAAGAACCTACTGTGTCACACAAAATGGAACAGAGCATTAAACAGAGCCTTAATCAGAATCATTGGTGACACCTGTGAAGGAAGTAAGGAAGGGGCCCAATAATATGGCTGTTGTTATTGGCAATTTTCCGCAAAAGCTTTCCCCGCAGGCTGGGGTTCAAGTGGTTAACGCCCCCCTAAGGGAGTCTTAAGGGCCGTTACACACACCGAGAACTATAAATGTAGAAGTGGATGGCACCCAACTAGAACTACAACACTTCTATAATTACAGCACTTGGTGTGGATCAGCCCTTTAGGCAGAGTCCGGGGGGGGGACTCAGGTGCCACAGGACAGGCCACCCCTGGAATGAGATGTGAAGTGAATGGTCAACAACGCAACCATAACGTCGATAGTCATCAACTATAACGTTTGAATTACTTTCAGAGCGACTTTTACAAATGATAGAACCATTTGACAGCCAATAAAAAAAGAATCCACCAGCAGGACATGTGGGCTGCAATCGGTATGGCTCAACCTCGGAAGATTGTGTTATTAAAGATGCAGTGCCATGATTTTTGTCTCCCCTGAAACATGATGATCAGGTATTATGATTATACTAGGAGGAAGATTCTTTCAGGTGGCACAGGACAGGCCACCCCTGGAATGCACCTAAATATTACATTTGTATGGTGCCACACATGTGTTGCCACTGGCAGTGTCTTTTAAATGAAACCTTAATATCTGTTCTGTTCTGTCATTTAAGAAAGAAAATGCCGTCTTGGAATGATTTGTAAAATAGAAAAATACAGGCTAAGTAATAAGAAAAAATATAAACGGCAAGACACTGTAATGTTAGTTATTAACTAATTTACCGCCACAGGACGAGTTTGACGAGTTACAGTGTTTTGACGCTGGATGGTGCACTTCGCTAGCCTATGGATGTCACCTGACACGTCGATGGCGTTAAAGGAACAAAAAAAGCTTTTCCTTTTTTTCTAAAAAAAAACAACAAAACCAAACAAAAACACACATAGCGTGTGTGTATGTGGCGAGGGGCTGAACGCGAGGTTGGCGCGGAATGGATGGTTACGTATGGACACGGTGTGTGCCTGTGTGCGAGGCCCCGATATACCACCCCCAGTCAAAAGATTCTGGACACGCCACTGCCTTTACAGCGTCTTCATTTTGATCAACCAAATCCATGCTGGTAAGAAATGGAAGAAATGCTAAAAAAACAACATGACACCTGTTTGACAACTGCTCTGAAAAGCGGATTACGGCAGCTCTGTGTTCCCTTCCCTATGGTTTACTTCCAATGGAATGTTTTATTTTGCCTGTGCAGTGTTATTTTTGGGGGGTGGGAGTGCTACGTCAATGGTTCTCAAACGCCCTAATTTCAAGGACCCCAGTTTGCTACACGGACCACCCCCCATAATTCTGACAGTGTACAAATGGAACCAAATGGACCCATTTGGTTCCATTCGTACACACTCAGAATGAAGAGCCCTTCACCTCAAGCACGATAACTATAACGATGACTATGGCTATGACATTTAAAATAAACTTTTCAACTGTGAAGTGAATGGTCCACAATGCAACCATACAATAACGTTTGGATCACTTTCAGAGCGATCTTTACGAATGATAGAAACATTTGACAGCCGTTATTAACGAGATGAGATGGAGGAGACAATTATGAATAGCTAACGCTAGCTGGTGGACCACAGCATGGCTGCCATTTTCCAGGCTCGGTTCCAGGCCTGTCCAGCAATGTGTAGAATATGACCTGTCGTCACAGTTCCCTTTTCTTTTCTTTAATGATCTTTCCTCTTTCTTTTGCCAATGTTTATATCGCATCTGCATCTAAGCGACCTGTAGCATAGTGACACACCCCACTTTGGTTCCCAGTTCAGGGCAAGTATGCAAATATGGGGCGGGTTTGTCACCAGAGGCATTTTGGTTTTAATTCGCACCTTGGAAATGCAGGTTCCACACAGAGATTCCAGACTAATATCTACGCAGGGATATTAGTCTGGCCATGCCAGGCTAGCTCACATAATCATCGTTTTAGTTAACATGCTTGGTGTAAATGATCCTTTTACAGATACGGTAAAGGTCCATTTGGTTCCTTTACTATGACTCATTTCGTCTGAGGACCCCCGGGGACCCCTTCAAGGACCTCTAGGACGGGGAAACCACCGTCTCTCTTTTTCTTTAACGTGACACGTTCACCTTCAGTCCGCCTGGCCATTTTGGCAGCCTTTCAGGTACAGTTCATCCTGGGAGAGGTGCCCGTCGAAGGCCTCCATGTAGAGGCTGCTGGTGCTGCTGCCGCTGCTGCCCAGGAAGGTGCCCACGGCGCGGCCCTGGCGCGCGTGCCCCACCGCGTCGCTGAACACCTTGTTGATCTGCTCCTCGCTGGGCATCCACCAGTCCGGGTTGGAGGCACAGTGCATCCGGATGAACTCTGCAGTGACGGTGAAAGAAATAAAAACATATTGTCGTTGTCGGGTGGAAACCTTGTATGTCTAAAACTGTTTGTTTTGTATTTATCATTTGAAAAAAAAAAAAGAACTAGGGAAAACTGCCGATCTACAAGCACACAACGCCTCGCACCATGAAGCAGGGCTTTACTTCGCGATAGAACGTACACATTTGATATACAAGGTTGAGATACGAGGTTTCTGCCCAACAGTGACGATATACATACAGTAGAGCCATGACGGAGAACAACAAACAAAGACGGAGACGACAAACAAGAAATGTGTAAATAACATACTGCACAGTAACGAGGAGGCAACAAAGGGGAAAAGCCAGTGATTTCGCGACCCTCCTTGCCCACCGGCCCCCACCGTTGTGCTCAGACTCGTTGGCAAACGCTAGGTCGCATCAAAATGTACCAAAAGTAGTTTGGGGG
Organism: Nannobrachium achirus; assembly: GCF_963921795.1. Taxonomy (NCBI): domain Eukaryota; kingdom Metazoa; phylum Chordata; class Actinopteri; order Myctophiformes; family Myctophidae; genus Nannobrachium; species Nannobrachium achirus. The sequence continues at coordinate 44,360,330 of NC_137824.1, forward strand.
TAAAAGAAGGAGTGGGGGAAAAATGCTGCACTGCATGCAGTTTAACATTAAAGCCATAGAACATGGGTCTTCAACAGGGGGTCCGGGACCCCTAGGGGTTACTACAGGGGGTCCTCCAAATCTTTGAGTGATAGAAAGTTTATATTAACCACTTTAAGCCTAGTGTCCATATACTGAGAATTTTAGCCAAAAATAGCAGATCTACAAGCTCATAAGGCGTTGTGAGCTTGTAGATCGGCTATTTTCAGCAAAGAGCTTTGGTGTAGAGGGGAAAAAGAACAGACTAAGTACAGAGGGTGCGTTCCGAAATGCGCACCAGGTGTGTGCTCAGAGTAGTGAGTGCTGTGGGCGGTGACGTTGTAGAGTGCATTCAGTGTGGCTTATTTACGAACGACCAGTTAAGAGGCAGCTGAGCCCTTTTTCAGTCGGAAAACGTTCTTAAAGGCAGCAGTTTCTAACGTAACGTTGCTATTGATAGGTAATTTAATTCATAACATTGGCCTACCTGCTAACCTGCAGTTAGTTTACATGTTGAGGCGTGTGTAACAATAAAGCCCAAAGGACCTATCAAGCCGCAAATAGTGCATTTTGTTATAATTTCTTACACCATTGTTCACAGCTGAGAAGCACGAGACAGCGCCATGAAAACTAACCAATCAAAAGTCTGCACTGACGCACCGCACCGTCAAACCCCAATTTCTGAGTAGGGTCGTTCAGTGCGCGCACTCAGCACACCGGGTGCACAGCGCACTGGATTTCCGAACGACAACGCATCCAAGTGCACCGAATAAACAAACGACAACATGGCACACCAGCACATTTCCAAACGCACCCATTGTGAAAGGTTACATTTATTAAGTATTGACGGTTCAAGTGGTTAAACATCTGAAAACACAAATTGACATGAATCCAAAAAAACACTGACGATCGTGCTGTCAAACAATGAAACTATATGGGATCTATGATAAGGTTGCGCGGGGGGTCCCTGCTTCATCTCTCTCTCTCAACTAAGGGGTCCTTTGGCCTGAAAATGTCGAAGACCGCCGCCACGGAACACTGGATTCGGTCGTGCACCGTACCTCTGAGGCAGCTGACTTTGACGGGGTTGAGCGGCCGCCGCTCCACGCCGGGCTCCCCGGAGTGGACGGAGCGCTTCCTCTTGCCCAGGCCGCACGAGTACTTGAGCTCGTCCGTGGTGAACACGAAGCGGATCAGGTAGCGCAGCAGCCGGCGGCCGTCCTTCTTGGAGGAGTTGACCGCCTCGTCCCACTGCTTGTTGGAGATGAAGAGCGGGTAGTTCCCCAGGAGCTGTTTGCTGCCCTGGAAACCAGAGGAAACACCACACAAAGAGATGAAGAGCGGGTAGTTCCCCAGGACAGGGACGTGCTGGGCCCCTGATTCAGCCCGGGAAAAAGAGTTGGAGAGGCCCTCATTGCCCGCTATAGAGAGATCTCTCTCTCTATAGCGCTGCTGCTACTCAGAGATTTGCCATTTCAGATCATGACAAGTGACAAGCCAGCAGTGGGCCAATTACTGTACATGAGTTATATTTTGTTGTTGATTTAAACTAGTGAAAACAGCCGATCTACAAGCACACAACGCCTCGCACCGCGAGGCGTTGTGTGCTTGTAGATCTGCTGTTTTCACTACTTTTGTGCAACAGCCTTGTATGATGAAGCAGGGCTTTGCTTTGCGAAAAAATGTATACATTTGAAACTTGGAGATACTAGGTTTCTGTCCGACAGTGACGATTTACTTTGTTGCACGCCCAGCCCCCAAAATGGAACGAAGGCCGACATTTTATTTTTAATTTGTTCCCAAAGGCCAGCCTGGACCGGCCGGGAATGAACCGGCCGTTCGGGAGTTGTCCCGCTTTTCCCAATGGCCAGCACGTCCCTGCCCCAGGAGCTGTTTGCTGCCCTGGAAACCAGAGGAAACACCACACAAAGATGAAGAGCAGGTAGTCCCTAGTCAGGCACGTGCACACATAAGGCGTCTTTCCACTGTAGGGCCAACCCAGAACTAGAACCAGAACTTTCCAGAAACAAGAACTTTCAAGAACCTGTGAAGTTCCAGGTAACCAGACCAGACCCAACTGGGAAGCTCCACTGGTCAGCCTGCTTTGGCTGAGAACAGGTCGTTTGGGAATCTAACATCTAAAATAGCAGCTGTATGTATTAAATACATCTATTTTTAGGTTACTACATAACCTATTTCTGGATAAAAAATAAAAATAAAACGTTCATATAGCTGTACTGAGCGTTTGGTCAGTAAGCTGCCTGTGCTCTAGGGAGACGGACCAGGCCAAGTCTTGCCATTTCTCATTCATACGAACATGGAGTGACTTTCAACACACCAGCCTGAATCCGCTACTCTTCCGAAACTGATACCTTTTCGTTGCTGGTGGGAAACCTCTTCACTCCATATTCTAACGTATTATGTTTTGTTTTTCTTTACGTAAACGAACGCCCTACTTGATCATACTACAGTGTCACACACCAAAATAGCAGATCTACAAGCTCGAAACGCAGCATGAAGTGATGCTGGTGAGCTGGTTGATCTGCTTATTTGTCGCTATTTTTAAATTTGAATTTAGAACAAGGTTTCAACTCAACAGGGACATTTTGCGACACATCAGGGGCGGGCTGGCCATCTGGCATACAGGGCATTTGCCCGGTGGGCTGGTAGGCTAGGGGGCTGGGGGGGCTGGTGTAAAGATAAATAAATAAAGAAAATAGCCAAAGTTCTGCCACATTTTGGCACTAATCATGTTCATACTCCGCTGTTTGGTGGTGAGAACTGTATTATATACAATTTATGGATTGTGTAGTTGTGTAGTTATTATTTGTTGTCTGTAAAAGTTGTGGTATTAAACACTTGTGTATTTATATGTGCCGCCCTCGACCGGTAGAGTATCTTCGCGCGCGTTGGTTGTGGGGGCTGGTCTGGCCAAGATGCCAGGGCTGAATTTTAGTCCCAGTCCGTCCCTGCGACACATGCATACAGAACACACACTGGAATACCTAGCTACTGTACCTCTTATTTTCACAAAGTCCAAATCAAAGCCTGTGCATTATGAAGGATTGGCATGTAATTCATCCCATTAAACATCAAAATGCATAAATGCGGTGTGAAACATGAACGGGAGTAGTGTGTGTGCCTTCAATGTAAACAACACATTGTGAAAACACTGACCTCAAAGACTGTCTGCCGCTCTTCTTCCTGTAGAGAGACAGGGGTTTCTTTAAATCTATATGTTGATGCTGTTGGATTGTACACTGTACTTGAAGATGCCATGGAAATATTTGTAATATAATATACTGTTTGTTAGGGTAGGTATAATTGAAGCTTCAGCGTTAGTTTATGCAGACATCAGCTCTTTTCCCATTCCTCATTCACATACAGTATTAGCTGGTCATTACGTCACACTGTCATACGCCAATCAAAGCTCTCATTCGCCAGCAGCCTCCTCCACCCCAACCTCCAGCTGTTTGAAATTAGCCGATCAACAACCTCAAAATGCATCGCGTCGTGATTTTATTTTCCCTTTTACTTTTTCTTTTTGTGTGTATGAAACATTTTAAAAATACAAATCTTGTGGGTGTCTCTTGACTTTCTCGAACCACTGCAGTAAATGTAACCGTTTTTAAACCTGATTCCTCACTTCGATGAGCTGCTCCTCTGGCATGGGCTGAAGCAGCTGGTTATGGAACTGAAGAACCGTCTTGAAGTAGTCCAGCACATTCTGACAGGGAACTGCAACGAGAAATAAAAACACGATGAGGTCAATTTAACCAGACAACAATTTACAAGAGTAATAGGACTACATCAGTGCATCAACGTTATCAATACATCAAATGCAAAGAAAGCCAACCAGTGGTGTAAAGTAACAAGTATATTTACTCAAGTACTCAAGTAGGAAAATAAAATACGATTTTTACTCGAGACCCATAAGAATCGGTCTGTGATCCACAAATGGGTCCCAACACAGCAGGCACGTGCACACAGACATCAAAGGGGGCTTGAGCCCCTGCCCTTTTATCAGTCTATAAAAAGTGCCCTCTCCAGAAAGGAATGCAGTTTTCACTATGGTGAAAGAAATGCAAACGCCCCCTTTCCATGCCATACCTGAAGGCAGCATTCAAGAGAATTGCCTCCTGAAATGACTCCCCAACTTGTGAGCAATGGCTGTGCATTGTGGAGGAAATGTATGTAGAAATGGACTGATTATATGACCCAGAAGAATGACACCACAGAGAAATTATTTGGACTCTAATATGACGATGGAAATGATGTAATGTTGACCCTGTGAATGTATGCGCATGTGACTAAAGTTTGTATGTGCATGTGACTAAAGTTTAAAAAAAAAAGAATTGCCTCCTGAACTTGAATGCAGCATCGTGTGTTGAAATAATTGCACTCTCTGTGTAGAAATCCATGCCATACGGCACATCTCAAGTATTGACTTGATTCATTTTGCTTAGTTCAGTGTGGTATCAAGCACCGAAAATAGCCGAACTCCAAGCTCCACAATGCTTTGCTTCACAGCGCAACGCGGTGTGAGCTTGTAGGCTAAGCCTTGCCTTTCATTTCAGCTTGTGGGCTATTTTTGAAATTTTCACCAAAAGGCCCTTTTAGAGCTTTCAGTCCCTGCCTCTAACATTCTCTGTAAGTCCATGCGACCCAGTGTTTGGGAAGAAGTGCAGTAAGAACCTATACCCGAGCCTGTACCCAGTGTTTGGGAACCAGTGCAGTAAGAGCCTGTACCCCGTGTTTGGGAACCAGTGCAGTAAGAACCCATACCCAGTGTTTGTGAACCAGTGCAGTAAGAGCCTGTACCCAGTGTTTGTGAACGAGTGCAGTAAGAGCCCATATACCCAGTGTTTGTGAACCAGTGCAGTAAGAGCCTGTACCCAGTGTTTGTGAACCAGTGCAGTAAGAGCCTGTACCCAGTGTTTGGGAACCAGTGCAGTAAGAGCCTGTACCCAGTGTTTGAGAACCAGTGCAGTAAGAGCCTGTACCCAGTGTTTGAGAACCAGTGCAGTAAGAGCCTGTACCCAGTGTTTGAGAACCAGTGCAGTAAGAGCCTGTACCCAGTGTTTGAGAACCAGTGCAGTAAGAGCCTGTACCCAGTGTTTGAGAACCAGTGCAGTAAGAGCCTGTACCCAGTGTTTGAGAACCAGTGCAGTAAGAACCCATACCCAGTGTTTGGGAACCAGTGCAGTAAGAACCCATACCCAGTGTTTGAGAACCAGTGCAGTAAGAGCCTGTACCCAGTGTTTGAGAACCAGTGCAGTAAGAGCCCATACCCAGTGTTTGGGAACCAGTGCAGTAAGAACCCATACCCAGTGTTTGAGAACCAGTGCAGTAAGAGCCCATACCCAGTGTTTGAGAACCAGTGCAGTAAGAGCCCATACCCAGTGTTTGGGAACCAGTGCAGTAAGAACCCATACCCAGTGTTTGGGAACCAGTGCAGTAAGAGCCCATACCCGGCACGGTGTCCAGCTTGTTGCGCAGCTCCTCGTTCTCCTGCTGCAGGGAGAGCACCTCCTGCTCCAGCTCCAGGCAGCGCGGGCAGCAGCTCTCCTCCTCCTCCTCCTCCTCGTCCTCCTCGGGCAGCGTGGACGACGGGTGGCCGTAGGACTCGGACGGAGTGGGTGAGCTCCAGCCTCCTCCCCCTCCTCCCCCCAGGGCCCCGGGGCCCTCGGGAGAGAGCCCGGAGCCGGGCTCGGCCGGCGGGCACCGCACCGCGTCCTCCAGGCCTCCTGCCATGGCCAGGTGCGCCTGCTGCAATAAGAGGGGACGGACGACAAACCATTGGTCAGTGTGTTATCGGCAATTGCAGCCTAAAAGAAACATGCAACATCATCGAAACGATGTCAAACTGATGACGTTTCGAATGCGAAGCATTTTGTGGTGGTTAAGGGATTGGAATTCCGTTAAGCGGAAATCATTAAGGAACCGGAATCTTAAAGATCCTAAAGGATCCTGACCCAGTGTTGCATTGGTCCGGTCAGGCGTGTACACACCGTCCCGTATCTTTTCTGACCAGTGTCAGGCCCCGGCCTTACGCGCATGCATCGATTCAAAATAACCCTCATATTCACACCTCGACGACATTACTAAGTGTCACGGCAGGGTGATTTAACAAAGAGATGAGCCTATATGCATATCAATGGACTGCATATACGTTCAATCTGAACCTGTTAACTCCTGTAATAAGCGACGCGCGTGCGACGTCATTAACACAGCGTACCCCAAAACATTGAATCAGCAATGCAACCCTAATCCTCCCTGCAGTACCTGCTGCTGCTGAGGCCCCGTCAGCAGGTAGGTCTGCAGGGAGTCGGTGAAGATGCGGAGGAAGGCCGAGGTCTGCTGCTGGTTCCACTGGCTCCGCTGGGCCTCCTGGTCCGGCTGGGTGGTGGAGGCGCTCTCCTCTGCCCTGCCGGGGGGCTTCCCACCCCCCGCCGATGCCAGGGAGGAGCAGTGGCCTCCCCCCGGGAGGAGGAGCGCCTCCTCCTGGCCCTCCGCCCCCGGGCTGCCGTCCTCCTGCTTGATGTTGGAGGTGACCGCTGCCGGGGAGGAGGGGGGAGGCTCCAGGAGGCGGCCATTGTTCAGGAGGCTGAGGACTCGGCTGCACTGCTGGGCGAAGGCGTCCAAGATCAGACGATTCTCTGCGGGAAGAATGTGTGGAAGATGTGGGGGTGTTAGGTGTTGGCTTTCTTTTTTTTCTTTTATGCTTAAAGGGCCTACACCATGCTTTTAAAACTATATTTTTTGTATAAATATATGCTCAAAATTGAGTCTTAGACAGGTTTTAACCCTCAACAAACAGTCTGACCATTCTTTTTGTTTGTTCTAGCTCTACTATAATGAGGCTCTCCAGCTGCAATACCAAAACGGCCTCTGTTTGCTCAGGGGCGCATCTAGTGGGGTTTTTCCAGAAAAAAAAGAAGTTTTTTGAAAAAAAAAGTTTTTTGAAAGTGTTTTGAAAAAAAAAAAGTTTTTGAAAAAAAAAAGTTTTTTAAAAAAAAGTTTTTTGAAAAAAAAAGTTTTTGAAAAAAAGTTTTTTGAAAAAAAATTTTGAAAAAAGTTTGAAAAAAAAAAATGTTTTGATTTTTTTTTTACTTTTTGACAGTTTTTGAAAAAAAAAATTTTTTTTTGAAAAATTAAAAAAAAAAAAAATTGTCAAAAAAAAATTTTTTTTGAAAAAAAAAATTTTTTGAAAAAAAAAAACTTTTTGAAAAAAAATTTTTTTGAAAAAAAAACGGGAAACGCGTGTGACGTCACATGCGTCAACTCTCAGAACAGCACTGTTCTGAGAACCTGTGGAAAGCTTTTCATCTCTGTCTTCCCAAAACCAGAGAAAGACACAATGTACAGAAATAGGACTTTGTGAGGATAGAAGGTGCCAGTGGGACCCCAAAAAAAGGTTTTAAAATAGAAAAAGTGAAAATTCATGGTGTAGGTCCTTTAAAAACACATTTTCATGTTTAATTGATTGATTGAATACTTTATTAGACAGAAATGCAAACAACAAAACAGTCGAGCACTTGGTCTAAAAGGATAACACATTGTTTCCATGTATGTATTCAATTCATAAAACATGACATAAAAAAAAATAACAAGATTCAATATCATCACAGAATATAAAACACTTTCTGTGTGGAGTTTGCATGTTCTCCCCGTGTCTCCTAGGGTTGATACCCTCACAAAAACATGCAGTAATCCTGGTCTCAATAATGCCTCCCCCTGGCCAGCCGGGGCGCTTGATGGAGGGGAAAGGAACTGGTTGGAATAACGTGTTCCTTCCACGCGCTACGTCCATCCCAGGGAAATCCCCCCTGTCAGGTGAAAAGAAACAACTTGGACTACTCATGCATTGAAGGAAGCATGAGGTCAGTCCGTTGTCTCCCCAGGCACGGCAGAGGGAGAGCAGAGCCCAGGATTACATAGGCAATTGGCACTGGGTGAAAAAATGGGTTGCAAAATCGTGGGATAAAAAAAAAAAGAATATAAAACACTACAGAGTAGGGGCGGAAGGGGCTGTGAGCGTCTGTCTGAGGGAGGAGTGAATATTTACCTCTCCCTATGGACTCCTGAAAGGTAGATTTTCAGGCCTGTTTTAAAGGAAGCATTCCATGGGTCTTCTGCAGACCGGTCTGGCCCCAAACGCTGGGTGGGCGTTTGGCAGAAGACCTATGAAGTGGAAAAGCCAATGAGCTTCTGTCAATCACAGGGCCCTGAGCACAGACTCTGATTGGCTCTTCCACTTTTTGGTTTCTGCAAAACGTCCACCCAGTGCTTGGGGCCAGACCGGTCTGCAGAGACAAGGATGATGGAAGGAGAGAAAAGAGTGAGGAATTGTGTTTCTGTGGCAGTAGTCTTGCGTGGCCAGACAGTTGACTCCGACAATTTGCAAATGTTCCCGTCATAAAGTCTGGGTTCTAATCATGAGTAGGATGTGACGCACCCGCTCCCTTGGTGCAGTAGCGAAAACAAGTCCTACTGGAAGCATTATGTCTTCTTTCAATATTTTTGGGGGCGTTAGTGTTACTTTATGGTGTTGTTGGTGTTACTTCCATGATGTTTTCAAATGTTTTTTAAACTATACACGTATAATATGCCACTCAAATGAATCTGTCTGTGCTAGTGTGCTTCTGTTATGTTTCCAATGGGACTACAATTGCATTAGTGACTACTTCCATTACTCGGCTTTCGGGAGCTGTACCAGTAGTTCCAGACTCTATAAAGCATTCGGAGATAGTGGAATAGTTGTCTGGCTAGACTAGTGTGGCAGTGTCCACACTGAGACAGACCGTTCACGCTGGCTCTCCACTCCCTGCTGCACTGTCAGGGGAGGACCCTTTTCCACATAAACTTAACTTGAAGTTTAAGAAGCTTTCATATGACAACAGCAAAAAGTCAATCTACCGTATGTAATGAAACTGTCGCAACACATGAAACGGAGGCTCTCAACAAACAGCCTGTGAACGGTGTCATGGATGCATCTTGCTGATACGAGAGATATGATATGAGATAGGCTACTGAGATCCATGAAAATATATCACAACCTGCTAACACCCCAGAAGTATTGTCAAACTCGAGCCTCTCCACAAGTGAGAGGCTCACAGTGAGCAAGTTGAGGCGCAGCTCTGTTTAAGTGAAAAAACTAAATTGATCAGACCCAATGTTCTGAGTGACACACGAAAGCTTAACGTCAGTGAAAACAAAGATTAAACCAAACACCTAAACCAGTGATTCCCAAATATTATATTCTAATGTTATATCAATATCTTTAAATTTCCATTTTGCTAAGCAGCAAGCATGCTTTGATGGTTTTGATTTATATAAGGGCATATTTGCGTGACTGTAAAGACGAAACAGAAGTGGGGAAGAGGCTTCACGTCCGCTTTATCGCTTGCTCATAATCAGAGGCATTTGAATGACTATACTTGTTATTGTCTTAAGAGGGCGATTTTATGAATGTAATTTTTGCAATTTTCTTCCTAAAAGCTGAAGATAGCTGATCTACAAGAATGTGATAGTTATTCTTCCTGAAAAATGAAATTCTTCCTGAAAAATGTCATTCTTGTCAGCTTGAATAATCTGCTATTTTCGGTGTCTGGGAAATGTGCATCACAGGTGTGCAACTAACAAATTATTGTTATTATTATAATTATTATTTAGGTATTTATTTTAACCATAAAACAACCAAAACTCCTGTGAGGAACAGGAATAATGTCCTCACAACGTCTATTTCTCAAATTCTACTATTATCGTCTCTGTCGAGGTGGAAACCTCATACCGGTTCAAATTCAAAAATATCAAAAGTGGTGGATCTGCAAGCTCGAAATAGCCGACACTTTTGTGCGAGGCTGCAGTATGATCAAGAAGGGGCGTTGATGTATGAAAAAAACACAAAAAGTGTAGTAACAAGCATTTGTTTTTAGGTTTTTCTTGACTGATTATTTCGTTTTCTAGATAGATATCCATTTGCATTTGTTATATTGCTGTTGATGTACTGACATATTATCTTGTTTATTATTGTGATGTTTTATCTGCTTATTGTAAATCGCTTTGGATTAAAAGCGTCTGCTAAATGCCTAAACTGTAAACTGTAAACTGTAACAATAAACTGATAAAACAAAGTCCATTTAGCCCTCACAAGTATAGTAATACAAGTATACACACACGCACGCATGCACTCTCTCTCACACACACACACACACACACACACACACACACACACACACACACACAACATGGGCTGTGCCAGTCACTGAGACGTGTCTATCGGCCTGGCACAGATGTGTGTCGCATTTATTAATATGCACTGCTGTCTCTGTTTACCCGTGGAGATGTATCTGATATCATTCGCCTTCGTCCCCCCTCCCCCCTCCTCCTCTCGCCCCGGTTCCATGGCACTGCGCGCCTCAGAGAGAGCCTCGTAAAATTTCATTAAAAACAACATGCTTGGCGGAGGCGAATTTATGAGCCCCATTTATTTTAATCACAACTCTTTGGGACGGCTTTTAAATGCAATTTGCATTATTGCACGCTGAACTCGCGGCTGCATGGGTCCTTGGATCTTCCAATACCCTCCCCATCCCCCTCTTTTCCTCTGCCCCCCCCCCCCCCCCCTCATAACATGAACAAGATGTCAAAATTGTAGAGGAGAGAGCTGTGATCAGTTGCGTTGTTGTTTTCTTACCAATACATATGTAACAGAAGATTGTACACCTACAGGGCTGAGCAATTAAACAAAAACATTTTGAAACCAACATTTAGAAACCATAACCGACTTAATCTTGCTCATGTGGGTTAATCGAATAATCAAAATTGTATAATACGTATGTATTTAATGTCTTATTTAAACAAATCAAAATGATTATGTTGTAAGAGGGAAAGAAATCATGGCACCCCATCTTTAATTCTCTGCTGCTATTCATGTCCTCATTTTTTTCTGGTTTCATCGTTATTTGTTGTTTTGAAAATTACTTGTTTTTCTAAGTTTGAGCCTTAGATCTTTATGACATTTGATCTTTTCTTGATCCCTATAGGTTCATGGTTTGATCTTTTGTAGATCCCTATAGTGTGTGCCAACGGTGACGCAATTGTAGTCCTTAGCGGCCATCTTTTGGGTAAAAACACAGGTGTTTCAATTGTTTGATTGCATAGAACTAATGCTTTACTCCAATCAGAACACCTGTGTAAGGCTGTGTTGACCCAAGAAATGGCCGCTCTTAGAACTACATTTGGCACACCCTATAAGTTAATGTGTCTCCCTTTAGATTTAAACATTTTTCTTGTTTGAATGCACTTTTTTACGTTTTTTAGAGTTGTTTTATTTGTTGCGACCGTAGGTCGCATTTACTACAGAAAGCTCCACCAGGTGTCCGTGCGTCAGTCCGTCACACGTCACACGTCACACGTCAGTCCGTCACACGTCACACGTCACACTTTTGCCCTGCTCATATCTCCGCAATCGTTGCCCCGATCCATGCCAGATTTTGCACACACACTCCTTACCTGCCAAACTAAAACCTCCAAGGACCCCCGGAGCTCCAGGGACCCCCAGGTCCCTGGGGGACCCCCAGATGTAAAACATTTCCAAATGTGCAAAAATGACCAAATGACCACCCCAACGGGGCTGCTCACGGGGAATTCCCGGGGACCACCGACTCCTTGTGCTCCAGAACGGATGCAAAAGTGGTGGCGCCCCCAGTGGAGGACCCCCTGCCACTGCAGCGCACATAAAATGCCGTAACTTGGGCAAGGAGCGACCGGGAGAGCCGGGGCCGGTACCTATTCGTCCGCCTCGGCGGCGCGGAGACCCCACCCCTCATTTCTCACATGGCCCTCTTCTAGCGCCACCTTCAGGCCGATTTTTGAAAGCACATTTTTGGACACTGCTCCTCCAATTTTTGCCCTAAAATCACGCAAATCGCTACACAGTATGTCTACACTCATGTCATCAACATGGATCCGTCCACATTTTTTGGGGACACTGCTCCCTACTCTTTGTGTATACATGTGACCTACGGTCGCTTATCTCCCGATTAGGGAGTCTTACTGGTTTATTTTATTTTCTGCTTTATTTTTTATCATTTGTAAAGCAGTTGTTCTTATTTTTTGCTCTGTAAATGACATGAAATGGCATTTCATGTCATTATACTGTCATATAGTGCTATAGAAGGACAGTTGTTATTATTGGTATTACTTGATCACACTACAGTATATATATTTTTAATTATTATTATTATTTTAATCCAGAAAAGTAACAGTTTTGGACATAATGAGGTTTCCGTTAGCCCACAAAACAAACCGGTTGTTTGAAATTCCTCCGGTTTTCACCTCCCGGAGTCAAGCTAACCCTTCCTCATCACACGCCAAAAGTGGCCGATCTACAAGCTCACAGCAGCTCGCATCCGCGTCTCCGCACCGCGTTGTGAGCTTGCGGATTGGCCACCTTCCAGAGAACGCTGAAACTTGCAGGATGAGCACTGTGCAGTGACGCAACCACAGTTTCCGTTTTCCCGGTGAACCTGAGCGCAACGGTGGGGGCGCGGGAGTGTGGGGAACACACACATCCTATTGCCGATGATGGAGAGGTTGTATAGCTTTACGTATTGAGAGGAACTCTTGCCAATTTCGTAAGAGACTTGTCGCCAATTGTAAGATATTTAAAAGTTATTTGTGGCCATGATGATTGATAACCCTTTCTTCCCACTACTAGACAGCGACCGAGTCACAGCAGTCAGACGTGCAGTGCTCAGGTTCGGTCTGAAAAAATCTGCCCGATCAACTCATGCGATGTCGTTAATTCGAATGACACCCGCAAATGGAAACATGCAAAATTCGCTTTGTCTTAATGCGTATTTCTGATAATTCGCTTCCCTAATTCGAATAAGTTTATGGAAACATTTCCATGATGGACCCAGCCTTGTTCTCAGGTAGGCCTATCCATTATTCTAAGCATAGAACACCTTGAATGAACAATCTATCTATCTATAAATTAGGGAAACATTCGTCTGCGTGTCTGCGTCCGCGTGTCTGCGTCCGCGTGTCTGCGCTGACATCATTCAATGGGAAAACCCTTGAGAAAACACACGGTGATGTCATCCAATGGGAAAACCCTTGGAAAGACACAGAGTCAATCGGGTGATGACGTCACCCAGTTCACGTCCCAGGCCATATACTGTATAAAGGCCACAAGAGGGGCCGTCTAATAAATAGGCATGTCCAAAAACCTTGGGCATTGGTGGATTGGTGAGCTTCACATGACATTTCAGCCAACCAGACTATAAATGGGCCAATCTCCAGAATGTTTCAAGCTTTATGTGACATCATATCATAATTAAATGGGTGGAGTTGATTTGTGGATTGGTCAAACCTCACGGGATGAACACATGATTTCGAACGCACATCAAAAGTATAAGTGCAGAAAAAAAAAGATTGAAAATTGAATTAAAGGAGTACGTTGAAAGACATGGATTCACATTTAATGAAAATGAGCCCCATACAAAAAACAGTATATGTCAAAGGTCTTGCATCATCAAACACGAAACAGAACATAACATAGACAAACTAGAAGCTCATATCGCCAATACAGAGAATCTTTTAAATGAGGAGCGGGCGAAAACCTCTAGTATGAAATAAAATGAGGCATGTACAGTACATGCACACACAGCGGAAGCATGCATGTGCACACACTGCAACAGTCTCTCTCTCTCTCTCTCTCTCTCTCTCTCTCTCTTCACACACACACACACACACACACACACACACACACACACACACACACACACACACACACACACACACACACACACAATCTAATTATGGATTTCAGCATGCATAAACACTGTAGTTTCCATCCTCACTGCTCTCGCTCTCAGACCAATCGATGCAGAGAGAGAGAAAATGGGAAAGAATAGGCTAGCTAATGTACTATGCATGTAGGAGATGTTCTCAGCATATGGCATTAGGGGCGATATGGTGATAATTATCGTTGAGACGATACAATGTCTCCACGATATGCATTTTCAGAAGTATCGTATATATTGTGATACAATAGAGGGAGCCTTGTAAAACATCCTGTTTAATCGTTAATACAGAGATTTATTGCAGAATTCAATTTAAAGTTGCATTTTGGTCTAAATCAGTACTCAAACTTTAAAATGTCAAGGTCTCCACTTGACTCTGACAGTATACAAATGAAACCAAATGGACGTGTAAGGGTCCATTTGGTTTCATTTGTATACTGTCAGAGTTACATACTTGTAAAGTTCAATTTAGACCTCCCAAAAGGAACCCAGAGAGTCTAGTTTTTGTCAAGTACCTTGAAAAATAACCATAAAAACCAACATGAAAAAGAATCGTGATAAAATCGTGTATCGTGATACAGCTTGGGAAAATATCGTGATATGGTATTTTTCCATATGTTGCTGAATAAAGGCCTTTGGAATGTTAACAATCATTAAAACAAGCCATGTCTGAACACAAAGGTCTAGTATCTGTGAACATTCTGTGAACTTCTGTCTGGTCAGGGTCTACAGCCATGTCAAATGGGAAAACACATGTGTCAAATAGTTGTACAGAATTCAAGAAGTATCATGTAAAGAGATGGACCCTGGGGGGCTGGGACCCCAATGTAAACAAGCCAATAATATTTGTTTGTGTGGTGTGCTAGCCTACCTTTTCCTATGTAGCCTAAACCTCTAATAGAATCCTCAATCAATCAATCAATCAATCAATCAATCAATCAATCAATCAACCATTAAATTCCATGTCATTAACTTAACCACTTTAACCCTATATACCTTGGATATGTGGAAATAACCGATCTACCAGCCCACAACGTGCCACGATGGCATGCCTTAGCTGGTAGATGATCTGCTTTTCCCCCCAACAAATCTTGGAAACATTAATGTTCTCGTATGGAGGGGTTCCCGTGAATATGTTTGAGAACCATTGCTATAACTGCCCTACGTTTAAGGAGACACCAAGACATGTAATAGTCGCATCACAGACTCTTTTCAAAGAGAGTTTTGAAACCAACCTGAGCTTATACCGTACGTGCAGTCCGGCGACTCGTGGTTGAGCGCGGCTCTTCCACTTGGGCTCCCCGCTGAGGGCAGGCTGCTGCTGGCCCGTCTCTGCTGCTGCTGGCTGCAGCCAAGTGATGCTGCTACGCTGCTGGATGTGGCCACCGCTCTGCTGCTACTGGGCCTGTTGTCACAGGGGAAGCGGTGCTGTTGTTGATGCTGCTGATGCTGCTGACTGCTGCTGATGGTCGCTGTGCTGCTGCTGGTGGTGGCGGCACTTTCGTGCTGCTGCTGGAGCCGGGGCGACGCTGCCGCCGCCGCCGCCGCTGCGTGTTGATGGTGATGCGGCTGGAAGGGATGGGGCTGCCCGGGGTGGTAGGTGAAGTGGTGTCCGCCGCCGTCACCGAACAGAGGCACCTCGACCACGGCGGATCTGTCGAAGCGCGACCTGCCGCCGCTGCCCGCGGCGGCGGACCTCTTGCTGTGCTGGAAGGGCTTGAGGGTGCTGTAGGGACCCCGCAGCTGGCGGCACGGCATCTTCGGGGCGCAGGGTCCTTCGTCCGCGGGCTGCATCTCTCCCTCCATCGCGGCCAGTGTGTCATCAAGACACAGACAGAGACAGACGCACACCCCCGGTCGGTCCCGTCCTGTATGGTCGCTATTGTCGCGTCCTTGTGTGTGGCTGGCTGACTGACTGACTGACTGACTGACAGCCTAGGCCAGGCCTGATGTGTGTGATGTGATGTGATGACTGGGGTTTGTCTATTTTCGTCGCCGAGCCGTCTGGCTTGGGTCTGTCTCGCTCATACACACAGTGGGGAATGGAAGGGTGGGCTTTACTGACAAGCCCCCTGCTCCAATCCCCAGACAGCAGCACAGGGCCCGTTAATGGTGACTAGGAGAAACACACACACACACACACACACACACACACACACACACACACACACACACACACACACGGCAGGCGGGACTTGAGCGCCTCTGTCTGTCTCTTCATTCTAGTCAGTGTGATGATGTGTCCACACTGGAGCTGCGGGCTCAATATAACCCAGCCTGCACGCTAAATGGAACAACAGAGCGAAATTCTACCAGTGATGGCAGAGGCCATTTTGTCGCTGACAAGCTCCAAGCCAGCACTGAGCGTGATAATGTGACCCATGCTACCCAGTGGCAGATGATTTAACACCCGGAACCAAATAGACCCATTAATAGCCTATTATAGGCCTACTGTTTGTAGGATTAATATGTTATTGAGTTCAAGCAAAGAAGGGGGAAACATTTTCTGTATTACATTACTCAATCTTTCTAGTTAATTTGGCATATCCTAAACTTAGGCTAAAAGTGTATTTAGGCCTGCTGATGCAAATTATGTTTAAGATGGATTTAGCTTGTAGGCCTATATCAAAGCTATAGGATGTATTAGAGATGAAGAATCATTACCTAGGTGTAAGCCTGCCTATCCTGTTTAACAGTATAGGCTATATTGACTTAAATGTTTAATGCCTGCTAGGTGCTGAAGTCAGGTGTTTGAAATATGGGCACATAATTACAGATTGAGTAGGATAAAGCCTAATCCTATCATGGAATAAAGACAAGCACAGAACACCAATACAGTTCTGGCTGGGCCTCTTTATTGTGTTGTTGACAGGCTAATAATAATAAGGGTAATAATATTAATAATAATTGTCTAAGTCTAAGTTAAAAGAAATTTGAATAAAACACAAAGTGAAAGTTTCTGCCTGCGGCCTGCCTCAATGACTGTCTGTCTGTCTGTCTGTCTGTCTGTCTGTCTGTCTGTCTGTCTGTCTGACTGACTGACTGACTGACTGACTGACTGACTGACTGGTTTGACATCTCACCAGTGGGGGGCAGTAGTAGTATTGCTGTAATGACCCAGTGTCCAGTGTCCACTCCATCAGATGATGATAAAGCCATCAACCTCAAAGAATCTTAATCAACATCTCTTTATTCAAACTTCAAAGCCCCTTTGAAACATTGTAACAACAACCATGTTACACAGTAAACATACAATAGAAGACAATCCAATATAAATAAAAATAAAAACAAGCCTACATAGACAATAATGGCAGATTTATATTTCATCAGCCGGTGTGCCGAAAATAGGCAATATACTAAATGTGCTGCAGAGCTTGTATATCTGCTATTTTCATGATGTGTGTAAATCAGGCATGATGCTAACAGCATCACATCATGTAAGTAACACTTTCATTAAGGCTTTCTTATGGGATAACCAGTGAATTTTAATGTTAAACGTTGTTTCTTTCCCCGATGAAATGGCTAATGGAAATGGTAGCCTCTATTGTGACCAATAGAAAATAACAGAACATAATGTTCAACATTTCAAATCCTTATTACCATATGTTTGGGTTATTCAGAAGATGCTGGCAAATATAGCCTAAACAACTGTAAAAGGCAAAATAATTTACAAAATATATGCATAGGGACTAGGGGCGTAACGATCTAGTGTAAATGAATTGAAAAATCGATTTTAATTTGCAATGATCTACTATATCGTTTGCAAAAGCAAAATATCGTACCGCTTTGGCTTCGTATCGTATCGTAGGCCTATAGCGTTTTAAAAGGTGGTAATCGGTATCGAATCGTTTTTCAATGCAAATAATTGATTGTATGGAAACTCAGTATTTGTGCCTTGTATTTGGCAAATTTAAGAGGGAAAATGAAAAAAGAGGGTCTAATTATACCTTTCCATTCCATGTACTCTTGGTCTATCGACACATACATGTCAAGGTTTGTCCATACATGATCTGTTGAAATATAATGATGTCCATTTATTTCTA
Organism: Nannobrachium achirus; assembly: GCF_963921795.1. NCBI lineage: Eukaryota > Metazoa > Chordata > Actinopteri > Myctophiformes > Myctophidae > Nannobrachium > Nannobrachium achirus. Next base: position 44,378,205 of record NC_137824.1, read on the forward strand.
GATAATCACAGCGTTTACTTCCATAATAATAGATTATTTACCGGTACACGTTTCACACAGATTTAATTTCTTTGATAGTTACTACGGTATATCGATTTTAAATCTTTGTATGAAATCGTATCGTATCGCCAATGAACCAATATCGTCCATGTATTGTCGGACAGACTATTAGACATATTAGTCATATTCTCAACTTCCAGAGCTTGGTAGAATATGTCATATATGTCAAATAGAAGGGGGATTCTTTTTTTTTTATGTATTCATCTTATGGTTCATACGTTTATGGTGTCAACTGGTGATGATTGAAAGCAAGGCTAACACAATCAGCTGTTATCATGTTAATCATGTGTTGCTGCTTTTAAATAAACAAATAAATATGCTAAGAATGATACAATTATGAATACATATTAGAAATATTAGAAACTATGTCAAATGTTATTTTATTCAGGGTGCGTAAGTTAACGATGGAAAATGCAGGCACATTCTATTCCAATATGAGACTAATAATAGAATGTTTTTTTTCTACAGTACAGGCTATACTTTACATGGTATATATAGCTGTTTTACAATATAATAAATACTGTAGTTCTTGTAGATCTTGACAAATCAGTCACCATGTCCATTGTTGTTTGCCCAACTCTAGGCCTTTCCTTAAGTCAGAGGATAGCTCATAGAATGACAGTGAATAGAGATTGCTCATATATATATATATATATATATATATATATATATATATATATATATATATATATATATAATGGTTGCTGCAGGAGTAAGGCTTATTCATTGCTTGCCAAAAAGAACAGATCTACACTCTATTACGTTTTAGTTCTTAGATTTGTTCTTTTTGGCAAGCAATAACGTGGTACAACAACATGTATACAGTACAGTGGTGTAAAATAACTTCAAGTACCGGTAGGCCTACATTTACTTAAAGCTGTACTGTGGAAGCTGCTCAACTAGTGGTCAGTAGCGGTATTGCTTTTTTCGGCGCGGACCACCGCGGCCGTCGCGAGCACCTCCGCCTTGCCGATACGATTCCGTAGAGCCGTCTCCCATCATTTTTAGACCAGAATTGAGGGAGTAGCAAGCAAGATTCCTTCACCAATGTAAACACAGTTGCTGAGGGAAGCTACTTCCTTTAGAGACAGCAAGACTCGCTGTGATTGGCCAGTGGTGTATGATCGGCGCTGTGATTGGCCGGCAGTGTATCATGTGGGAGATGACATCATTTTGCCGGGAAATTCTCCCCCCCTCACAACTCATAGAAAACATATAAAGAGAAGGCTTCAGAAGCTGAAAATAACAGAGTGGGGGTTCTAAAACTTTAGCGATTTAACAGTTAGGACAATTTTAAGATTTGTTTTATAAAAAAAGTTACATGGTATAACTTTAAATACTGTACTTAAAGCTATACTATGTAACTTTTTTAATAAAACAAATCTTAAAATTGTCCTAATTATTAAATCTCTAAAGTTTTAGAACACCCACTCTGTTCATTTCAGCTCCCAAAGCCTTTTCTTTATATGTGTTCTACTGAGCCCTGGTGGCCGTGACCGGGGCTGTTTTTCCTGGCAAAATTACGTCATATGCATCATTCTGTACACGTGTCTCCCTACCGGCCAATCAAAGCCCAGATCATACACTGCCGAGCTCTTCAGGAAATACACTGCAGTGTTTACAATGGGCTAGGAGTCTAGCATGTATCTCCCCAACCGAGGCTCGTAGAGGGACACGAAAGACCTCTATGGATAGGTCTCGGCGAGGCGAGGCGGACGCGGTGGTCTGAAGGCCCGGTCCGCGGCGAAAAACGGCCGAAAAACGGCCGAAAAAAGCAGACGCGACCGCGGTTTGCTATAACGCTACTGACCACTAGTTGAGCAACTTACACAGTATAGCTTTAAGTACAATGTTACGGTATGTTTTACTTTAGTGAAGTATTTCCAATTTTCAATACTTTTACTTCTACTCCAGGAAAATATTGTAGGCTACTTTTACTCCACTATTTGAAAACGTTAGTTACTAGCTAGAACTAACTTTAATTATTATTACAAAACACACACAAAAAAACAATTCAGCCGTATACATTTTTCGGCCATTTGAAAATAGCACATCTACAAGCTCACAATGCCTGCTAATTTCAAAAGATTTTTTAATATATTTTGAACTTGTGAAGGGACATTCCGCATGAATGAGTACTGTTACTTTTGGCATTTAAATATATTTTGATGCCGATTGCCGATACTTTTGTACCTTTACCCAAATAGCCTACATTTTGAATATGGGACATCTATACTTGTAAAAGAGCACATCTACATTGCAATATTGATAATTTTACTTAACACATTGACCGCCATTTTAACATACCTCCGTACTCCCACCTGCCATTCGTCTCCATAGACTTCCATGTAATTGGGTGTGCACGGATCATGCACACCCATGCCTAGATAATGCACCACGTGTGTCCACATTGCTCACAGCTTTCAAACAAAAAAATCCGAATGGAAATCCGTTCAGGCATTCATGAGATAACAGCCACTATGTTTAACAAAGATGGCTGCCCAAATGGCTGCCATGCTTGAAAGATGGGGTTGCTATGGGGGTTAAACATGCAATTTCGCGATTGCTATCATGCCTACTCCATTTTTGGGGGTCAAAAAAAATAAAAAATAAAAAAAAAAATTGATTTTTTTTTTTTTTTTTTTTATTTTTTTTTTTTAATTCTCGGGACTATCGGGCCTGGCGGGGAAAGACATTGGAATAATCTCGGGACTATCGGGCCTGGCAGGGAATGAGTTAAGTAAAACATGTGATTACTTTTCCCGTTGCAGCATATACAGTAAAATATACGAGTTGGTCATACTCTGACCATTACTTTAATTAATAATCACCCTGTTGCAGCCAACCAAATTAGCAGAACTGAGCGTTGGTTTGCGTGGTCATATCTGTTATTTCAGAGTAACGTGTTTCCGCGACAGAACTACAATATTATTGGGTGCTGTGGTATATGTACACATGACAGGACAGTTAATAAGTAGGCCTACAGCTATAATTCACTGTGATTTCACCCCTTATTTACAATGCAGATTGTTCTACTTGCTATAGGCAGTACTCACTTTAATGCATAGGTAATTGTTGCCATTAAAGAGTTAATACACATTACACACCTCCCAAGGTATTTACCTCGGCGACAGGACCTTCGGTGCTACCTGGCTCTTCAAAGACAAATACAGCTCTTGCACTCCTGCAGAGTTATAAATAAACTAATGCAGAATAAAGGACATGGTAGTAGTTGGGAGGAGTTTCCAGAAAAAGCTGAAAATGTCTTGATATACTAGGGTTGTATGCACAACCCAGTGATATCAATGTGTTCATGTTTTGATGTTGAAGCTTAGCGTTAGTACACAACAGATTGAATGGCGATCAAAAAGTAAGTAAATTATGCTTAAACCATTGGTTCTCAAAGTGTGGGTCCTTGGGAGGGTTTCAGGGGGTCACCAGCAAAAGTATTTAATATAGCATCACAACTTTATTCGTTAGATCAACAAGCGTCACAGTCAGCCATACTGTATTAAGTAATGGATCTATCTTTTATGCAGACTGTCAGAGAAGAAGCACAACTGCAATCATCCCTTCACACATACAGTACACATGCAGACAGCGTATGCCTAGAAGTCTGTGTAAAGATGTCGCCATTCTTTTCACAGGGGTCACAGTTTCTCCTGGCCTATCTGAGGCAGCACAGAGTTCAGGATGAAAAGCTATACTGGCCACGTGGATGTGTTCATTCATTCATTCATTCTCATCGCCACTTCTGGTGGCATAACATAACAAGGAATGCATTCATATGTCATATTACAACTCTGTGTCTTAGGTTTGACGAACGGCACTTCTGCGTTCCAGGATGGCCGCAGTTATCGGTAAATGACTTGAAGGGTACCCCGACGTTTAATCACATCCAGTCCCGTGCTGTCACTATAGGGCGGCTGATAATTGTGAGGGAGACTAATGTTGCATTATGTCTACCAGACAATTGGACTCGAGTCATGATGACTCGACTTGACTCGGACTCAAGTCGCAAATTTGACGACTTGCGACTTGACTCGGACATAAGGTCAAAAACTTGAGACTCGACTTGACTTGGAAGACAATGACTCCCGACTCGACTCGACTTTAGACATGCTGACTCGGACGACTTGCCGCTATGCCACTCACCAAAGCAGTCGTGAACGCCACGCTAGGTTCACACTTTTATTGATTAATTGATTTGATTTGGTCTAGACATTGGTCTAAATTGACCCTTACAGGTCTGTAACTCTGACAGTGTACAACCAAATCCATTTGGTTCCAGGGGAGAGAGACTTCAGAATTTAAAAGTTTGCGAACCTCTGCCATGATAGAGTATTATGGTCAGAGGGTAGGCCTAGTGTTACTGTTTTTTTCCTACTGAATGCTAATTACATAATAGTTATGGTCACAGAGGTATCATTTACTCAACTTGACAACCTTGTGACTTGACTCGACTTGACAACCTTGTGACTCGACGCGACTCGACACGACTTGACTTGACAACCTTGTGACTCGACTTGACATAACCTTGTGACTCGACTCGACTTGACTTGCCCACAACAGAAAAAACTTGAGACTTGCTTGAGACTTGGACCAAATGACTTGCGACTCGACTTGGACTCGGATCAGAGGGACTTGTACAATTGTCTGATGTCTACATACACACAGATACTGGTGGAGAACAGACGTTCTACATTCAATTCAAATAAGAGGGTAAGATATATCCACATGTGCAGCAGTCTTTCTCCACTCCACAACCACCTAACCCACCAGCCAAATGATTGATAGTTAGGAATCAAACGGACCCTTACGGGTCTCTAACTCAGAGGATTACGCGCCGTTTGTACACTCTCTGAGTTAGGGAGGGCCGTGGGCTAATGCATAACAAACTAGGGGGTCTGTAGCAACTCATAATGTAATAACGGCTCATAATGTAATAAGGGCTCATAATGTAATAAAAAAAATGTAATAAAACTCATAATGTAATAATCAGCTCATAATGTAATAAAAAAACGAGCGCATAACGTAATAACAGATTTTTCAATAATGTAATAATGTGTTACATTAAGAACCTCCACATAGGAGGCTCATAATGTAATAAAACTTCATAATGTAATAATGTATTTTTATTACATTATGAGCTGATTATTACATTATGAGCTTTTATTACATTTTAATTATTACATTATGAACGAAAGTTATAATGTTATTTCGTGAACGAAAGTGTGAACGACCCATTTCAGGGATTTGAACGAATCGTTCACGAGTCATGCTAATGATTCGAATCTTATGAACGAATCACTCATGAACGACACATCACTACTCAGGACAAGGTGGTACTGCAGCTGAAAATGCTCTGAAAGCCAGGCAGAAATGACAGGGGCTCTGTATTCAGGATCGAGTGGTAATTTATCCTCAAACCTTTTGAAAAACTTTCTTTTTTTTCTTCTTTTTTTTTCGGAAACAAACAATGTTATATTATTTTTAAATGATTACATTATTTTTAAATGCATGGTGTAGAACCATTAACTGTACAAAGAGCATCCACAATGTTCAACGTACAGTTCGTGATTGTATCGACACTGAGTGTTGATGCAACATCGATAATATCCCCATGTGGTCAGTATGACGACAGTCTGCTATTGCTAGTTTTGGGCCACTTTGCCGAAGGTCATGGGGACCATTATGTAAGCCTTGATGGACCAGTCACACACTTGATTCAAAGAGCCAGGAAGCAGAGGAGAGAGCATCACTTCGATCTGGCCCTCACTCTCGCCCTAAGTCTGGCCCTGACCCGGTACCTCACTCTGGCCCTGACCCGGTACCTCACCTTGGCCCTGACCCGGTCCCTCACTCTGGCCCTGACCCGTACCTCACTCTGGTCCTAAATCTGGACAGATCGAAGTGGTGCCTCTCCTCTGCTTCCTGGACTCTTTGAATCAAGTGTGTGTTATCGATGTTGCATCAACACCCAGTGTCGATACAATCACGAACTGTACGTTGAACATTGTGGATATTCGTTGTACAGTTAAATGATCCCCATATTTATTCATTTGCTGCATGTTTAGTAGATAGTTGCTCCATTCTTCATCAACAAAGTTGGCAGGGTGTGTAGCAACCAATAATGTAATCATGTAACAGCTCATAATGTAATAAGAAATGTAATAAAAACTCATAATGTAATAATCAGCTCATAATGTAATAAAAAACGAGCTCATAATGTAATAAAACAATAGTAATAAAAGCTCAAAATGTAATAATCAGCTCATAATGTAATAAAAATACATTATTACATTATGAAGTTTTATTACATTATGAGCCTCCTATGTGGAGGTTCTTAATGTAACACATTATTACATTATTACATTATTGAAAAATCTGTTATTACGTTATGCGCTCGTTTTTTTATTACATTATGAGCTGATTATTACATTATGAGTTTTTATTACATTTGTTTTATTACATTATGAGCCCTTATTACATTATGAGCCGTTATTACATTATGAGTTGCTACAGGGTCCTTGAATTTTAATAGTTTGAGAATCACTGACCTCCGCTACCAGTGCACTGAGGTCATACTCAGACTATAGATGAGAAAAAGGAGGCCTTGGCCTGCAGCAGAGAGAGAGCAGCTTTCCCCCCATAAGGGTAAGACTATACTACTGTTCCAAAATCAATATCTGAAACGCTGTCTGAGAAACTATAGATGTTGTGTTGTCAGGAAGTCTAGCCCTCATCTCCTTCTAACTGCAACCTCTTGTTCTTAAGCTGTGTGTCTGTGTGCTGTTAGGTGCTGTACATTAAGGCCAAGGTAAATAGGTAAATAACGTGAAATGTTTACAATAATGTGCCGATCCAGCACAGTTTTTCGACTCCACTCTTGAATTCTTTCATGATACTTTGTGTCCGGTAGCTTTAGCTCGCATTGATTTACTGTAATTATCTCCTCTATCTCCCCCTGTCCGTCTTGCAAGCGCTTTCAGCGTCTACTTTGCCACAGAGAGCAGCACAGGTTTCAGCTACTTCTTAACCACATGAGCCCTAGCATCCCTATCCTGGGCCATGTCACAACGCGACGTGAAGATCTATTTTCGTCCGTGCCTTACCCCTTATCCTTAAAACTATTTAAAAAAAAATATATATATATATATAAAAAAAAAAAAAAAAAAAAAAAAACATTTTAAAATAGCCGATCTACAAGCTCACAACGTGTCGATGTAGATCGGCTCGTTAAACTGTTTTTGAGTTGACGACAACTGACCTCAACGGGTGTCTCAAAGCAGTGCTCATGTTAATAAAAGACAAGTATAGCTTGTTAAAAAGAAGCAGCAGCAGTGAGCTATATTGACTGCAGATTGAGACTGGCTAGCTGGGACAAAAACAGTGCCGATGGATGCCAGGAAGGAGTGTGAGTGTCATCATAAAATACAGTCAGTGGTGGGGAAAAGTACTCAGATTGTTTACTTAAGTGAAAGTATCGAAACCGCATTTTATATAAAGGCTCGGTTACAAGTAAAAGTCTGGAATTCAAAATGTACTTGAGTAAAAGAATGTAAGTGTTCGCATGAAAATGCGCTCTAAGTACAAAAAGTAAAAAATAAGTGTGAAAATAGCAGATCTACAAGCTCACAACGCGTCTCTATTGTGAGCTTGTAGATTGGCTATTTTCAAAAAGCCAAGGTATAAATTAGGGCTAATGTGGATTAATGTATGTTTTATAATATAATCACTTAGAGTAACTAGTAACTAAAGTTTTCAAATAAATGTAGTGCAGTAAAAGTACAATGTTTGGATCTGAGATGTAGTGGAGAAGAGGTATTGGAAATTGGAGATACTCAAGTAAAGTACAAATAACTCAAAATTGTACAGTACTTAAGCAAATGTACGTAGTTACCTTACACCACTGAATACACTTGGTCCACAGCGTGAAGGCAAAACTACGCGACGACCTGGACCTCCGTTAACAGGTTTGTAAGGATATACATACCCACAATGGTTTTTTTTTCGTATTTTTTTTTTTTAGCCCTGCTCCCGACAAGATACTGCTAATGCTGGAGACACCCTGCAATACTGTGTTCCAGACGATATATACAAGACACGGACAACAAACAGCAGGTGTCCATCCTCGCACGAGCTTCATCGTTTACCATGTTCACAAAGCAACCATTTTGTTCTCTTAACGTCACGCCAGACAGAGGGTCGGAAATCCCACCGCTGACTATGATGGCTTCTCTTTACTCCCCATAGCCCACAAAAAACAGATTTGTCTAAATTACTCCACGTTACTTTTTGATTCTATTATTCTCTCTCTCTCTCCGTGTCCTTCTTCCACATCTCCTCCACAGCAGACATTTGGCTCTTGGTCTCTTGTGTCTGCCCCTCCCCCTCCGCTCCTCCCTCTCTCCCATAAAGGACATTAGCTCTTAGGCCTCCTTCTTGCATTAGCAACACTTTCCCTATCCCCCCTTTCTCTCTTCTCTATCACTCTTCCTTCTATAGGCATGGGATGGCTACTCCTCCTCTCCTCTCTCCCTCCACCTCCTCCTCCTCCTACTCGCCCCCCAGGGGTGTCGCACCAAATTCTGGGCCCTGGGTAGTGGGTACTTTAACTGTTGAAAAATAGCAGATATACAAGCTCACAGCTGCAAGCTCGTAGATCTGCTATTTTTGAGAAATCGCGAAGGTTTCTGCAAGTCTTTGAATATTTCAAATCCTTCTTTTTTGAAAAACCTATGTTTCTATGTCAGTGGTGCTCAGACTTTTTCATGTGAAGGACCCACAAAAATGTGTTTGGCCACAGACCCCCATCTCAAAATATTTAGGGACCCCTTTTTTTTTGTTACAAACGTTCGCTTAAAAAATAAAATCATTCAAAGATTTGCACGCACATTCACGACTTTTCAAAAATAGCATATCTGCACCGAGTGCCGCACTGTGAGCTTTTATATCTGGTATTTTTCAATAGCTAAAGTAGGAAACAGTTAAGGCCCCCTCCACCTTGGGCCCTAGTAACTCCGTCCCACTTCCCCCCCCATGTGACGCCCCTGTCGCCCCCTTTCCTCCTTTTCCTCCTCAACAGGGACAGCCGCTCTTTGTCTCAGTCTGTTGCGTGAGTCTCACTCGGCCGTCCTCTCGCTCCACGTCCCTGTAGAGCAGGGACTTCTGGGCCTTGAGGCGGCAGGCCAGCGACATGAAGATGGAGTCCACGTTCTGCAGCTCCCTCGGGTCCTTCGCCGACGTCTCGAACAGCAGCATGTTGTGGGCGTCGGCGAACTTGAGCGCCATGTTGGAGGGCACCTGGGCAATCAAAGCACAAAAAAGGATTGAAACCCATTTAGGACTGAAACGTAGAGATGCTCCGATTGAGATCTTTGTTGGGGCTAATACGATCACCGATCAACTGGAATCAGTATCTGCCGATATCGATATTCCCGATCACAGCGTCGAATCCATAAATTCTTACTAAACATTCACAGTGTATAATTGCGACCGAAGGTCGCATATACTCTGAAGAACCGTGTCGCTTGAGTGTCCTTCCTTCCTTCCTTCCTTCCTTCCTTCCGTATCCTCGTGACCGTCCGTATCCTCTGTGATGTCAGTGTGATGTCAGCGAGTTGTGACATCACTTCCTGTACAGGGCGGCTACACGAAATGTGGATAACACTATATATGGAGATAGTCCAGTCCATCATGTCATATGGGACTACCGTCATAGAAAGTAGCCATTGTTAGGCCGGAGTCATTGGCTGTCTAAACATGGAGATGAGGATAACACTATATATGGAGATAGTCTAGTCCAGGGGTGCCCAAAAGGTAGATCGTGATCTACCAGTAGATCACCAAGGGTGTGCAGGTAGACCACATGACACACATGCCTCTAAAAATATATAATTAAAATATAAAATATATGTCAATATGACATCAAGAAGGGCCTGTCAGCTCTCTTCAAGGCTTCTAAAGTAGGCAAACCTCCAATGCAATACTTTATTCAAGAGTTAGTAGCATTACAAAGAACCCCAAAACCTACCACTTCCATACAGAAAGGGATGAAGAAGCACCCCTAAAATGTAACACCAGTGCTGCTATTCCAAAGCCTCCCTCAGGCCCTCAGCTAAAACATTTTAGATGGGTAGATCATGTTGAGCTAGTCATTTTAAAAGTAGATCTCACGTCAAAAAAGTGTGGGCACCCCTGGTCTAGTCCAATATGTCATATGGGACTACCGTCATAGACAGTAGCCATTGTTAATCCGGAGTCAATGGCTGACTGTCTGTACAGGAAGTGATGTCACATGACATACTTTTTATGCCCATATATGAGTCCTAACATGGAGATGTGGATAACACTATATATGGAGATAGTCTAGTCCAATATGTCATATGGAACTACCGTCATAGACAGTAGCTATTGTTAGGTCGGAGTCAATGGCTGTCTGTCTGACTGTCTGTACAGGAAGTGATGTCACATGACATACTTTTATGCCCATATATGAGTCCTTCTGTACCACATCTCCATGTTTAGGCAAACTCCACACAGAAAGGCCCTATCGCCAACCCAACCTAGGGTGTGAGCGATAGGGCCTTTCTGTGTGGAGTTTGCCTAAACATGGAGATCTGATCCTCTGATCTGATACGGGCGGCTGGACTTAGATCACCTATGAAAGGATGTCCATGAAAGAATGTCCATCCACCTGGAGAAAAGAAAATGTAACAAGGAGGTGGCAACAGGGCGGCCAAATAAAGTTATTAGGCCTGGATCCAACTTTAAGTCGACGCACATGATTCCAGAAGTGTAGTGCTTATTCGCTCTTGTATCAAACCGGTACTCGAAACGTACTTAGAATTTAACATATTTTCTAAAGTAAATATGGGGGCTGCTGTGTTAAGAACGTTTCGTTGTCAAGCTCAACGTTGGGCATTTGGACCTATACATGGAGAAATGGAGCGAATCTGTTTGGCCTAAACATGGAGATGTGGATAACACTTTATATGGAGATAGTCTAGTACATCATGTCATATGGGACTACCGTCATAGACAGTAGCCATTGTTAGGTCGGAGTCAATGGCTGTCTGTCTGACTGTCTGTACAGGAAGTGATGTCACATGACATACTTTTTATGCCCATATATGAGTCCTTCTGTACCACATCTCCATGTTTAGGCAAACTCCACACAGAAAGGCCCTATCGCCAACCGAACCTAGGGTGTGAGCGATATGGCCTTTCTGTGTGGAGTTTGCGTGTTCTCCCCGTGTCTCCTAGGGTTGATACCCTCACAAAAACATGAACAAACTCCCCCCAGAATGACAACAACTAGAATTGTCAGAGAAAAGCTGTGGTTGGCCAGATTGTCAAGAATTGGCGCGACCTCGCCCTTTAGGGCGAGGTTGCATGTCACCCTGAGGTCGCATTCCACCCTTGGGTGTCTTACTAGTAAGTATAAACATTAGGAGATTGCAGGGTGTGGTCCTTTAGTATCCAATTCAACTTGTAGGCGTAGAGGGCTGAGGTTACATTCGGTCCCACAGATAAATATTGTGAAAATAGCTGGTCTAGCTTGTAGATCTGGAAAGGCGATACCGATCAAAGCCGATAGAGGCATTATTGGCCGATCGCGATCATTCACCGATCAATCAGCTCATCTCTACTGAAAAGAATACCTAAAAATGTCTTCTAAATCCTAACGTTTTTGTTTCTATGATCCGTGGTTCTTAAACATTTTTAATGTCAAGAACCCCTGGAAATATCAATTTGACTGCTGACCACCATCTCAAAATATTTTGTTCCAGGGACCAGCCCAGAAGCGAAGATTTACAAAAGTTTGCTTTAAAAATATATGTATTGAAAGATTTTCACAAAATAGCAGATCTGCAATTTTTTTGAATAGTTATAGCTTAAAATAATGGTTAAAGCGGTGAAAATCTAAAGTATCAAATATGTGTTCCCGGCTAAGCGATAAAACGGAAAAAGGAACAAGGGTCAGATTCCTAGCTTCCTGAAAAGAAATGTCTTAATTCCGATTAGGAGTAATCGCTCAAGACAGATTCAGAGCTCCGCAGCTGAATCTGTCGGCAGCTCCTGTTAGTTACAACATGTAGAGTTAGGCATGGATGTAAACAAAGACGTGTGCGACCGGAAGTGGAGGGCTGAGTGGCTCTCTTAGAGTCAGGGAAAGAAATGGTCTGGTGGCAACAATCCAATATAAGGTTACAGGCAATTGACTGCACCCTGGTTGAGAGACATGCTGCCATTGGAATGAATGGTATGCATTTTCTAAACCAGTCCGTGGGGATTGAGTGAATCAGCTGATTTATTTGCGGTCACGTGATCCACGTGGCTCCAGGTGGTCCAGAGAATGACGAAAACAAATGTTGACTCATAGGTTGGCAAAGAAAGCCTAGCGGAAAAAAAGTAAATAAAAGAATAATCATGTCTGGCGGTTAGGGCTTTGGAAAAAGTCTTTGGCAGTGGATGAGTTAAAGGACAGCTCCACCCTAAATCATCCCAAAAAGACTGTCCATGGGGTCTATTAGGCAGTTGTCCAGTTTCCCCAGCAGAACCCAGCAGCTCTCATAGCATAGAGTGGAGCCTATAAGCCTATCACTTTTGCACTATTTGTTGAGGTCAAAAGTGTTTTTATTTTTCATGAATGTGTTACTAGTTGTCATTACAAACACATCCATGCCATCGTTGTCTCACACAAGCCATCACACTCTGCTAATCAGATGTTATCAGTGGCGGAGCAAGGCAAAACCGGGCCGGTATGCAAGCCACATTGACCGGGACTCGCCACTGCATTTCTTTCACCATAGTGAAAACTGCATTCATGGTCTGGTGAACATCAAGCCCCCTTTGGTGTGTGCACGTGCCTGGCCTACCTGTATCTGGTCCACGAGGTCACACTTGTTTCCCACCAGGACGCGAGGTACCGACGCCGACACCCGATGTCCGTTACACTCCTGGAGCACAGAAAACACTGACGTTACACATGATGATAACCATGATGGCTGTGGGTGGAAAGTAAGTACTGGAAAAAAAAAAGTACTTAACTTGAGTATTTACAATTTACAATGCTTTTACTTCTACTCCATCTACATCTCGCATATCCAAATATTGTACTTTTACTCCACTAACTGTGGTTACTAGTTGCTTTGTAGATTTAGATTAGGCCTATTATTATTATAAAACATACATTAACCACTTCAGCCATATATGCATTTCCGTAATTTGAAAATAGACGATTTACAAGCTCACAATGTGCGACACACATTGTGATCGAGCTTGACTGTAGATCTGCTATTTTAAAACGTTTTATACGTTTGAAAACGTGAAATGGGACATTCTGCATAATGACAACTTTCTACTTTTGGTATACATTTTGATGACAATTTACTCAAGTACATTTTGAATTCCGGACACCAGAGTATTTCTACAGTATTGATACTTTTACTTCTAAATTCGAGTAGGCTTTTTCCACTACCGCTGTTATTATAATTTTGTATTTTCTTTTTTTTATATGCCCATTCAATGTCCATACAGGTATAGGGTAAGTGATGTTATTTGGATAAAACACAGAATGTTTTGTTGAAAGGTTAAAGCTATGTTGTGATAGTAATGATTGCTAGAGTGGTTGTTCAGTAACAGGAGTCTCCCCAACTCTCCAGCTCTTTAATAAACGCAAAATACATTTTCAGGTGGGTGGCCAATTTATCCATTTATCAGTTTCAATTTTATAGTGTTCCAGTTCCATTTTGTCTGCACTTTTCTTTGTGTCATGTATGTTAATCACGTATAGGGTCTACCCTCTCCCCTGATTGGATGATATTGGTTTCCTCGACCTGAAAATAACATTTATTAAAGGGGAATACCACTCATTTTGAACATTGAACCATATACCTTAGAGCTGAAATAAGAAAAGAAAAAAACTGATTTCTACACAGAGAGGGCAATTCTTTCAACATATGATGCTGCGTTCAAGTTCAGGAGAGTTTTGCCAAGGCAATTCTCTTGAATGCTGCCTTCAGTTATCCCTGCAAGCCAAATGACGTCATGATGATGTTATGATAACGTCCTCCGGTGACTCCGGTGAAGTTCAGAACTAGGCCAGATCACAGCCCATATGGGAATGATCTTGACGTCATTAACAGGACGTCATATGGACTATAGGATTATTGTTATTCTTTGTAATGTTAGTTGAAATATGAGCATGTAAGATTATATTCTGGGACATATCTGACTAGTTATGATATTTATCTGGCCTCAATTGGACCCTCTCTGATTAATCCAGGACGCCCGTTTTTGTGGACAGGATTTATGTTGGTTGAAATCAGGTGATATTCTAGTCTGACTATTCATGGTTTTACTTGATCTGGCTCCAATCGAGACGTCACTGATTGGTCCAGGTCCTGACCATGCTTGCTGGGATGGAATGGAAAGTGGGAATTTGCATTTCTTTCACCATAGTAAAAACTGCATTCATGGTCTGAAGAGGACACTTTTTACAGGCGGATAAAATGGCCAGGGGCTCAAGCCCCCTTTGATGTCTATGTGTGCACGTGCCTGATTTCTAGAGCGAAATGAAAAGTAATCTGCCGGATGGAGACAAAAAAATAAAGCTTTAGCACAATTAGCCATTGGCCAGTTATTAACCTGTATCCATGTTTGCAGGTTGCGGAAGGAGGCCATTTTGGTGACATCATAAACAAAGACCACGGCGTGGACGTTGCGGTAGTAGTGCTCCACCATGGACTTTCGGAAGCGCTCCTGGCCAGCCGTGTCCCATACCTGCACCTGGGTGGAGAACCATGACATGGATTAAAGCAAATTATTAGACGGCTTGGTCGAACGCTTGATTCTGATTGGTCGATCAGTGTATTCAGCTGTGTGTTATTTCTGGATAATGCAGGGTCCGCTCAATAACAGACCTCACAATCAAAGTCTAATCAAAGACTCAGAGCGCCTGGCGGCACTGCAACATGACCGCACAAACACACAATGTCACTTACAACTACACATTATTCTCAAGAATGTTTTTGAAAAGAATTTGAAGCGAGAAATAGTTGATGCAGTAACCGAAAAATGTCCCTCTTAGTGTGAAAATCCACATTCACACCTAGGACCCTTAACCACCCTGGTGCCCCTATTTTCGACTTGTCATTAGGGTTAGGGACTTTTTCCCCCCTTAAAATGTGTAATTAAAAGGGATATTTCACTTTCAAACATTTTTGGGATCATTTTAATGTTGACTCTTTTGTGAGCACCCCGGACAGTTTTTAAGTTGCTTGATTCAGTATTCATTTCATACGACAAAAACACAATGTAATCGTTAACTGCAATTATTTGCGTGACAATTAATCGCCAAGTAAAATTGCACAATCGTGACAGCCCCTAGTCGACAGTGGCATCACGAACGCTCAAACCCGCCTCTGTCAGACGGACGACTCAATTAGCCTGTGTGTTACCATTTGAAAAGGATGAAGCCAGCTAATTAGCATTGGAGTTTGAATGTTGCATTGATGGGACACGCGGTGGATCAAAGCTATCTCTGTAGTCGGCATTGGTTTAGCACAGAATGGCTTGTTATGGCACTGAGCAGTCCACTCACTGCTAATCATGTGGTGGGAAAAGCACATTTTTTACTTAAGTAAAAGTATCAATACTGCAATGTAGAAATACTCTGTTAGGTTGACTGCACATACACCAAAATACCAATGAGAGTGGAATCCGCATCCCGCCAATGCATTTCAATGAGAATGGAGCGGTTTCATGCCAGTAGGCATGGAAAAAACGCTCCATTCTCATTGAAATGCATTGGCGGAATGGGGAATCCACTCTCATAGGTACTTTGGTGTGTGTGCACCCTTATACAAGTAAAAGTCAGTAATTCAAAATGTAATTAAGTAAAAGTACAACAGTATAAGTAGCATACACCTGACGTTTTAATGTGGTGCTTTTATATGGCTGCTACTACTGTATATCTATATCTACTGTATGTCTCTCTGGTAAAAAGAGATGTCGGATCTCAGTGAGACTCCCAGGTCTAACAAAGGGAAAATAAATAGTTACAAATGCATACTGCAAACTAGTAAGACGCCTTAGGGCGACAAGCGACCTCGCCCTCCATATATGGTACCCATATGTGGAGATCCCTGTCTGTAGAACCAGCCACACAGATATGGGCTGTCTTTGATATCTGTCTTGGCCATATATGGATTCTGTTAGTGTGGTATGTGGCCGATGTGGCCTCCATATGGGCATTCCCATATGAAGTCCTGTTAGATATGGGCTTAATATTTATGACTCAGGGATCTCCATTAGTGTGGTTTCCCTGACATCACAGTGATGTCAGAGTGTGATGTCAAAGCGACAAACTCATAGACTGTTAAAAAAGCGTACGCGGATGGATGGACGGACGGATGGAGACATGATGTGCCGTTTCACATACTAAACTGCGACCTTCGGTCGCAATAAAAGACCCAGGGCGAGGAAAGAATCATTTGTAAACTATTGAAATGGCACATGCTTAAAAAGTTGGAGAGATTTGCCGATATTATGAAAGATGTTGTACTATATTTTACAAAATAAAATAAAAAACTGTTTGTAACCCAACACGTTGGTTAATCAGTTCACGTTCATGTGCAGTGATGTGTAGCGTTTTAATGCTACAGTCTCAACCGCACTTGCATCCTTATTGGGGCGAAAGCTTTCACTGAAATATCAGATCGAAAAGCTCACGCCGCCTTGTGAGCTTGTCGACCGGCTATTTTCAAGGAAAGCTTTCCCCGCAGAAGGGCACTAATTTACAGGGGAAAAAGAACATACATTTTATTTATGCTATTATTATTAATAGTTTGGCTGGCCCCGCAGGGATCATGAGTCATTTTATACAAACATAATTACAGTCCGAGGATTGATGGCCCTGCACTGTACCAGGCTGAAACATCCATGTCTGTTTTTAATGTATTACGTAAATAAAACTTGTTTTAGCTACTGTGACCTAGAGCAGGGGTTCCCAAACGTTTTTTTGTCTCAGGGCACCCCATAAATATTTTTTTTAATCCGAGGCACCCCTACATTATAATTTTCACTCCCAGCACCTTATATTTATAGCATATCGTCGTTGTCGGGTGGAAACCTTGTATGTCCAAAACCTTTCTATTTCTATTTATCATCTAAAAAATGTACTAAACTAGTGAAAACAGCAGATCTACAAGCACACGCGTTGTGTGCTTGTAGATCGGCTGTTTTTACTAGTTTTGTGCGACGGTCTTGTAAGATAAAGCAGGGCTTTGCTTAACCAAAAGACGTACACATTTGAAACTTGGAGATACAAGGTTTCTGCCCGACAGTGACGATATTTCAGTGATTATGTTGCGAGGAAAACGTTGAGATAATAGCCATTTTGGTTAGAACTGATACTAAATATCTTTAAGTGTCCAAATAAATTCCAAATATTATCAAATTATCTCGCGGCACCTCTGGACTGCCGTCGCGGCACCCCAGGGTGCCCCGTCACCCACTTTGAAAACCCCTGACCTAGAGCAATCGTTCTCAACCTTTTCAGTCCGTGACTGACCCCCAAAAATAATCATGTTTGAACTGCATGGGGACCCTGACAGCACTTGGAATTGCAGGATATCATAGGTAGAATGAAGGTGCAGTGTGACTGTGCCCTTACATAAATACAACTCTTGTGATGCTGCTGTGACCTAGAGCTGTGGCTCTGTCAGTGTCAGTGCCCTCTTTTCAAACTGTATATACTACACCGTCTCTGTCGGGTGGAAACCTCATACAGTATCTCCAAAACTGTTACTTTTTTAGGATTCAAAAAGCAGCAAAAGCAACATGGTGGCTTTGCGCATCGTTTCGAGCTGCTACTGTTGATGTAGGGGCGTTCACTTACGGAAAACACAAAAGGCTAGCTAGAACAGTGGTTCTCAACCATTCCAGGGGACCCCCCAACCCTGACAAGCACTAAGTGTTGAGGCATTTTGTATTAAATGGTAAATGGTGCATTTATATAGCGCTTTTGATCCAAAGCGCTTTACAGAGATTGTGCATTACATTCACCCATTCATACACTGGTGGCGGAGGAAACCATGCAAGGCACCAACCAGCTCACCGGGAGCAATGTGGGGTTCAGAGTCTTGCCCAAGGACCCTTCGACATTAACTCAGGGGGAGCCCGGATTCGAACTGGGAACCCTTCGGGAACCCTTCGTGCTCTAATAACGGTTTCTCTACCCCTGAGCTACAGTATGCCGCCCCACAGTTCTATTGTGAAAATAGCAGATCTACATGCTCACAACGCCTCGCAATCTAAGAAGTTGTGAGGCCAATGTTTAATTTGTCATTATTAAAAAGTCCTTAAATTGTCACTTTAGAAATTTGCAGACACCCTCTATACACTTAAACTTTCTGTTGGTGTGTTTACAGTTGAGTGAAAACACAATGTTGCATATGAAGTTAATCATCTAGGGAGCCCCCCCAAAAAATGTGGCGATCGACCCCTGGGGGTCCTGACCCACAGGTTGAGAACCACTGAGCTAGAATATGGAGATAGGCGGTTTCTGCATGACAGCAACGTCATACATACACAGTACAGGGAGGGCAAGGAGTCAGATACTGTAAAAATCATCATTAAAACAACCACATAGACCTACAGTATATATTGGCCTATAT
This sequence comes from Nannobrachium achirus, assembly GCF_963921795.1. Taxonomy (NCBI): domain Eukaryota; kingdom Metazoa; phylum Chordata; class Actinopteri; order Myctophiformes; family Myctophidae; genus Nannobrachium; species Nannobrachium achirus. The sequence continues at coordinate 44,396,951 of NC_137824.1, forward strand.
AATATACTTCCATCTTATTACACACGGACAAGTGAAACTGCACGCAAGGAAAACAGCGTCGTGCCTTGTTTTGCGTGCGTGTGTGCGTGCGTGCGTGGCATGGCGTGGGTTGGGCTTGCGGGAATGAAGTCTAATATCCAGCCACAACCTATCAGTGGTGTAAAAGTAAGTACATTTATTCAAGTACTGTACTTAAGTAAAATGTATTTGTCTTTTTACTTTACCGGAGTATTTCCAATTTCCAGTACTTTTACTTCTTCGCCACTACATCTCGGATTCAAATATTATACTTTTACTCCACTGGATTATATCTCCAGACTGGCCTGGGAACGCCTCGGTATACTCCCAGAGGGAGTGGAGGAATTTGCGCAGGATAAGGAAATCTGGAAGTCTCAGTTGGAACTGTTACCCCCGCGACCCGATTCCGGATAAGCGGTTGAAGATGGATGGATGGATGACGTAGTTATTATATAGTTACTTTGTAGATTTTGATTATTACAAAACATACATTAACCACTTCAGCCATATATACATTTCGTACATTCATCTACACAAAATAGCAGATAGCTACAATGTGTCACGATGCAATGCATTGTGAGCTTGTAGATCTGCTATTTTCAAAAGATTTGTATGCATTTGAAAACTTGAAATAGGACCTTCCTTTCTACTAAGTACTTTTACTTGTGGTACTTTAAGTACATGTTGATGCCAACCAATAATTTGTACTTTTACTCAAGTAGATTTGGAATTCCTTTTACTTGTAACTAGGGTATTTCTATATTGCAGTATTGATACTTTTTAGTAAAACAAAAACAACACAAAAAATACTGAGTTGGTACTTTTTCCACCACTGCAAGCTATGAATGGCTGCATGTTTCAAGCTTCTAACACAGGCAAAGACTGAGCTGCCTGATATATAGCCTAGCTGCAGTCTAATCAAATGCATTATTAGTTAATTTTTGGTTCGGCTGCAGTGTAAGTGGTCATCAACATGTCTGTGCACGGACAAATACCGGTATATCTGTGGCGAGTCTTGTCCGTGGCAAATTTTAGATTTAGTTCTTAACATTATAGCAGGGTTTCCCAAAGTGGGTGCCATGGCACCCTAGGGTGCAGTGATGCCAGTAGGGGTGCCTCAGAATAATTTGATAATATTTGGAATTCATCGATATCACTTCAGTAAGTTTAACCACTTAGACCTGCTTAGTAAAACAGACCTGGTTTGTACTGTGCTTGATGAGTTATTTTCCCATCTACCTCAACTCATGATCTACAAGCTCACCACAGCGCATCATGTTG